>NC_045629.1:83859063-84175063 GCF_009829155.1 Mustela erminea
CTCTGGAAAGGCATGGGTGGGCAGGCAGGTGGTTCCGGTGTCCGTGTGCACTGGTGTGTGTCTGTGTGTGTACATGTCCATGCCGTGTGTCCGGGTGTGGGTGTGTGAGCGAGGCACAGCCTGGGGGGAGGAGGGAAGCCCAGGAGGGAAGACAAAGCACTCCAGACCCACTTGGAGGAGGAAATGATGGTGCTGGGTGTTCATCTGACATGACCGGGGATGTAACTACCCACTTCGGATTTTTTTCCCTCCTTTTAGATATAACACTGAGGTGTCATCTATGTGAGGCAGAGAACAGCTTCCGCTGCACCCAGGAAAAAAATGTGCCCTGAGTTACTCTGAGTTAACTGAGTTACTCTGTTGCCATGAATAAGGATCTCAGCTTCTCCTGGGGTTCACAGGCAGGTCAGTAAATGCTAACAGGAATTAGGGTCTGTCCAGGTTTTCTCAATAGGGAATAACTAATATAAAAATGACCTTTAAAAAAATTGGAGAACAACGTCCTGAGGCATCAGGACCGAAACCTGGTGGCAGAGGACACCAGCTTTTGGAAGGCTAGTGCCGACATACAGCAGACCACAAAGAGTTGGACCAGGGGAAATAGTGGGGTGCATGAGGAAAGTGGTCGAAGTGTATTTGTTTCTGTTTTTATAGAAATGTGTGTATCTACCTGGAAAGAGAGTTAGAGGAAAGAGGGGTCCTTAGGGAGGGGCAGAGGGAGAAAGAGTCCCAAGCCGACTCCCCACTTAGCGTGGAGCCCAATGCCAGGCCGATCGTAGGACCCGAAGATCACCCTGAGCTGAAACCAAGAGTTGGATGCTCCACTGACTGAGCCACCCAGGCGCCCCTATTTGTACTCAATTTTAAGTGAAAAGTGAAGCTGTAATAATTTCACCTGTCCCGGGGGAGTAGCTTCTACAAGAGAGCTACATAATCAGGGGTGTGAGCGCACCATATGTTCGGGAACGAAGGCGTACGCTGTTAAATGTTTGCAGACCATCGTTCTGTTGCGGGCAAATCACCCAAGACCTTCTGGCCACACGATGCTCCCCTCGGAAGAGGAGTCTGGAGGCCCAGCACCAGGGAGCAGAGCGTGGTCAGGACTCGGGAACTCAGATGCAGCGTGGCAGCCACTTCGGCGGTCCTGCCGACGAACCGGAAACGTGTGGGGTGCAGAGTGGAGGCTGAGGACCCGCTCGCCCCATGGCAGACTTCACAGGCTCCTAGGGAAGAGTGAATGGCACAAGGAACTAAAGACAAAAGGGAAGCCAGAAAAGTGCCCAGCCATCAGTGCCGAGCCATGGTGCCCTTGAGAGGTGCTCGGCAACAGCTTGGGGCGCTGGCTGGCGGCTCATTGACAGCCCAGAGCAGATCCCTGGGCCATAGCACAGATAAGCAAAAGTCCCAGCTCCCGAGTGTGTCCTCTGGCTACCAAGGCCTGGGCTCCCTGCTAGTGACATGCTGAGGCCTAGGAGCCTCTGTTGTCCCAAATGGAGAGCCGAGCCCCAGGTTCCTGGTACGCATGCACAGGCCAGACCTGGGGAAGGGGCTGTGGGGCGTGGTGGGGCAACCATCTCCTGGCCACTCTGTAGGCAAGCCTTCCCCATCCACTAGCAGTTCTTAACGTAAAGGCCTGTCCCAGTCCCCCTCAGCGGTGGCTCCTGACTACCTTCTAGACAGAGGGGGCCTCTAAGCGTGGGCCTCTGAGCAGGGAGAACCAGAAGGTCAGGGATGGGCAGGTACTGACAGAACGTGCTTTGGGGGCTGATTCCTTTCTCTCTGTGTGTATTTGTACCAGCTCTAGTGGTACCCAGGGAGAGTAGTGCTCAGATGCTTCTGGCCTTGGGAGGACCCCAGGCCAGCAGGAAGACTGGAGGAGCTGGGCGTGGGACACCCAGGAGTGAAGTATCGCCCTCGGCCCGCAAGGACGACAAGAAGCCCCAGTTCAGGTGCATCTTTTCTCTCCTTATTTCCGCAAGTCTACACACTTATATACGCTCACATGACCAATCAGCGAGCAGGGTACAGGAGGGAGCGAATCAGGCTGTGCACCCAAACGAACAACTTCGCTAGCAACCAATGCTGTTTACTTCCTCTTTGGGCGTTCCGCTTAGTCTCACGAGGCAATCCTAACCTGGCAACTAGCCAGGCGCCATCTTTTAATGGCGGAGGCCGCCCTGGCCAGGGGCCTGCCTCTGACAGTGAAGGACTCAACATGTGGTGGGGGACAGCATCCAGGGACAGCCCAGCAGAGCAGACCACAGCTGCTCTCTCTGGACTCCTCCATGCAGACTATGGGAGATGGAACAGGGGAAATTCTGTGCAATGAATTTGGACTTTGCTCAGCACCCAGCAGAGTTGTGTGGGCTCACAGGTGTGCCCATGTTCCTTCATCCATCATCGGGAACGTGGGTCCAGTAGCCGGCAGCAGGGCCGGGTAGCCTCCCCTTGCTGAGTGCCGCTGCTCCTGGGAGCACAGCCTGGGGAGTGGGCGGTGTGGGGTCGGGCGGAGGCAGCAGTGCTGCCAGGTGGCCGATATCCCCATGTTAGAACATGCACGCCCGTGAGCTTCAGCACCTCTGTGTTGGCTTTCAGACCTAGAAAAACAGGAGTCTGAGGGTCCACATTGAGTCTAAGAAGCCATCTTCCAAGGGAAGAAAACTCTCTGAAGCTCCATAAGCTGCCCGTTCCTCTTCTCTGATGTCTGGACTTGGTGGGTCACGCAAGGGCCCATGGGAGGAGCTCAGGAGTCGAGGCTTCAAATCTTGCCCATCAGAGGCTGCCGGGGACCTGTCCCCTGATTGATACTCGTGCAGCTGCTGGCACGTTCCTGAACATGCAGGCTCTCTGCAGCCTCTGCGTCTTTGAATGACATGTCCATCTGTCTGAAACATCATTCTGTTCCAAGCACTTAGAAACCTTCCACTACCTCCTCCTTTGTACAGAACGGGTATGACCACGAGGCATCAGTAGCCCAAGAAGGCCGGGGGCCAATGTAACTGTGAACGAGAGAGATATGGAAGCTAACCAAGCCTGGGCAGATAAAGGCAATGGGAAGGGTATGAGAAAGTTCAGCTTCCTCCAGCAAGGGGAGCACAGTCCATGGTACACAGGGTGTCGCGTCCGCTCATCTGAGAATATCAGGTAAGAACCCTATGATTGTCTACATTCACATAACATGACTTTCTAAAAATTCCAGAGTAGTGGGAAATTTCAATCATGTAATAAAAGTTACCTACCCAAAATGTAAAACAAATGCCAAAACTCAGAATTCATATGACCTTTCCAGTATTATCTCATAAATACCTGCTTAAAATACTAAAATTTACCAAATATCCTTCTCAGTGGGACAAAACTGACAGCCCTCCCATTGAGATCAGGAACATGACAAGGATAACCCAAAAGCCTCCACCTCCAAATTTCTAGAACTCATACAGCCATTCAGTAATGGGGCAGGATACAAAATCAATGCACAGAAATCAATTCCTTTCTTATACACTAACAATGAAACCATAGAAAGGAAAATTAGAGAATCAATTCCATTTATTCTAATACCAATAAGAATTATAAGATACCTTGGAGTAAACCTCACCAAAGAGGTAAAGGATCTGTACCCGAGGAACTATAGAACACTCATGAATGAAATTCAAAAGACACAAAAAGATGGAAAAGCATTCCATGCTCATGGATCACAAGAATAAACATTGTGAAAATGTCTATACTGCCCAGAGCAATCTATACTTTCAATGCCATCCTGATCAAAATTCCACTGGCATTTTTCAAAGTGCTGGAACAAACAATCCTAGAATTTGTATGGAGCCGGAAACAACTCTGAATCGCTAAGGAAATGTTGGAAAAGAAAAACCGAGCTGGGGGAATCACATTGCCTGATTTCAAACTTTACTACAAAACTATGATCACCAAGACAGCATGGTACTGGCACAAAACAGACACATAGAGCAATAGAACAGAATAGAGAGTCCAGATATGGACCCGCAACTCTGTGGTCAAATAATCTTTGACAAAGGAGGAAAAAATACCCAGTGGAAAAAAGGCAGTCTCTTCAATAAATGGTGCTGGGATGGGGCGCCTGGGTGGCTCAGTGGGTTAAAACCTTTGCCTTTGGCTCAGGTCATGATCCCAGGGTCCTGGCATCAAGACCCGAATTGGCTCTCAGCTCGGCAGGGAGCCTGCTTCTCTTCCTCTCTCTCTGCCTGTCTCTCTGCCTGCTTGTGATCTCTGTCTGACGTCAAATAAATAAATAAAATCTTTTAAAAAACAACAAGTGGTGCCTGGAAATTTGCTTGGCTACATACAGAATGAAACTCAACCATTCTTTTACACCATAACACAAAGATAAACTCGAAATGGATGGGAGACCTCAACATGAGGCAGGAATCCATCAAAATCCTAGAGGAGAACATAGGCAGTAACCTCTTTAACATCAACCACAGCAACTTCTTTCAAGACATGTCTCCAAAGGCAAAGGAAACAAAAGTGAAAATGAATTTTTAGGATTTCATCAAGGTAAAAACCTTCTGCACAGTGTAAGGACCTATTTAGCCAGAGTGACTCCATCTTGGGTAAATAGCCACTTTGTTGTTTGTGCAGTAAACTTAAACTGACGCCCCCCCCAACCCCCCAGAGAAACTTACTTAGAAACAAGTCTGGGAAACCAGTAAAATGTAGTCGGCTAGTTCCTGATAATAGAGCCCAGAATACAAGGACGAGTCAGGCCAGACGGAAACATCTAATCAGTAGGAAGTACTTTTTGTAACAGTGAGAAGGTCTTGCCCAAAACTAAATGACTCCATCTTGGAAGGATGACGATCTTATTATTCACACTGAATATGTTAACTGACTAAGCCTTCCCAGAAAGTACTGTGTGTAACGGTTCCTAGTATGGGGTACTCTTGAATAACACGTCACCAGACCAGATGGAACTAGCCAATCAGCAAGAGACACACAAGCCCAGTGGGTTGAGATACCAAGATATGGGTTGCAGTTTCACCCAATAAAAGGTAGCCTGTAAGATTGGGAGGGGTCGTCCTCTTCGGAGGCAGCCTTGACTGGTCAGTCAGTGGATTCTTGAGCCTGTAAGCTGCGGGTGGTTGAGCTCTTCAGAAATGTCCCTGGCGGATCAGTCTGACTTCTAGTGCTTGGCATGGAATAGAGCCTTGCATAACTTTAAGTTTGTTTCAGTCTCGTTCCCCTGGCCAATCAATCTGATTTCTAATACTTATCATAAAATAAAGCTTTAAATGACTTTCACTTGGTCTCAGTCTTGTTTCGTTTAGTAACAGACCTAACATTGGGGGCTTCTCCAGGATTAAATGATGAGAACTGAGCCAGCATCAGAATTTCTGGGAAAAGCCTCCTGAGGTAAGATGGTGAGACCCCATCCTTCGAGATCCTGTCTGTGTCTGTCTGGTTGTGGAGCTCCAGGGGTATGGTCCACCAGGGAGAAACCGGGCACAGTATTGCTCCCCAGGGCTGGAGTGGTGTCGGAGGCAGGCCCCTGGCCAGGGCGACCTCCGCCATTAAAAGATGGCGCCTGGGGAGCTGCCAAGAAAAATTGCCTCATGAGACTAAGCGGAACGCCCAAAGAGGAGGTAAACAGCATTGGTTGCTAGCAAAGTTGTTCGTTTGGATGCACAGCCTGATTCGCTCCCTCCTGTACCCTGCTCGCTGATTGGTCATGTAAGCGTATATAAGTGTGTAGACTTGTGGAAATAAAGAGAGAGAAGATGCATCTGAACTGGGACTTCTTGTCGTCCTTGTGGGTCGAGGGCGATAGAGTGGATGCGGGGATGCCCCATCCCTCCACTGGTGGATCGCCAGGGGGTTCGAGTCCCCTGCCATTTCAGGGGATTAGAGTCCCCCTGGGCGGTCACCAGGGGGGTTGAGTCCCCCTGGGCGGTTAGGGGACCGAGAAAATCCCCACCAGTGGCAGGTTATGTTTTGAGTTGGAATTATATCTTGCACACCCTTAGACTTGATATCTGATCGAGGGAGGGCCTCTGGGTCTGTGGTTGTCTTTGTCTTGTCTTTTTGTTGTTTGTTGTGTTTTTTATCGGCTTGAAGAAATTGGGCACGCGGAGAGTAAAGGGACTCTGACTTTTATCTCTCTGTTCCTCCTAATAGATGTGGGGCTTCTCCCTCACTCATTTCGTGTTGTTGGGGCTATAACTGGAGCCAACTGGGATTAGTCTAACTGGAGACAGAGACTTCCCAAGCAGCTGCCAAAACTACCTTTGTTATGGGGAAATTCCGTCTTCTCTGGCCCGATATGGACTGCCTAACCCCTCCCTCCTTGCTGGCGGGAAAGCATGGTGTCTGCTTCTCTGTTGGGGCTGATGAGCTCTAAACTGGAAATCCTTTCTCTGCCTTCTGGCAGCACTTTGTTCTTCTGTCTCCCCCTTCTGTTTCTGCACCAACTTGGGTGCAGCCTGCATAACTGGCCTCTAGACCATCCTCAGTGCTTCCTGTACCACGACTCCTTCTCTGTCAAGGAGCAAGAAGAGCAGCCCTGGACCCAACACCCCCCCACTCCAGATCTCAGGTAAACATTCAAAGTGGAGTGGGCCCAGGTGGAACGTAAATCAGTATTTAAACTAAGTTGAGTTTGCTGATTTAATTACGATAGACGTGTCTTTCAAGTTACAGCAGTAAATGTGAAGCTTTTATTCTGTTAAGGTTTACTGAAGGTCAGATAAGCTGTTATTTGTTAAAATCTGTTAGCAAAGAGATGATTGAACTGATGGTTAATTGTCTGTCTCAAAGTTTTACTGGGTAATTGTTAAAGTAACTTTCAAAGTCTTTGGTAACCTCAAACTTTAAAGTTTTGGTTGGATGACAAATGAAATTAAATTATGGACATCTAGGTCTTAACCAAAGGATAAAATACTAAAGCATTAAGTACTTGATGTAGGTTTGTGCTTTTGACTTCTTACTGCAGAGAAACTAGGAATATTTAAATCTGTTGGTAAACATGTTTTGTGCTTAACTGATTCATAAATTTGCCATCTAAAGAATTGTTATAACTGTTCACAATTGGTTTATATTTAGTCTTCACTAGAGATTAAGATGTTTCTAAGAGTACAAAATTCTGCTAACTGTAAGGCTGATGGAAATTAGGAAAGCAACCCTGTATGTAGGAAAGTAGGAGATATGTAAAAAAGATTTAAGGAATGAGAATACATTTTTTAAAGGTAAAAGAAGGTAATTTTGTCCTAAATGAGATGGCTGTTTGGAAGGAAATGGCTTGGGACAAAACCTGAATGCAAAAGCAAGTCGTAGAAGGTTTGTGAAGGGAAATCTTCAGAAAAGGAATTTTAGGTATGGTCAGGACAGACTAAGATTAACTGTACACACAAAAAAGAGGGCCTAAGAGAGTGAGTGGTTTTGTCTTAAAGTAAAAATATCTGGTTGCACCAGGACGTGGAAGGAAATAACCCTGAGGGTCTGTAGTAAGTCGTAGAAGGCTTGGGGGAAGTGACTTTTATTTGCCTTGGTTTATAGGTTTAAAAGAAAACAAGGAAATATGTTGAAAATTTGACCATATTAAATCAGTTTTGGTGGATTTATTTACAAGAAGAGAAAAAAGACTAATGAATCTTTCCCTATAAAATGTTTCTGTTCAAATAAGGCATAGTATTTAAGAAAGGAAGACTAAAGCCCCGTGTCATGGCATTAATAAAGCTGTGTTCTCCTATCTCTCCGTGTGCCATTTGGCTTCCCTCTGTCACCTCGGATTTTCTGCAACATTTAGTTCCCTGACCGGGAATCCCAACTGTGCTGGCCCATTGTGCCACCAGTATGGGACAGGAGATGGGCCATGGAGAGCAAATGGAACACCTGCCCTAGGGCTTAGGCATGCCCTGCTGATTTCAGCAGACCCAAGGCTGGGCTCTCCTGGACAGCCGCGGCTCACCTCCACCCTGAGTAGGAGGCCGGGGACAACTAACTGGATCTGCCCGTTGAACCAGGAAAGCCCTGGGGCCACTGTCTGAGCCAGACCCATTCGTTAAAAAAATGGAAGGGGAGACTGATCATCTCCCATTAGCCAGGGATACCAGAGGGGGGTCCAACCTGTTTGAATCTGAAGAGTGCCTGACAGTGTGAATCTGTCTGTGTGGCTCCACTGCTTCGGCTATGGAGTCTGAGTGGGCTGCACCCTGAGTCTCGCGCGGCTTACATGGACAGACCTTAGCTAAGACACTCTTAAGTTCCCGCGAGAGACACGAGCAGGACAGCATCTGAAAGATGCCCCTCCCTTTGTCTGCGACATCATTCATGATGGGAGGGAAACCCAGAAAACTCACTATCTTGAGACTGCATGCTTAAGAAAAAAAGGAAAGACACCGGTACAAAAACCTGGTTTTCTCTGTTTAAAAGGGCAAAGTTTTCTTAGGTTAATTGATCTGTTATGGTTTTCTCTTTGCCTGCCCAGAAAACCCAGTTTCTATGTTTTGTTTTATCAGATGTTTAACATCCCTAGTTATATTTAGGAATGTACTTTAAAACTTCCTAAGGTTTTAGCAATTGTCGACAAGATTTAAATTATAAATGAGACCTCTTTGACTCATAAACTTTTCCTTGGTATACTAAGTTACTCAGTAGGTACTACTAAACCAATAATAAACCTTGAGTTACATTTGGATAAGTGCTGTAACTAAGGGTTCTATACATTTCCTAAGGTTTTAATGTTTTAATAGGGTCATCACCTGGTAATTTAAACATATCTATTCTGAGTTCTTGTCATTTGTAATTGTTTTAATTCTCTTGTAAAATGAATTCTGCCCTAAGGGAAATTCATATGGGAGACTTTCAGGACAAATACAGGTCTCTGATATGTTAAAATCCTGGAATTGAAATGGGTAAGAATTTACAGAAGTAAAAGCTGCATTTGGACTAAACCAGAATTAGTAACATGGGACTAGATGAACTAAAAGATTGTAATGTTGTGTCTCTTAATGTTTTGTCTTAATTTTAGACATTGCTGGTTCTCTAATGTTTGTTCTTCTAGACTAAGAACTGTAATGTTTACTCTTCCAGACTAGAGAAACTGTTTTAGTTATCTGTAACTTACAGAGCTGTAAAAGTATTCATTTGCAAACGAATCAAAGCATTCAACTTTTCTCTCTGTCTGAACCCTCGGAAACCAAAAGGTCTCAGCAAGTATTCTTTCTTCCATGTCAATCAGTCACTTGCGTAAGTTCAATAAGAATCTGTTCTCCTTGTAACAGGACACCATTGGAAACACTGGTTATTTTATCAAGGCTTTGACTCGGATGAAATATTTGAAAAAAGACTCAGATATGACCAGACAGCTTAAAGGAACTAAGGTTGACTTTATAAAACCTGGAGCCATAAAGCCCTTTGGAACTATTGGCCTGATGATACCTTGCTTACAGAGTTCCCAGCAGCCTCACCAGGTGAGGAAAGAATGTCAGTCCCTGGTAGGCGCAGAGCCTCAGGAAGAAAAATTCGCCCAATTCGACAGGTATTACAAGCACGTCTGATGACAAGTATGTGGCTTGGCTTCTGGCCCGGAGAGGCTACTAAAAGTTCAACCTAGAGATTCCTTATAAAAAGTTCCAGCAAAGCAGATTCTAAAAGATCTATATGATCACTCACTGTTCTTGCTGAACTTATGTAAATAATTAGACCAAGTTTGTTAAAACTGGATTTGTTTTTTCAAATGAATTAGTCCTGATTTGGCTATCTCTGGAAATGAGGGTTATTTTAGAGAGAAAATTTGTGTTTTAATAACACACATTTATGGATGTTAAATTCTAGATTTAATTGTTCTTAAATGTTTGTTTGCCTAAGCTAGACAACTTGAGGTAAACTTCAGAGAAGTTGCACAATAGCTCGTTTAGACGATCTTGCCTTTGCCAGTCAGTCATCCCCAGATATAAGGAAGAAAATTCAAAAAATTAAAGGACTTAAAGGGGAAAATCTAACTGAGTTAGTAAAAATAGCAAAAAAAAGTTTAACAACAGGAAAAATATGAACACAAGTATACGTTGTTTTTGTGGATACCTTTTCAAGCTGGGTAGAAGCTTTTTCCGCCAAACATGAGATGGCAAAAGTAGTAGCCAAAAACTACTAAAAAACAATTCCTAGGCTTCGGTTGTCTCTCATGATCGGGTCAAACAATGGCCCTGCATTTGTGAGTTCAGTCTCACAGGCATTGGCCAAGGCCATGGACCCTAATTAAAAACTACACTGTGCCTACCAGCCCCAGAACTCCAGATAAGTAAAAATAAAAGATAAACTGAACTCTTAAGGAGACCTTGACAGGGTTAATTCTGGAGACTGGTGATGATTAGATGAATCTCCTTTCCTTCACCCTCCTTAGGGCACAGTATACACCCCACTTTCTTTAAGTGATGTACATGGGACTCCCCTCATCTCTTGACAAGTTTTCTCCCACTTGCCAGTAATCCTCTGTAATCAGAATATTGTTACAGATGATCCTTACCACGCACAGAGACTTCTTCACTGTCAGCACTGCATTCAGCTTCCTCCATCTTTCGTAACTCCCCTACATTCCTCAACTGATCAATGTTGACCCGAATAGGTAGGGACAACTCTACGCCCCTATTCAGCAGGAAGAAGTTACAGAAGATGAGACCTTCCACCTTCAACCACTGTAAAGATTTAAGGGCCAAAATTGTTTAGGGGAAAATGATAAGAGAGCAGAAGGATGACGGAGGACAAAGCAAAAACTGGCACCTTCCACCCCTCCTCCCCCGACCTCGGTGACGTATGTAGCATCGCTCAGGCACTCCTAAATGCCCCAAAACAAAAACAAACTTAAAAGTCAAGGATTTGACTAATCTCCAAAGAAAAGGGGAGAATGTGAGGACCTATTTAGCCAGAGTGACTCCATCTTGGGTAAATAGCCACTTTGTTGTTTGTGCAGTAAACTTAAACTGACGCCCCCTCCCCAGCCCCCAGAGAAACTTACTTAGAAACAAGTCTGGGAAACCAGTAAAATGTAGTCGGCTAGTTCCTGATAATAGAGCCCAGAATACAAGGACGAGTCAGGCCAGACGGAAACATCTAATCAGTAGGAAGTACTTTTGGTAACAGTGAGAAGGTCTTCCCCAAACCTAAATGACTCCATCTTGGAAGGATGACGATCTTATTATTCACACTGAATATGTTAACTGACTAAGCCTTCCCAGAAAGTACTGTGTGTAACGGTTCCTAGTATGGGGTACTCTTGAATAACACGTCACCAGACCAGAGGAACTAGCCAATCAGCAAGAGACACACAAACCCAGTGGGTTGAGATACCAAGATATGGGTTGCAGTTTCACCCAATAAAAGGTAGCCTGTAAGATTGGGAGGGGTCGCACTCTTTGGAGGCAGCCTTGACTGGTCAGTCAGTGGATTCTTAAGCATGTAAGCTGCGGGTGGTTGAGCTCTTCAGAGATGTCCCTGGCGGATCAGTCTGACTTCTAGTGCTTGGCATGGAATAGAGCCTTGCATAACTTTAAGTTTGTTTCAGTCTCGTTCCCCTGGCCAATCAACCTGATTTCTAATACTTATCATAAAATAAAGCTTTAAATGACTTTCACTTGGTCTCAGTCTCATTTCGTTTAATAGCAGACCTAACACACAGCAAAGGAAACAGTCAACAAACCAAAGAGACAACCCATGGAATGGGAGAAGTTATTCGCAAATGACACTACAGACAAAGGGCTGATAGCTAAGATCTGTAAAGAGCTCCTCAAACTCAACACACAGAAAACAGATAATCAAGTCAAAAAATGGACAGAGGACATGAACAGACACTTCTCAAAAGGAGACCTAGAAATGGCTAACAGACACATGAAAACATGTTCATCATCTTTAGCCATCACAGAATTTCAAGTCAGAAAGCACATTGAGATACCACCTGAAACCAGTTAGAATGGCCAAAATTAACAGGACAGGAAACACGTGTTGGAGAGGATGTGGAGAAAGGGGAACCCTCTTACACTGTTGGTGGGAATGCAAGTTGGTGCAGCCACTTTGGAGAACAGTGTGTAGATTCCTCAAAAACTTAAAAATAGAGCTACCCTATGACCCGGCAATTGCGCTACTGGGTATTTGCCCCAAGGATACAGATGTAGTGAAAAGAAGGACCATATGTACCCCCACGTTCATAGCAGCAGTGCCACAACTGCCAAACTGTGGAAAGAGCCAAGATGCCCTTCATCAGATGAAGGGATAAAAAGATGTGGTCCATATACACAATGGAATATTACACAGCCGAGAGGAAGGATGAATACCCAACTTTTGTATCAACATGGACGGGACTGGAGGAGATTATGCTGAGTGAAATCAGTCAAGCAGAGAAAGTCAATTGCCATATGGTTTCACTTACTTGTGGAGCATAAGGAATAACATGGAGGACATTAGGAGAAGGAAAGGAAAAATGAATTGGGGAAAATCAGAGGGGGAGATGAAGCATGAGCGACTGTGGACTCTGAGAAACAAACTGAGGGTTTTGGAGGGGAGGGAGGTGGGGGATGGGTGAGCCCGGTGGTGAGTATTAAGGAGGGCACGGATTGCATGGACCACTGGATGTGGTGCATAAACAGTGAATCTCGAAACACTGGGAAAATAAAATAAAATTAAAAAAAAAAAAAAAAGACAAAAGCACAAGGAAACAAGATACAAGGAATAAGTAGAAAGAGACCACCAGGGATGTCAAACACTGCAAATAATAGATACGGAATACAAAGTAATGTTTTCAGGTTAACATACAATGTTGTGTTCATCTCAGGGGTACAGGCCTGTGATTCATCAGTCTAACACAATTCACAAGCACTCACCATAGCACTACCCTCCCCGGTGTCAGTCATCCAGCCACCCCATCCCTCCACCCCCTCCACTCCAGCAACCCTCTGTTTGTTTCCTGAGATCAAGAGAGTCTCTTATGGTGTGTCTCCCCTCTCTGGTTTTTGTCTTGCTTTATTTTTTCCTCTCTTCCCTTAATGACCCTCTGCCCTGTTTCTCAAATCCCACATGCCAGTGAGATTATATGAAAATTCCCTTTCTCTGAATGCCCTCTAGTTCCATCCACATTGGTTGCAATGGCAGGATTTCATTGTCTGATGGAGGCATAATATTCCATTGTATGGGTAAACCACAATGTTCTTTATCCATTCATCTGTTGATAGCTCTTTCCATAGTTTGGCTATTGTGGACATTGCTGCTATACATTGGGGTACATGGGACTCTCTGGATCACTGCAGTTTGTATCTTTGTGGTAAATGCCCAGTTGTGCAGTTGCAGGGTCGTAGGGTGGCTCTATTTCAAGTTCTTGAGGACCCTCCATACTGTTTTCCAGAGTGGCTGCACCAGCTTCCACTCCCACCAACAGTGTAGGAGGGATCCCCTTTCTCCGCATCCTTGCCAGTGCTGGTCATTTCCTGACTGGTTAATTTTAGGTCATTCTGACTGGTGTGAGGTGGTATCTCATTGTGGTTTTGATTTGTATGTCCCCGATGCCGAGTGATGTAGAGCACTTTTTCGTGTATCTGCTGGCCATTTCGATGTCTTCTTTGCAGAAATGTCCGTTCATGTCTTCTGCCCAGTTCTTCGATCGGATTATTTGTTCCTTGGGTGTTGAGTTTGGTAAGTTCTTTCTAGATTTCAAATACTAGCCCTTTATCTGATATGTTCATTGGGCAAATAACTTCTCCATTGTGTCAGTTGTCATTTGGTTTTATCGACCGTTTGCTTTGCTGTGCAAAAAGCACGCTACCTTAATGAAGTCCCAACAGTTCAATTTTGCCCTTGTTTCCCTTGCCTTTGGAGATGTGTCTAGGAAGAAGTTGCTGCAGCTGAGGTCAAAGGGGTGGCTGCGTGTGTTCTCAAGGATTTGGATGGATTCTTGTCTCACATTGAGGTCTTTCGTCCATTTGGGAGTCTAATCTTGTGTGTGGTGTAAGGAAACGGTTCTGTTTCCTTCTTCTGCATGTGGCCGTCCAATTTTCCCAGACACCATTTGTTGAAGAGACTCTTTTCCATTGGATTTTCTTTCATTCTTTGTCAAGATTAATTCACCATTGAGTTGGGGTCTATTTCTGGGCTCTCTAGTCTGCTTCATTGATCGATGTGTCTGTTTTTGTGGCCGGTGCCTTACTGTCTTGATGATGACAGCTTTGAAATAGAGTTGATGTCTGGAATCGTGGTACCACCAGCTTTGGTTTTCTTTTTTCAACCTTCCTCTCGCTATTTTCTGGTTCCAGACAAATTTTAGGATTACTTGTTCCATTCTTTGAAAAACGTTGATGGTATTTTGATAGTGATTGTACTGAATTTGTCCATTGTTCTAGGTAGCATAGACATTTTCACAATATTCCTTCTTCCAATTCATGAGCATGGAACGTTTTTCCATTTCTTTGTGTCTTCCTCAATTTCTTTCGTGAGTATTCTCTAGTTTTCTGAGTACAGGTTCTTTGATTCTTTGGTTAGATTTATTCCTAGGTGTCTTATGGTTTGGGGTGCAATTGTAAATGGGATTGACTCTTTGATGTCTCTTTCTTTTGTCTTGTTGGTGTATAGAAAATGCAACTGAATTCTGTGCATTGATTGTATATCCTGCCACTTTACTGAATTCTTGCACGAGTTCTGGTAGTTTGGGGTGGAGTCCTTTGGGATTTTCACATAGAGTATCATGTCCTCTGCAAAGAGTGAGAGTTTGACTTCTTCATTGATGATTCAAATGCCTTTAAAAAAAATTTCTTTGTCAAATAAATAAAATCTTTAAAAAGGCGGGGGGGGGGGGCACCTGGGAGGCTCAGTCATTAAGCAGCTGCCTTCAGCTCAGGTCATGATCCCAGAGTCCTGGGATCAAGCCCCACATTGGGCTTTCTGCTCAGTGGAGAGCCTGCTTCTCCCTCTCCCTCAGCTCTACCTACTGTGCTCTCTCTCTCTCTCTCTCTCTCTGTCAAATAAATAAATAAATAAAATCCTTTAAAAAATTTGTTGTTGTTGTTGTTGTTGTTGTCTGATTGCTGAGGCTGGGACATCTAGTACTATGCTGAGTAGCAGTGCTGACAGTGGACATCCCTGCTGTGTTCCTGACCTTAGGGATAAAGCTCTCCATTCTTCCCCATTGAGAATGATATTCAGTGTGGGTTTTTCATAGGTGGCTTTATGATTTTGAGGTATGCACCCTCTATCTCTGCACTGTGAAGAGTTTTAATCAAGAGAGACTGTGGACTCTGAAAAACCATCTGAGGGTTTGGGAGGGGGTGGAGGGTGGAGTTAGGTGAGCCTGGTGGTGGGAATTAAGGAGGGCACGTATTGCATGGAGCACTGGTTGTGGTGCATAAACAATGAATTCTGGAACACTGAAAAGAAATTTTAAAAATAAATAAAAATTTTAATAGAAATTTAAAAATGAATTAAAAATTTTTTAAAAGGATGCTGTACTTTTTTCATTGTTTTCTGCATCTATCGAGAACATATGGTTCTTGTTCTTTCTTTTATTAATGTAGTGTGTTGCATTAGTTGATTGATTTCCAGATGTTGAAGCACCTTGCAGCCCAGAAATAAATCATGGTGAATAATCCTTTTAAGGTAGTGTTGGATCCTATTGGCTAGAATTTTGGTGAGAATTTTCGCATCCATGTTTAGTAGGGACATTGGCCTGTAACTCTCCTTTTTGATGGGGTGTTTGTCTGGATTTGGGATCAAGGTAATGCTGGCCTCATAAAATGTTTTTGGAAGTTTTCCTTCCATGTCCGTCTTTTGGAAAAATAGGTATTAATTCTTCTTTCAAAAGTTCGGTAGAATTTCCCTAGAAGCCATCTGGCCCTGGGATCCTGTTTGTTAGGAGACTTTTGATGACTGCTTCATTTTTCTTGCTGGTTATGTGTCTGTTCAGGTTTTCTACTTCTTCACGGTTCAGTTTGGTAGTTTTTACATCTCTAGGAGCGCATCCCTTTCTTCCCGATTGTTGACATATAGTTGCTCATAATACGTTCTTCTAACTGATTGTATTTCTTGGGTGTTGGTTGTGATCTCTCCACTTTCATTCATGATTTATTAATTTGGGTCCTTTCTCTTTTCTTTTTGATAAAGCGGGCCAGGTGTTTGTCAATCTTAATAATTCTTTCAAAGAACCAGCCTCTAGTTTCATTGATCTGTTCTGCTGTTCTTTTGGTTTCTACTTTAATTGATTGCTGCTGTGATCTTTATTATTTCTCTTCTCTTGCTGGGTTTAGGCTTTATTTGCTGTTCTTTCTCCAGCTCCTTTAGGTGTGAGGGTAGGTTGTGTACTTGAGACCTCCTTGTTTCTTGAGAAAGGCTTTGTAGTGCTGTGTACTTTCCTCTTAGGATAGATTTCACTGCATCCCAAAGGTTTTAAACAGCTATGTTTTCATGAATTTTTAAAAAATCTTCTATAATCTCCTGGTTGACCCATTCATTCTTTAGTAGGATGTTCTTTAACCTCCATTTATTTGAGGTCTTTCAACTTCCCTCTTGTGATCGAGTTCAATGTTCAAAGCAGTGTGGTCTGAAAATATGCAGGGAATCACCCCAGTCTCTTGGTACCAGTTGAGACCTGATGTGTGACCCAGGATGTGATGTATTCTGGAGACTCTTCCATGTGCACTAGAGAAGAATGTGTATTCTGTTGCTTTGGGATGGAATGTTCTGAATATATCTGTGATGTCCATGCGGTCCCGTGTGTCACTGGAAGTCCTTACTTCCTTGTGGAGCTTCTGTCTAAATGATCTGTTGCCGCTTCCAGTTGGCGACGGGAGAAGAATTAGGCACAAACAAGTCAGCTGCAAGAGATTGGGAGCAGGGGACAACAGTCAAAAAGACTGCTGCCATGAGCAACTCCACAGTCGCACTTTTATTAGATAGAAACAATAGCCAACAGAAGAACCGATGAAGGTCAAACGTTAATCACATGTCTTGTGGACAAGCAAGAGGGAGGATCAAGTTTCTAGTTAACCACGCACACTCGAAGGACTCATCTAACCAACAACGGGCGCTTCTGGGAAGAGAAAGGAGCGAGAACGGAAAAGGGAGGCAGCCGGTATTTCGTTCCACCCTGAGCTGACCGGGCGTTCCCATGTGCTGGGCTTCCCTGAAGCAGGCGCCGTTCTGCCCTGGGCGGGCCAGCGTTCCCGGCTGCCCGGCTTCTGTGAAGGGGCAGCCTTTTGCCCTGAGCGAGCCGGGCATCTCCAGCTGCCCAGATTCACGGTCGTATATCATCCTTCTCCCCAAAGACCCATTGCCAGTATATGCTTTTCTTAAGGCCATATCTAAATGTGCTTGGCAACTAGTAAAATCCTCCAGGGGTTATAGTTTAAGTAACAAATTGTTCCGAGGGGCAGCAGCAATCTGTCCATTTCACTGAGGGGGTTGTTAAAATTCCCTAGTATGGTTGTATTATTCTTGATGTGTTTCATGATTTTGTTATTAATTGGCTTAGGAAATTGGCTGCTCTCATATCGGGGGCATATATATTTACAGTTGTTAGATCTTGTCGGATAGACTTTTTTAGTATGACATAGTGTCCTTCCCCGTCTCTTATTACAGTCTTTGTCAGATAAAAGGATTGCTACCACAGGTTTTTGTTTGTTTGTTTGTTTGTTTGTTTACATCCTTTAGTGTGGTAAATAGTTTTCCACCCCCTCGCTTTAAATCGGGAGGTGTCTTTGGGTCTAAGATGAGTCTCTTGCAGACAGCATATCCATTGATCTGGGGTTTTTTTGTTGTTGTTGTTGTTTTTTTATCCAATCTGATAAGCTGTGTCTTTTGAATGGGGCATTTAGTCCCTTTACATTCAGGATAATGATGGAGAGAGGAATTTAGTGCCATCGTAAAGCCTGTAAGGTGACTGTTACTGTGTATTCTCTTTGTTCCCTTGTGGTCTATGTTACTTTGACACTCTCTCCTTGCTTAGAAGACCCCTTTCAATATTTCCTGTAGCTCTAGTTTGGTGATCAACAAATTCTTTTAGTTTCTCTTTGTCCTGGAAGCTTTTTACCTGTCCTACTATTTTCAATGATAGCCTAGTTGGATATAGTATTGTTGGCTGCATATTTTTCTTGTTTAGTGCCCAGATATATCATGCCAGTCCTTTCTGGCCTGTCAGGTCTCTGTGAATAGGTCTGCAGCTAATATAAACACTTTAATGAAATCCGAGTGAAACTAGAGGGTCAGGTGACCCGCTGGATTGGCACGAAAGCCATGGAGTGACCACCATCTCACAAGTAACTTTGCTTATAGAAGAATAAGAGCATATGGGGTGACTGGGTGGCTCAGTGGTTTAAAGCCTCTGCCTTCGGCTCCGGTCATGGTCCTGGGGTCCTGGGATTGAGCCCCACATCGGGTTCACTGGTCAGCGGGGAGCCTGCTTCCCCCTCTCTCTCTGCCTGCTCTCTGCCTACTTGTGATCTCTGTCGGTCAACTAAACAAATAATAATCTTAAAAGAAGAAGACGAAGACGAAGAGCATAGAAAACACGACAAAAGAAGAAGACATAGTCAAAAAATGGTATGGGGATTTTCCTGAAAGAAAAAATTCTACAGATAACTCTTAGGAATGAGAAATGGAAGAGCTGAGCAAAAAAATTGAGGAAAGTGAAATATTACACATTACACATAGGTGAAGACTGAGTAAGAAACGGGGGTGTAAGCTGTCAATGTCACAGCCGTGATTTTGCCAGCAAAATGGGAGTTTCAGAGAATTGCAGGACCGGACGAGCAAGCAACAGCTGAGCCACAGTCTAGTCCCACAAACAAAGGGCACGAATGTTACTTTCGGGTGAAGAAGAAGGACGCTGGGAGCGTGGGATTGAAGGAAAGGCCACCGGAGGCTAGCAGGGCTCCAGACAGATGCTGGCTTCTGGTGGCTGTGCTGCAGGGGGTGGTGACTTCGTGTGGAGCCCCATCTTTCCCTGCGGGGTCCCATAACTCATGGTGTTTCCTGTGACAGACATGGAGGGCTAGGGACCCCTTCTGGCGTCCCCTTCTAGCTCCCAGAGTCCACATCCATAAGGTTTACCTTTACTCTTTTTCACAAAGCTAAACACGTTCCTTAACTGAAATTCACAGAAAGGAAAAGAGATGGGAAATGCAGCCAGAGGCCCAAGTGCTTGGCCAGTGGAGGACACAGTGTAGAGAAGTAGGGAGAAGGCCAAAGAGGTCAAGGGAAGAGGAAGCACAGGCAACGTTCAAAGTAAGAACCGTGGAGGATGTGCCAAGGGGGCTGAAGGGCAGGGCAAAGGAGATGGGAGGTATGGATGGTTTCCTCGGCACAACGCTTCCGTTGTATGGGGCGAAGAGACTTGCAGAGGGTAGCAGTGATGGACACAGAGCGAGCTGATGGCACTCAATACCCCTGAGCTGAGCACTACAAAATGGTCAAGAAGGTCAAGTTCTTACTCTGCGCATCTTAAAACCAGGGAAAGCGAGACAAACGGAAAACATGGCGTAATCTGAAAACAGAACGTGAAGAATAATCATTCTACATCAGTTATCACACGTATGCCACCAGAATGAATTTGGGAGGAAAAGGCGCCGAGTTGAGATGGGCAACCAGACACCGCCGCACGGCACTCCAGGAGCCACTGTCTCCGATGCACTTCCTGAGAGGCGGAGAGTCGCAGGACGGAAATTTACATCGCAGGCGACGGTGGCCAAAGGAAAAGGCTGCCTCCGTGCTGCTGGGGTGGGAGGTGCACCCATGTCTTCCGTGGACCAGGGCAGGGCCCCGGGCCGGTGAGCCAGCATGGGTCCCTCTTGCTACCCGCTCAGTAGTCTGCCTAGAGGGATGGGGGCCCCCGGGCAGGCGTGGGTGGTGATGAGCACACCTCACCAGCCCTCGGGCTGTCAGCGTCTTCTCCAGCGACTGACCACCCGGAATACAGACGCAGCTGGCGACGTCAGAACACTGCAAGGGAGAGCCACGCCGGAGAAGCACCCAGCGCAGAAAGCGTCAGGTCGGTCCAGCTGCCTGGCTTGGACAGAGTGACGTCCACTCCGGATGGCAAGATTCGCTAACGGCCCTCTCATGGCCTCGTGCTGTCCCATCTCACACTGGTGAGCAAGCTGGGTGGCAGAGGGACAGAGGGAGGAAGAGGTGTGTGTGCGCGTGCACGAACGCACACACATACCCACACACACACACACACACACACACACACCCTCTCCCACTGCGGGCACCGGCCTCCCGGAGACCCAAGTTCAAAGCAGTGAGCTCTGCAGTTCTCAGAGTTGATCCCGGCAGGGAAGCAGGAAGCACAATGGTCCAGAGGTTGGAGACACCCATGTTCTGTGGAAAAGCACCCGAGGGCCCCAAAGAACCTAGCGGGGAGAAGGCACAGGGCGCTGGGCGGCCACTGCTGTCTGCACGTCGGGGCTGTTGGTCCGTTCGAGAAACACTGCCTGAGTCCTCCCCACGTCACCTCTGCCACCCACGAGGCCAGACCCAGGTGCTGGTCCGGCACGGAAGGACAAGCTGAAAAGCCAGCACACTGCATTTGGAGCCCCTCGTGTTCCCCGAGCACCACAGGAGGCGCTCAGAGAGCCCAGGCTCGATGCAGGAGCTGCCGGCCACTGTGGGGGCCACTCTCTGCCTGGCGTGCGGATTGGCGGTCTGCCACCGGCCAGCGATCAGCCTGGGAGGAGGGGAGCTCGGGATGGTCTGTCCGTCTGTCTGGTAGGAGGGGCTCCCGTCCAGAGCTTCAGGGCATTTGAGCAGGTGCCTGCCTTCTGCTGGTCTGCAGCCTGCCGCGGGGGCAGCGCTCCTGTCCCCGGGACCCAGGAGTAGCGTGGGGCCTGACTGGGTCCTGCCCGGCCAGAGCAGGCTCCCCGCACTGGTGCCCGCGGACCACTGACATTGGCCTACAGGCCTCGAGGTCTGTTGCTTTCTCGCGGGGGCCCTCTTCGGAGTGGAAGGAAGGACCCAGCCCAGCCCTAGAAGAAGAGCGGGCAGTTCCCCCACCTCCCGTTCCCAGCGCACCACCTCCCTGTTCCCCCCAACGTAAGGCCCGTCGTGGGTCTCCGTCTCCCCCAGACCTCATGGGGGACCTGACCTTAAACAGCCATATATAGTGCACTTCAGCGTCTAGCTTCCGGCCGGGCTCAAACCTGATGCGGAGCGTGCGGTGCCGCGGTGAGCAGCTGAGACGTGCTCCTCGTCACTCGGGTCTGTCTGGCCCCCTGGCCCTGCCCTCGCTGCGGGTTGCTTCTCCCTGCAGGCCCTGGGGCAGCGCCGCCCCCCGCCCGGGGAAGCCGGCTACCGGCTTGGAAGGCAAAGAGGCGCTTCTCTGGCACCGGTCACGTGGTGATGCCTGCTGAGCGCGGGCAGGAGGGAGGGGCAGAAGGGGGAAGGGAGGGAGGCAGCCCCGGCCCGGCCCGTCCATCGCTTCCCCTTCAGTGGTGCGCACGCGCGGCCGTGACAGCCCTTTCCCCCGACCGGACATCGGGGGGCACTTGTTCCCCGTTTCTCCCCGGTTCTCCTAGAGCACCAGCGCACACATAATGCCATGTTGGGAATATAGTATCATGGCGTGGAGGCCGAGAACATTAAGGGCATCCCCCGTCAGGCTTAGCTCTCGCATAAGTACGGCCACCTCAGCCCGGGCAGCCGGCTCAGACCCTGTGCCCAAGGGCTGAACTTTCCCCTACTTCGCTTTCGTAAGCCCCACGCTGCTTTGGTTCCGGGAATCCCCACCCTGCTCTAGTAGCAGGAACCCATAAATTACCCCTGCCTTTACAAGCTCGCATCCGAGTCCCTGCTCCGCTGTGTCGGTTATACTTGGGCCCAAGCTTAAGCTTGACAAATAAACCCTCGCGTGATTGCAATCGGTGCTTGGCTCCTTGGTGGTCTCTCGGAGGGGAAAACTCGGGCACAACAATGGAAATAGAGGGGCGGGGACTCCCGGGTACCAGGGCATGTTCTGTGCGGAGCTCCCTGCTTCCAGAAGAGGGGCCCCCGTGTTCCCCATGACCTGTGCGGTGGGCATTGCGAGGCAGCTGATGGGGCCAGGCCGGGCTTGGGTTTGCTGCCTGCAGCCCAGGGGAGGGAGTCAGAGAAGCCCCTTGGGGGCGGGCTCCGTCCCTGCAGTTGGGGCCGGGAAGGACTAGATATAAAGTGTGGACAGCTGGGACCCAAGCCCCAGGGAGGGCGGAGGGCTGACCCTGACGGACTTGCTCCCAGCAGCCCACGTGCCAACCTCAGCTCTTTTGCAGAGGCGGGCCCGCGGCTCAGGGTGCCCGTCCGCGGACGGTTCTTTTTCCGGACACTGGGCCTTGGGGCGCCCGCCTCATTCAGGGACAACCTTGGCCTGGCCTTGCCCTGGCCCGCCGCCGACTGTGTCCTTCTCCACCCCCCGCTGGAGCGCCGTCAGCAGGAAACGGGCAGTGCCAGGCTGGGGATCTCCCTCTCAGGCCGCTTGGGCCTTGGCCCCCCAGCTCTGCCTCAGAGCAGCCACCCTGCCCCGCCCCCCAGGGCCTGCCAGGCCTGTGGGTCCATGGGGTGGGGGCAGCAGCCCAGCAGCGGCACTGGCAGCCCTCCTGGGTGCGCACCAAGGAGGAGGCTTCACAGGAAGAGTTTTCCGGAACCTGCTCCCCGGGCACAGGGCTGGGGCGCCGGCCCACACCGGGACTTCGGGGCAAGTGCAGGACCGTCGGCCGCCGGCACCTCCCTGATGGAGCCGGCTGCACCGTTCCTCTCGGCAGGAGAGGCTGGCTGCAGGCCACCTGCCTCCCCAGGTCCTCGTGGCAGGCTGTGTGGGGACACGGAAAGCAGACCCCTTGCGGTAGCCCTGTCAGGCCTGAGAACGGGCAGCAGAGGTCCGGAGGGGCCGGGAGGCAGAGGGCCCACGGGCAGGCACGGGCAACAGGAGTGTCCGGCGTGGCGTGGGCCGATGTGCCTCCAGCCTGCCTCTCTGCCCGAGGACCGCTTGGGCCCCCTCCGGGGCTGAGGCACCGCACACATCTCAGCTTGCTGAAGGGGCCTGCCTGGCCGTCCTGACTCCTCGGCCGCCGCACCTGAAGACCTTCCCCTAAGCCGCCAACCCACAGAAGGGGCGGGAGCAGGGAACGGATTCAGCAGGAGGGCGACCCTGGGAGGTAGCAGGAGCGAGGGGCTTCTGTCCCCTTGTCTGGGCATGGGAACAATGACGGCCGTGGGAAGGCTGCCAGGAATCGGGGGGATAGGTGCCCTGGACCCCGACCCGCGGGCCCAGCCTGCAGAGGGTGGACAGCCCACGCCCGCAGCACCCCCCAGCACAGACTCCACGCTGCCCCCGGCCTGCGCTCAGAGTCTGCGTCCGGGAGAGCCCCCTTCCGAAGGAGGAGAAGGGAGGGCGTGGGCCCCGAGCACAGGCCCGGGCGGGCCGGCCAAGCTTGGGCCAAGGCGAGCGAGCCTCTCCCGGGGCCTCCGCCACATCAGTGCCATCCCCAGGTGTGTCTCTGGGTTCCTCTGACTGACCCCCAGCACTGAAAGGCCTCACTGGCGGGGACTCGGGGACTCTTGCCAGCTCAGGGCTCCTGGTTTGAGTCCCGGTGCCCTGCACCTAGCCAGAGGCCTGGGGAGGAGCAGACAGAAAGGCCCGTGCGTTAATGGGATGGAGGCCCTCGCTCGTCCCCAGCTCCTGTCCCAGGCGGCTCTCCTCTCTCTCTATTCCCCACGGGAAGGACGGAAGGGCCCCTACCCCGACCGGCCGACCCCACCGAGCCCCCAGGCCAGACCCTGCACAGGCTCTCACCAGCCACCCCGCCCGCAGGTCTTGCGTCAGTGGGAGACAAGGCACCCATCCATCTCTTTCCTCTGCCTCCAGCCGGAGGCCTCCAGCCCTGACCCCTGCCTTGGGTTTCCTGGCCTGGTCCAGGGACAGCTTCTCCCGTGACGTGGTCAGGTCGGCCGCTCCAGGCCTCCTGGCGAGATAAAAGGGTTGCGCTGCCCAGGGGCGGAGGGAGCTTCAGAATGGCACTGGGGGCAAAGGCACGCCGGTGGCTGGCAGGGCGCCGGCTGTCCCTGAGCTGTGCACGCACACTGGGCACCAGAGCCGCTCAGGCCCCCAAGGCGGTGCTGCCCTTCGAAGCCATCCCCCAGTGCCCCGGCAACAAGTGGCTGAGGCTGCTGCAGATCTGGAAGGAGCAGGGCTCCGAGAACCTCCACCTGGAGATGCACCGGACCTTCCAGGAGCTGGGGCCCATCTTCAGGTAAAGCCCTTCCTGCCCGCCTGGCCGAGAGCACCCTAACCGGCTGTCCCTCCAGACGGCTGAGTCCCGGCCGGGCGCCTTGCACCAGCGCTGCCACGTCCCCGCCGGGCGCCCTTGGCCTGGGCTCTGTCTGCGCCCTCACGAAGGCAGGGTGGGAGCCGAGCGGTGGCTGCTCTGGGCCTTTGACCGTGGAGGCGGCGGCTCTCAGTGAGGACGGAGCAGTCCCTGGCAGGCCGGGCGGAGTGAGACAGCAGAGCCCCAGAGGCTTCCTGCCTTAGACAGCGGGAGGGAGCGCCTGTTCTGGAAGGGAGAGGCCCCCGGAGACAGGCCGGCTTGGTGCTGCTGAACGAGGCCCAGGGGAGGGCAGGCCCCTCTGGCAGGGATCTGAGCTTTGTCCCGCAGGTATGACGTGGGAGGGACACACATGGTGTACGTGATGCTGCCCGAGGATGTGGAGAGCCTGCAGCGGGCCGAGAGCCCTCAGCCCTGGCGGCCGCTCCTGGATCCCTGGCTGGCCTACCGACAGCATCGTGGGCACAAATGTGGCGTGTTCTTGCTGTGAGAGCCAGGCGGGGTGGCAGTGGCGGGGAGGGCGGGGGACGGGGCCGGGGCGGGGGGGGGGGGCACAGGTGGCGCGCGTCCCAGTGCAGGGTCCAGCCAGGTCCAGAAGCCCACAAGCGCCCCTGGCCAGGGACATCCTGAGAGCAGGTGGGCCCTGTGTGTCGCAGGGGTGGGAAGGGGCTGTGGGACCCCAGGAAGGATGACCACTGGCACTAGGGAGCACCCACTCTGCACCCGCCTCCGCGCGTTGTCCCGGCAGGGTGGGCTTCTCCCTTCCTATAGGTTGGGACGCCCAGGCCTGGGGGAGGGGTCACCGGCCAGGCGTCCATGTCAGCCTGAGGGCCCCCCCCGGACTGCAGCCCTCTGCACGAGGTCCCCTGTGGGACTTCGAGGTGAGCGCAGGTAGCTCAGGATGGGGAGGCTGGGGTGGGGAGAGGGCAGGCAGTAGGAAAGGCGCCCTTGTTCAGAAGCGAAACTCTAAGCGGGTGCCCGTGCGAGCGTGAGCCTGTGCATGTGCCTGTGTGTGTGTGGCTTCCTGGCTGGAGCTGTCCGCAGCCTCGGAGTAGGTGTGCGCTGTGAGTGCTACATACGTGCGCGTGTCTCCGTGTGCGCGTGGGTTGAGCGCTCCAGCTGTGCTGTGGCAGCGGTGCGTGTGTTCTTTGTGGGCGTGCTCACGCGTGTCGTCCTGGTCAGCGAGCGCATGTGCAGGCGTCCCGCTGTGGTATGCGCATCTCTCCGGGGGTACGTGTGTGCGCTGGTGTGCAAGTGTGCACGTGTGTGCACGCGATCGTTCTGACGACCTGCCGGCGGCCAGCTGAAGCCAAGAAGGTGTTTCTGCTTGAGTGTGGCTGAGAATGCAGGGGCCTCCCCGCCGTGCGCTGAGGGCTTCCGTCCATACTGGCCTGGGCCCTGGTGCCCTGGGAGAAAACTGGTCCAACCGTGTCCTCATCAGCCTGTGGGGGAGAACGCTTCTCTCCTCCCCCTCCCCCTCCTCCTCCTCCCCAGCTCCTCCTCCTCCTCCTCCTCACCCTCCCCCTCCTCCTCCTCACCCCCTCCCCCCCCTCCTCCCCCTCCTCCCCTCCCCCTCTTCTTAGCCTGTCTCCCCTTCTCTTCCTCCCCTCCCTCTCCTGTTCCGCTCCTGTTCTCCTCTTGCGGCTACTTCCGGCTCACGGACGTGTCCTCCCATGAACTCGCGCACGAGGACCCGGGGTCCGGTGGAAAACTCAACACTTCCATGTGCTGCTCAGCGCTCACCCCGACGCGCGCACTCTGGGTCCCCGTCCCCCACCCCCGAATTCCCGCTCCTGCAACCACAGTTTGTTGTCTGGATTTAAGACTCCGCGTTTGGTTTGATCTCTCTGTGTCTTTGTTCATTTGCTTTGTTCAATTCCATACGTGAGCGAAACCTTATACTAATCTGTCTTACCCTGACTAACATTTCTCACTTAGCCTAATACCCTCTGCGTCCATCCATGGGCTCGCAAATGGCCAAGATCCCATTCCTTTTAGGGACCGAGTAGTACCCCATCATGTGGACGAGTATCTCTCTGTATCCCTGTCCGGGCCATCGGAAACCGTGCTGCAGGAAACACAGGGGGCAGGTATCTCGTCGCATTTGTGGTTTCATTGTCTTTGGGCAAATGACCAGTAGTGGAACTCGTTTTAGCTTTTTGAGGGACCTCCACACTTTTCTCCAGAGGGGCTGCACCCGTCTGCATTCCCACCAACGGCACACAAGGGTTCCCCTCTCTCCACATCCTCGCCAACGCCCCTTGTTTCTTGTGATTCTGATTTTAGCCGTCTGACCACTGGGAGGTGATGTGTCCTTACAGCGGACGCGGACCTCCTTGATGATGGGTGCTGCTGAGCGCCTGCTCACGTGTCTGTTGGCCATTGCGAGGTCTTCCGTGGAAGAAGGTCTCTTCCGGTCTTCTGCCATTTTTAATGGGATAGTGTGTTTGCTCGGTGTGCTGCTGCTTGGGTTCTTTGTATGCTTTAGATATTAAGGTTATCATACGTACCACTGGCAAGTATCTTCCGCCAATCAGGAGCTTCCCCCTTTTCCTTCTGTTGATGGTTTCTTCGCTGGGCAAAACCTTTCCAAATTGTGGCAAGGTGCAGATAGCTTAATTTTGCTTTTCTTTCCCTTGTCTCCGGAGACACATCTAGAAAAATGTTTCTGTGGCCCGTGGCAGAGTCATTACTGCCTGCCTTGTCTTCTAGGAGTTTTGTGGTTTCAGGTCTCACACGCGGGTCTCTCATCCATGTCAAGTTTATTTTTCTGTGTGGCGTAAGGCAGTGGTCCGGTTTCATTCTTCTGCTTGGGGCTGTCCAGCTTTCCCAGCGCCATTTGTTGAAGAGACGGTCGTTCCCCATCGGGTGTCCTTGCCGCCTTCGTCATAGGTCGGCCATACAGTGGACCGTCCAATCATGGGTTTGCTTCTGGGCTTCCTATGCTCCTTCATCGATGGGTGTGCCTGCTTCTGTGCCAGCACCACACAGAACTGATCGCTAGCGCTTTGTCGTCTGGGTGGAAATCTGGGGCTCCGGGGTTCCGGCTTCCTTCTGCTTTCTCAAGGTTGCCTTGGCTAGTCAAGGTCTATTGGGGTCCCCTCCAAATTTTAGCATTCGTTGTTCTAGTCCGTGAAAAATGTTGCTCTTGTGATAAGGATTGCAGCGAACCTGTAGATTGCTTTGGGCAGCACGGACATTTTAACAAGACTGGTTCTTCCTTACCATGAGCCTGGGATGGCTTTCCATTTCCTTCTGTTTCTTTCTTCTGTGCCGTAGACTTTTCTGACTACGGGGCTCGTACCTCCTTGGTTCAGCGTATTCCTAGATATTTTGTTATTTTGGGTGCGACCGTACATGGGACTGTTTTCTTCATACTCTTACTGCTACTTCTCATGAGTGTACAGAAATCCAGCAGGTTTCTGGGTATTGATTCTGTGTCCTGCGGCCTGACTGAATTCCATTGTCAGTTCTTTTTGTTTTGTGTTGGTTTCACTGCTGGACGCTTTAGGGCTTTCCCTCTATACAGTCTCATGCCATCTACAGGCGGGGAGAACATTTTATTACTGCTTCTTTACCCACTCGAGGTGTAGCCACAGCGATCAGACAAGAAAAAGAAACAAAAGTCATGCAGCTGGGAAAGGAAGAAATACAATTCTGGGCTCTGTTCTGAGCACGTGGCAGGACCCGTGGTTTGGCTCCTGCCCTGGAGGACCAGGAGACGGGCCGGGGCGGACTAGGTGTGACTGGCACAGGGGTAGCACTCTCAGCAACGGGGAGGGTGGGAGTGAAGCGGGCCCCGGGCCTCTGCCTCTGGGGCCTGGTGTGAGCAGGGTGGCAAAGGCGGACAGGAAGTCGCCCCTCCCTCCTTCCTCCCGGGACAGGGACGGCCCAGACGGGTGCTGACGGGCCAGCAGGGGACCTGTAGGTGTGCACGAGTGAACGCCAGGAACCCACTCGTGGCGTGGCCAGGCAGAAGTTCTGGGTCAGCCCCTCTTTGGACGGGAGCACGCTGGGCACAGCACGCAAGGCTTCCCTCAGAGAAAGGGCTGCGGCTGAGGCCGACAGGCAGGCATCTGCCCCTCAGGCCCAGCAGGCAGCTCCCTGTCCGCGCCCCCCGCCACACCCCATCCGGAGAAGATGTGTCCGGGGCTGGCCCCGAGCGGCTGACTCCGGCTTCCCTGAAGCTCCTGTCTCTGCTCTCCAGAAACGGGCCCGAATGGCGCGCGAACCGGCTGAAGCTCAACCCGGACGTGCTGTCGCCGCAGGCGGTGCAGAAGTACATCCCCATGGTGGACAGGGTGGCGAGGGATTTCTCAAAGGCCCTGAAGTCAAGAGTGCTGCAGAATGCCCGGGGCAGTCTGACGCTGGACATCCAGCCGAGCATCCTCAACTACACCGTAGAAGGTAGGGAGGTGCCGGGCTCTGTGGGGCAGGGGCAGGGGCAGGGGCAGCCAGGAACTGGACTGGGACCGTGTGGGTGTGCTGCAGGAGGCCCCCGTGAGGCCATCGGCTGCCCGAGGCTCAGCAGCCATACCCTCTCCTCAGCCAGCAATTTAGCCCTTTTTGGAGAGCGGCTGGGCCTCCTCGGCCCTAGCCCGAGTCCTGCCAGCCTGCAGTTCATCCGGGCCCTGGAGGCCATGTTGAAGTCCACCGCGCAGCTCATGTTCATGCCCAGGGACCTGTCACGCTGGACGAGCGCCAGGGTGTGGAAGGAGCACTTCGAGTCCTGGGACTACATCTTCCAGTACGGTGAGGCCCAGAGACGGGGCAGTGCCGGGTAGCAAGGACACCAGGGCCCCCAGTAGTCGCTCACCGAAATCGGGGTGGGGGGCGCTGAAGCCACTTCACTGGGCTCATGTTGTCCTCGGGGCCCAAGAGACTTGGCAGGGAGGCTGGGCTGGGCCGGTCCTGAGTATCTGGCGCAGGAACAGGGAGTCTTGGGGGTGGGGGGGCTGCCAGGTGGCGGCATGGGGACAGGTGCTGCCCAGCACCCGGCCCAGGCCCCTGTTCTCCCTTCCGCACAGCCAACAATGCCATCCAGAAAATCTACCAGGAGTTGGCCCTCGGCGGCCCACAGCACTACAGCGGCATCGTGGGGGAGCTGCTGATGCACGCGGACATGACCCTGGAGGCAGTCAGGGCCAACTCCATCGAACTCACCGCCGGGAGCGTGGACACGGTCAGGCCGGCAGCCAGCCCTGCCCTAGCACTCGGAGCCTCCTGACTGCAGGCAGAGACCCCCATGCCGCGTGGCTCCCACAGGCCCTGTTTGGAGCGGATGGAGGGCTCTGATCTGAGGGGGTTGGGGGGGAGAGCACTCCGGAGCTGATCTTCCCAGGGAAGGGTTTGCAGACGCTCTGGAGGGAAGCGTGCTCCAGGCCCAGTGCAGAATGGGTGAGGCCCAGCAACATGCAGCAGCGCAGACCCCTGCCGACGTCTGGGCCCTGGGAAGGAGGGGGCCGAGGGGCCGCTGCACAAGGAGGGGTGCGCACAAGCAGGAATGCCCGCACAAGGAGCCCCTGCCGGGGCCGCGGTCCGTTGGGCGGTCGCTACAGAGGCTTCGGAGGTGATGGGCTGAAGACACAGAGGGCAGCGGAGGCTCCAGCTTGTGGAAGAGAGAGCAGCTGGCAGCCCAGCCCCGGGGCCGGGGTGCTGTAGGGAGGTGCAGGCAGGTCCCAGGGTGTGGAGTGCCGTGAGCCTCCTGCCCTAAGCCAACCCTCATCTGCCAGCATCCCTGAGGTCCTGCTCTGGGCCAGGCCCGCAGGCTTCTGAGCGGAGGCACAGAGCGCTGGCTGGAGAAAGCCCATGAGCAGAGGCTACGGTTCGGCCACTGAGGGTCCAGGGTGGCCCGTTCCTGTTGGGACCCCGGGGTCTGGGCTGACCTGCCTATGGGAGCCCAGGGGACAGGACGCAGTGGGTGCCAAGGGGTCTGGGGATGAAGGGCTGCACCCCCGCACCCCCCATACCTATACACTTGAGTAGACGGACCCCCGAGGAGGGTGAGAAGCAGGCCCTGGGGGATGGGAGGAGGCGGCCTGGGTCTTCACCAAACATGGGGACACCTTCCCTGAGGGATTCAGTGGAAGCAGATGAGGCGAGGGTTAGATCTTGAGGTCTCAGATCCCCAGGGTCGGTGCTTCCCTGGGCACGCACGTCCACCCCCGGGGGAAGGGCGTCTTCCTGGGGGAGAGCCCCTGGGGTCGGAGGTGCGTGGCCTGTGCCAGGGTCTGAGCCCCGCACCGTGGCTCCCGCAGACGGCCTACCCCTTGCTGATGACTCTCTTCGAGCTGGCGCGGAACCCTGACGTGCAGCAGGCCCTACGCCAGGAGAGCCTGGTGGCCGAGGCCGGGATCACTGAGAATCCCCAGAGGGCAACCACAGAGCTGCCCCTGCTGCGGGCGGCCCTCAAGGAGACCTTGAGGTGGGTGTGGCAGACCCTGGCTGCCCCGGTGCCCCGGCCCCAGTGTCTGGAGAGCCGTGCTCAGCGGACCTGCAGACAGATCCTGGGGCTGACGAGCAGCTTTGCCCCAGATGCGTGCCCTGTAGCTCCTCTTCTTCTCCCTGAGGGATAGGGGCGCTTCTCTCCCTGGAATCCCGCTTCAGCGCCCTGGGCGCCCCCTCGGCTGCGCCCTCCTCGGCCGGACCGCTCAGGCCAGGAGAGCTTTGCCTGGGCTCCGGAGGTGCAGGGAGCCCGCCCCTCATGGTCTGGGCTTCCCAGTGCCCGAAGCCACCTGTGGGCGTGGCGGGGAGCTCCCCTCGCCCTCGCCGGTGCCTCCTGGGCTAGGAAGGCCGCAGAACGCAAGCGAGGGTCCGGGTGAAGCTGAGGTCCCCGTTGGACGCCCCTGTGCACAGGCTGTACCCCGTGGGCATCTCACTGGACCGGCAGGTGGGCTCGGACGTGGTGCTGCAGAACTACCACATCCCGGCAGGGGTGAGTGGGGCCCCACAGCCCCTGCAGCAGACGCCAGGCCCGGCTGACCTTTGTCCGCAGCGAGGCGCTGACGCTGCCCCTCCCCACCTCTCTACAGACCGTGGTCAAGGTGCTGCTCTACTCCCTGGGTCGAAACCCCTCTGTGTTCCCGAGGCCGGAGCGCTATCATCCCAGGCGCTGGCTGGACAGCAGGAGCTCTGGCACCAGGTCCCCCAGCCTGGCCTTCGGCTTCGGCCTGCGCCAGTGCCTGGGGCGGCGCCTGGCAGAGACAGAGATGCTGCTGCTGCTGCACCACGTGAGCAGGCCAGGGCTGCCCTGGCCGCAATGACATGCCACTGCCCGGGCCCGGCCCAGGGTGGGGGTGGGGGGAAGTGAGTGGGGTGAGGGGTGGGCGTGCTGGGCGGCCTGGCTGGGAACCACTGGCTTCCCCGGCACGGCACGCAGCCCACGGAGCAGGGCCCAGGAAGGAGGAGGAGGGGGAGGCTGGGCCAGACCCCAGGCTGCGCAGCTGTGCAGGTGGAAGCCGCGCCTCTGTCCTAGGTGCTGAACCACTTCCTGGTGGAGACCCTCACGCAGGAGGATATAAAGATGACGTACCAGTTCATCCTGATCCCCTCCACCCTCCCGCTCCTCACCTTCCGGGCCATCAACTAGTCACGTCACCATGCTGTGGGGACAGCCGCGCCACCAGCCCCTCCCTGCCTGACCCCAGGCCACCCTGTTATCGCCCAAGAGCCCTGCTCCCTGCCCCGCGACACTGTGCGGCCAGGCCAGCACCTTGCTCGAAGGGTCGGGGATGACTCTCGGTTGCACGTCCTGGCTGCGTGCTCAGTCCCGCCAGCGCCCTGTCCACCAAGGAGCACCATCGGAGGGCCTTAGAGCCCAGTCGCCCCACACTAGCTCCAGGGTCTTCAGACCCGCCCTGCGCCCGCCTCCCTGTCTAGTCTCTCGGGGAACCCTCAGCCTCTGTACTCAACTCTGTCCCCATGAAGAGCTGACAGCTGGGGCTCCCTCCGTCTTGCCCGTTGCCACTTCAAACTCCTTGTCTGCACTGCTCTCGTCCGGCCCAGAGCTTCGAGCTGGGCTCTCAGTCCCCCTACCTGTTGCGCTCAGGCTGCTTGGGTCCTCCCGGCACTGCCAGGCTCTGGTTGTGGCTGAAGCACCCAGCCGGGGAACCAGATGCGCGGGTCGGGAGTCGTGTGTCCTGGAAGGATGGCCTCCAAGGAGCTGCCGGGGACATCTGGGCCAATGATCCTCCTCTGACAGCTGGGTGGAGGTGGACTCCTCTGGCTGGCCGCAGGGTGACCGACCTCAGAGGAGTCTCTAGAAGAAGGCTTGGGGCCATAACAGCCAGGCACAGGCACATGCTCCCTTTAATGAAGCCCTCCGTGTGCGGTGCCGGCTGCCCTCTTGCAGTGACCCTCAGGACAGGGGCCAGCCCTGACCTGGGAGGAAGAGGCTCTGAACAGCTGAGAGTCGGCTGGGGTCTCCTAGCTGGCAGGAGCGAGCAGTGCGTCCCACGCGGCCTGGGGCCAGGTGACACCCACGAGTCGAAAGGGGACCGGGAGTCCAAGACGGGGGGTGGGGTCGCTGTGCTCGCCCTCCGTCCCCACCCCACCCCCACCTCACCCGGGGAGAACCAGGCAAGGCAGTGAGGAGGAGGGGCTGCCCTCCACCCTGGTCTGGCCCGCCCTGCCTGCACTGAGGGCCCCTCGGGCATCTGGTCCTGCCCAGATTCCCTGCAGGAGGGAGGCGATGTGCACCCTTCTGGCTCCACGGGCCGCGGAGAAGGGCCGCAGCGGGGGGCGTGGGCTTCTCCCGCTCCCGCCAGGCACGGCTCAAGGGGCCGTGGAGCCGTGGAGAAGAGAGCAGCTCCCGGACCCGGCGGGCACAGGCACACGCGGGCCTGGCCCTTCCATCGCGCCCGGCCCTTCACCCCTCTGAGCCTCGAGTGCGTCCCGTGGGCATTCTGCTGGAGAATTCCCACCCCCCAGGCCCCGGGGAGGACACAGCAAGGTTGGGTCTGGAAGGGGCCCAGCTCTCTGCTGCGGCAGGCGCTCAGTCAGCAGCTCCGGCTTCTCCCGCGGCTCCAAAGTCCCTTCCTTGTTTGCGGCCCTGCTCTGTGGGATCGCGGGAGAGAGGGCGGGCCTGGAACGGAAGAGGCTCGGCCGGAGGGATCCTCTGTTGCGGGCAGCACACGTGTTCACCTCATGGTCCCTGCAGCCCTCCAGGGGAGCGAGGAGCTCATGCGTGCGGGCCAGGCCGGGAAGCCGAGGCTCAGAGGGTCCCTCCTGCTGCACAGCCTCGCAGCTCCCCCGGGCAGAGGCGCCCTGCGACCCCCGCCTGTCAGGCCCTCCCCGCACCCCTTCCCCCCAGCGGAGGACCTTGGGTTGGCAGTGACCGCACACATCTTGGAAATGACCTCCCAGTGACGGGTCTCGGGGTCAAGGTCATCTCTCGTTTTGCGTGGCTCCCGATGTCTCACTGTGCGATCGCTCGTGGCAGTCCCTTCCCGTGAGTCCCGCTTGGGATTTCCTGAGGCCTTGGGCGGTGGATGTCCCTGGGCTCTTTCTGAAAATGGTCCAGGCGATCTGGAGAGACCCAGCTTGATGATCCTCACTCCTGTCTCGTCAGGACTTCCCATGCACAGACTGCCTAGACCTTCACATCATGGATGTCCCCAAGCAGGGCACCTGTTCTTTGGCCAGAGGGGGCCTGGGTTGAGGCGGCACTGCCCATGGGCGTTTCTCTGGCTTCTTCCAGTCACCCAAGCATGGTCCCCTGCCCAGGGCCACGTCCTGTGTTCATCCCTCAGCGTGAGGGTTCCCCGAGGACGTGAGTGACAAGAACCCTAAGCCAGCATGAGGGCGTTTCTCCTGGTTGTCGGGCGGGAACAGGTGTCCCTCCCGCCTTGTGGACATCAGCTTCCTTCTCTTGTCGCGATACTGCCAGACAGACCATTGCCGCCCTACGTCTTCAGTGTCGCCGTGGTCTTTCAAAGTCCTGTCCTGGGGTGCCGGGGTGGCTCCGAAGGTTAGGTGTCTGCCTTCAGCTCGGGTCCCAATGCCAGGGTCCTGGGATCAAGCCCTGCATCGGGTTTCCTGCTCAGTGGGGAGTCTGCCTCTCCCTCTCCTGCTTCCCCTCTTGTGCCCACACGCTCGCTCGCTCGCTCTCTGACAAAGAAATAAAATCTTAACGGAAAAAGAACATGTGATCTGATGAGCACTAGGTATTACACACAACTAGCAATCCTTGAACGCTACAATCCTTGAACACTACAAAACAAATGATGTGGGGCGCCTGGGTGGCTCCGTGGGTTGGGCGTCTGCAGTCAGCTCTGGTCATGATCCTCAGGTTCCGGGATCGAGCCCCACATCAGGCTCCCTGCTCAGTGGGGAGCTGCTCCCCCTCTGCCTCTCAGCCGCTCATGTTCTCTCTCAGTCTTTGTCTCTTTCTCAACTAAATAAATTTCTAAAAAAAATAAAAATAAAAAACAAGTGCTATAGTTTATGTTAGCTAATTGAATTTAAATCTTCTTTAAAAAGCATTTGCTGGCTTGTGTGTCTGTCTCTGGAACGAGGCCAACAGGAAACCAGAAAAGAAAACGAGGTTCGTACACAAGCGTTTGCAACAGCCATGTTCACCATGTACGAACCGTCAGGTCATTCCGCTGCTGTCGAGTCCCCACGGGCTCACGCATTCTTGCAAATACCTTCCTCTCCTGCACACCCTCACGAACCACAAGCACCATGTAGATTTTACTGTAGTTTAAGCAGAACATTCACAGTGAACACAAGAATCTAAAACCCCTGGAGATCAGCGGCAGATCAGGGTCCCTGGGTGGCTCCTCAGTTGAGTGTCCAACTCCTGACCTCGGCTCAGGGCATGATCCTGCGTCTTGGGCATCCTCTCCACATTCAGAGGGGAGTCTGCGCCTGCTCTCCCTCTGCCTCTGGCCTAGCTCCTGCTCTCTCTCGGTGTCTCAAATAAATAAATAAAATCTTCTTTAAAAAAAGTCCTGCCCTTCTGTGGGGTTCCAATCGCAGCTTTGATCCTACCTGGGTCCTACGCCTTCATCCTTTCCCCCTTAGAAGTGGACCCACCCGGCCCCGGGGCTGCTGGGCTGGCCTGGCTTCTCCCTTACCTGACATTGTCCTCATTTCCGTACTTGAAAGATGGCAGCGCAGGCAGGCACTTTCTTTTTCACATGTTCGAGAGTCTACGCGCTGGAAGAGGAAACACTGAAGCTTGATTGCCTCATGACTGGCTGTGAGGGCTCCTGACCTGAGCTCCGAGGAGGAGAGGGAGGAGGGTTGGTGCCGAGGCTGTCATGCTGCCTTGCAGAGCACAGAGCTGACAACTGTGGCACAGTCGCCGCTGCTGACAGGACGTCTCACTCTGTCTGCAAACACTGTTGCGCCCTCGTGCAGAAATATTTGCCAGTCTCACAGGAGAGGTCCTAGAGTGACTGGCTGTTTGTTGAAGCAGGCTGTCCCTTTGGGTTGCCAAATGTTCTGGAATTAGGCGGTGGGGATGGCTGCACAGTGTGGTGAATATGGTAAAAAACACTGAATTACACTCTTTGAAATGATGAGTTTTCTGTTACGTGAAGTTTAGCTAATTTCAAATCCAGTTTAGAGAAGGAGAGGTTGAGGCCAAAGAAGGTGGAGCTCTAGTGCTCCCTTCACGTCTCTCTCCTGACACAGACCCCGAGCACAATGAGGATGACAGCACCGCCCAGAAGTCTCCCCGCCGGTTCAAGGCGCTCAGCAGCTGGCTCTGGCCCCTTACCCCTCTGACGTCAGCATCTGAGGAGACCTTCTCTCGCTGGCGTGACGACAGGTGCCATTGTGACGGAGGACGGCGCTTCATGCAGGTCTTGGCTCACTGACCCGCGCGAAGGCACCGGCACAGTCTCTAACGTCAGGCACTGTGGGCCGCGTGCTGCCTTATGGCCAAGCGCCCTCCTGCGACCACCGTCCCGCTCTGAGAGGGAAGCTTGGGTCTCGGGGGGCCTCAGCTCCCTGTGGTCTGGGCACAGCTGGGCCGGCGCTGCCAGCTGAGACGTGCACTGTCCCCTCTAACCGTTCCGCTTTTCACTCAAACGCTCGATCCCCGTGTGCCGGAGTGGCAGAGGCTTTGGTCTACTCGTGAGGTGATGACTGAAGAGGAACAAACGGATCGAACGCTAAAACCACAAAGAAACCTCCAGGGCACCAGAGTCCAAACAACGATGCTCTTTATTTCTCTCTCCAAGTAGGCTGCAAAGGGGTAACCCGCCACCCGGGAGCCATGTGGGTCAGGGCCCCTGGCTCACGAGGGAGGGATGGAACGTGAACTTGCTCTGAGGAATGGGGGGGGCAGACCCTCTACGAGGGCTTCTCACGTCAGTGTGTTGCTGACTAGGATGGAGGCAGCACCCAGGAAAAACGCCGACTCCGCCAAGCGCCCGGTCCCTGACAGAGTCTCCTCAATTGTACTCTCCAGGATGATATCCTTCTCCAGAGAACTAGGTCCTCCATCGTTGCAATTAATCTTGTTACAACACCGAACAAAATAGAAACTATTAGTCCTCAAGACTCTTGGGGCTTCAAGAGGTACTTCGGATGGATACACGAACGTGCAGTTGCTCGTACAGTTCTTGTGAACAAGGAGTTCCCGTTCATGCACACCTAGAGATACAGACATGAAAATCATTGATTTCAGGCTTTCTGCTTGCGAGTATCAACACACACCTCACCAGTCTAACTAGTGCTGCGCCCACATTCTACAACCGCAAAAGCTTCTCCGTTGCCTAGAATTCATTGCTGGTAAAAAACGTCCAAGTGAGGCCTCGAGAGGTTCTGTTCCTCCTTGAACAGGTTCTCCTGGAAACGTTTTTCTGTCCGCACTGCCACCTCACCTCTGCCTCGGACACTCCCCGATAGTCGCTGGGCACCTTGGCACGCAGCCGCACGTGTGACATGCCTGGCTCATTACGTGCGCTAAGACTCCCAGGGCTCTAGAAATACGGTGGCTCGTGTCCCGCAGGATCACACAGCCCCTGGTGTGGAGCACCCCAAAACCGTGACCCTCACCTGATTTTCTGCGGTTGGAGCGGCCCCTCGGCCAGACGTTCCCAGCTCTTGGCCCAACACAGAAACTGGCGATGTGCGCGTAGTGCCAACCTGCTCCCCAGCACAGACTGGACGCTCTGTCCCAACGAGGGTCCCACAGTGACTGTGATCACCTCAGTGGCGGGCACACCAACAGCCTCGGCCAGCCAAGGCGCTGGAGCCAGGCTCCCTCTGAGGCCTCCTTCGCGAGTCCTTGAGTTCGAGTCCTCGGCTCTCGCTCATGAGCCTGCCCCCGGGGACCCGTGTTGACCCACGACTTGTTTCCCTGGGACTTGCCGCAGTTGATGTGCCGTTCACGGCTCCGGGGTTACAGAGAAGGAACGAACAGCCGGCTCCAGGCACTTGCTTTTCTTTCTTTGCCACGTAAAGGACTCTTGAAAGTTCCATACCGTCCTGTGGAGCGCAGAATCCTAAGTCGGCCGCCGAGGGGGTTTCCAGGAAGGGTTCGTAACAATATCAGCAGCGTCAAAGTCCAGAGACAGAACTGGATGAAAACCCTCCTTCCTGCTTTTCTTCCTCCATCAGGCACGACGAGCAGCCAGCGTCCAAGACAGCAAGTGTCTCGGTGTGTAAGCCATATGTTAACTTCGTCCGTCCTTGAACTTCGTTGTTGTCGTTGGACGTTGTGATTACGGACTCCTGCTTTGTCGTTTCGGCGTCTGGCTTCTCCTGCCTGCTTCGTGTTTGGGACACCCACCCCTGCCGCGGCCCCTGTTGTATCCCGCCTGCTCGGTAGCTCTATGCTTCCCCGCTGACTGTGCCACAACACGTGCACGATGGGCGTCAGGGCTATTCCTGGCTCTTGTCTATCCCCAAGGAGCATGGCAAGGAATGTTCTGGGCCTCATCCAGAGGCGAGCGCACAGGGTTCTTTAGAGCTGATAACGCCGCGTCCTCAGGGTGAGGACGCGTGGCTGCGGAGGATGCTGCCGAACACGCTGCCGGGCCCGCCGTACCTATGCACGCTCCGCAGGGTGGTGGACGCTTCGACGACTCGCCACCCGTGACTGGGCGTTTGTGAATGTGGAACCGTTGCCGTGGGGGTACCGCATCAAGGCTCAGACTGGCGTTTCCACCAAAAACGATGATGCTGAGCTTCGTTGTGTAGACTTACTGCCCATGTGGGTATCATCTTCTGGTAACATCCTTCAAGCCGCTTTGCTCGAATTTCTATGCAGCGATCTGCTTGTTCAACTGCTGATCTGTAGGACGAAGCTCATTTTATACACCGCGTACAGCCCCTCCGCAGAGCGCCTTTCACTGCTCTCTCTTCATCTCTGGCATCATTTTCACTGTCTCTTCAGTGTCTTCTCAGGGGCAGAAGTGCTGAGTTTTTATGTAATCGCACCTGCCACTTTGGCCACATGTGACCAGCACGATACTGTTCGCTTTTCTCAAGTTCATAATTATCCAAGGATACAAAGATATTCTTCTATGTTTCCCTTCAGCTGACGTCTTAAAATTTATCTTCTTTAAATCCAATTCAGGGAACGTCTACGGTATTCCGAGTGTCAGACGCAGAACCCCACGAGTCATCAGGTGCGAACCACAGCCAGTTCTCATCCAGCCAGCGGCCTCCTTACTGCCCATCGTCCAGGCACCCCGTCCCCATCCCTCACCTCTGGGGACCCTCAGCTTATCGCCTGCAGTTAAGAGACTCGTGTGGTTTCTCTCCCTCTCTGCTTTCAGCTTCTTGTGTTTTTCCTTCCCTTCCCCTACATTCATCTGTTTTGTTTCTTAAACTCCACATGCCGGTAAAATCATGTGGCATTTGTCTCTCTGAGTGACTCATTTCTCTGAGCATAAGACACTCTAGTTGTAACCATGTCGTTGCAAATGGCAAGATTCGTTCTTTTCACGGCTGATTAATACTCCATTATGTGTGTACACACACGCGCGCGTGCGCGCGCCATCTCTATGCATTCTCTGGGCACTTTCCGTATTTCGGGGAGTGTGCACACTGCTGCTCTAAACATTGCGGTGCATGTGCCCCTTCAGATCACTGTTCTTTGGATAAACACCTAGGAACCCCTTGCTCTCTTCGTATTTACAAGGAGATCCACAAGACACCCGAAGCTGCTGCTTTGGTGTAAAGTACATACGGTGACTAAGGTCCCATCTCCCACCAGCTGTGAGTGCAGACAAGCCTCCTTCCCTAAACCTACGGGGCCAAAGTCGTCAGAAAGCATGAAACCAGACACACCTGAGATCTCCTTCCCCCTCTAAAGGTCTATTCTTCAACCTTGACACCAACATCAGAGTGTCTGAATTGACAAAAAGGTATAAATCATCTTGCGAGTTCAGAGCGCCATCCTCCAGTTTCTCTCCTCTCCTACAAGATTGCCTCGGGCACTCCAGCCCTTCCTAACCCCGGAACATCCCAGTATCTGGTTCAACTTCCATGTGGGTGCACAGACACACACACACACAGACCTACTGAGAGTCTGACTGGAACAGGACGTTCTTAGATTAATTTGGGGAGAACAGCCACGTTACGTCTACCGGGCTTCACCATCTAACCACGTAGATTTTTAATTGCTTTTCCACTAAACGTTTTCCCTTTGACAACTGCATATTCAAAGCACTCGCAGGAAATACAGCAAGCTCCCGTGTAGCGTCGCTCAGTCACTTGCAAAGGAACATTTGGCGAGGGCACAGCGCGCTGTCACAGCCAGGGCACTGGCTTTCAGAACGGTCAGGACAGACAACGGACAGAGGCCGCATTCTGCCCTCAGACGGACGCACTGACGTCTTTGCCACCCAGATGCCAGCCACCGACCCTCGTCCGCACGCGCACAGAACTAACCCGGGGTCCGCTTCTCGCAGTTGGTCATTTCGAGCACGGCCTCAACCGGGACCACGGACGGTCACCTCTGGGGTTCACCCTCCCTCGTTCCGCAGAAGCCCCGGACATTCGCTCAGGCTGGCGGATCGGTACCTGCTCCTCTTTACTGGCAGGAGCACCCGCAGGGCGGCCGTCCCATGGCTTCCGTACCCTTTAAGCAGTGCAGAACAGCCGGGATGCTCCAGGCCGGGCATGTCGCACATTCATCTGCTGTGAACAGCCGCGCCGTTTTACTTGGTTACTCTGGGGAAACCCTCAGAAGTGCCATTCCGGGCACGCAGAGTAGCTGCGTGTTCAGTTTGTAAGAAACCGGACCCCGTCTCGGCTGCCCCAACTTCACTGTCGCTGGCGGTGTGTGAGAATCTGGTTTCTTTACCGTCCCGGCCAGCATTCGGGGCGGTCTCTCTCTTCTACTTCGGCCACTCGGATTCAGGACGCCTAACTGTGTGTGTCAGTGTTCATTTTGGCAGTGGCGCAAGATGCTGAAAATCTGTTCATGGGTTTATCTGCTACGTGTGACTCCGCGTCGGTGAAATATCTCTTCGTGTCTTTGGCCTCGTTCTACGGGAGGGGCTGCATTTTTGCTGTTGAGCGGCGAGAGCTCTGTCCGTGCTCGGGACCGCGGTCTTCTGTTGGGAGTGCGGTCTGCGCGCTGGTGCTCCGTGCGTCGCCGCTCCACCCTCCGAGCAGGGCCTTCCGCACACAAGCGCTTCTCATCGCTGGGCGTCCCCACCGCCAGTTCCCCTCTGTGGGTCCCGCTCTGGCGGCCAGGCCCGGTCCTCTTTGCTTAGTCCCCGACGCCAACGTTCTCCTCGGCGCTCTCTCCTCCTGAAAGTCACAGACTGCACCTTTTACACTTAGCCCACGGTCCTTCGGAGGGAATTTTTGAATCCCAGTTGAGGTTTAGGTGAAGATGAATTTTTGCCCGATGCCCTTGAAGAGGCAGTCTTTCCCCAGTGACGGCGCCGGCACGGTTGCCCAGAACCCCCGGGGCATGTGTGTGGAGTGTTTCTGGGGTGACAAGTGGTCACTGGCCGCCGGTGCTTCACGTTGCTCAGCTTAGGGGCCTGGGGAGTGGGGCGCCTTTCTCAGGGCCCGAGAGCCTCTGAGTGAGAGGCGAGAGCGTGCTGGGAGGGCCCGACTGCCTGACCATTCTGCCTGAGCCCAGGCTTGGTCTTGGCATCTGCGGGAGGTAGGTGTTGCCCTGACACGGCCATGGCGTGTCCGCTTCCTGGGTCTGCTTATCTGGAAGCCTCTGGCAATGACCAGAATCAAATGGGCCACGAGGAACCACCCAGGTTACACAGGGCTGTCGACACACACGACCGGGCCTGCCAGGGATTGGAGCCGAGAGAAGCAGCCACCCCCGAGCCCGCAGGACAGCTCAGGACATGTGCACACTGCAGCCCGCCCCGGCAGATTATGGGACTCTCCACGATGGTGGCACTGCCCTTTGCTGGGCTGAGCCTAGTGCTTGGGATGTGCTCCCGGGATGGGGCAGGGCGGGCCAAGGGCCGGTTCTGGGTGCAGGCAAAGAACCTATTGGACCTGCTCCCTGTAACGGACTCAATCACAAGGCGTAGGAAGGACGAACAGATACTTACGAACAGAGATTGTCATGCAGAACTTCTCGTCGTTTTCACAGACCCTTAAATTCGGACAGTGGAAGGTGTTGAATACTGAGCACTCGTGGCATTTCATGTTGGCAGGCCCTGATAGAAGACGCAGCGGCATCAGACCCGCGCGTCTCTGCCCCGTTACCAGCCGGCTGCTCCCTCCCCTGGCAGCTGACCCTCTCCCTGCCTTGAAGGCCCCTTTGCTGTTGGCAGCACGAGCATCTGCGCAGAACCGGGGCCTGTTCCTGCTCCCAGAGGCCAAGGGGGGGACCCTGCCCTCTGCAGATAAGCCTCAACTGCCCGAGGAAGCTTGAGAGTCATAAACGGCCGGTGCCCTCCCAGAGGCTGCTGGACTCAGCCAGGCCTGCCCGCTCACATGAGGAAGGGCCTGGCCGTCCCCTAGCTCAGGGACTCTTCCAGTTCCACCCCGTGTCCGCCATCTGCACTGATGACAAACGTCTCTGCTGGCTAAGATGACTGAAATTCCCCCTCGAACTCCTTCTCTGATCAGGATATCACAGTAAATGCTTATCGCGCCCCAGACAGGCAGAAGGAATACTCACAAGCTGTTCCATTCTCATTGCTGACCAATGGCCAGCCGCCGGCTAGCAGCAAGGCCCAGAGGAGCATCATCTCCTGCAGAGGCTCGAACCTACGGGCGAGGAGACGCAGGGCACGCGTGTCAGCAAGCTCCGTGTGCACAGAGCGCCGCCCCCCGGCTGCATGTGTGCAGGAGCCAGGGGGGCATGAGCCGGGCTCCTCGGGGAGGGGCAGCACGTACCTGCTCCCGCCTCTGGGCGCCTCTCCCCACCTGCCCCTGCACCCCCGCCCAGCAGGGCCCAAGCTGCTCCACGCAGGGACTGGGGCTTGGCCTTTCCCAGCAGGAAGGCTGCGCTACCACCAGCGACTTCATCTTGGGGGAAGTCATCCCGCCTGCTCGCCCCCAGGCAGCGCTCCGCCCAGGCAGCCAGGTCCCGGCGCCGCCTCCACCTGGAGCTCGCCCCAGGTCCCCTGTGCCCCCAGATGCTCCTCCTTATGCACCCCTTGATCTCAAGAGCAACCTGGGGAAAGCGCCAGAACATTGTCCGCCTGGCTATTTCCTGCTCCCGCCAGCGTCTGGACAGACGTGGGGACAGGGCGTGAGTACAGCATGGAAGATGCCAGAAGCCTCCTTGCACACTGGCCACAGTGTGCCCCAGGAACGTTCTCCCCGAACCCCACCTCTGCGGAATCAGGTGGCCCCGAGGTGCAGGCCCCGGAGCGCCTGGGGCCCCCCACAGCTGAGCCTGGACCCTGGCCTTCTGCTCCAGGGCGGCCCCCAGGCACCAGCAGCGCCTGCCTCTGCTCCAGCTCCCCTGGGGCCCCAGCGGCACCCCGACCTGTGCCTGCCCGGTGTCCTGCAGGAACCCTCGTGCCCCGCCCCAGCAGCTTGTCGCCCTGGAGGCCCCACCTGCCTTTTCAGGGTCAGGACCAGTCCTCGGTGCTCAGGGGACGCCTCACCGCATGGGGCAGGAGGTGGGTCCTGCTGGAGACGGAGCCTGACTGGGGGGCAGCCGGGCACCTGCCTCACGGGGGCCGACCCTGAGCGCGGGGGAGGCCACCTGCCCGAGAGCGGGGGGCTCTGCGCTGAGGCCAGAGGTGACAGGCTGAGGCTGAGAGTCGGCGCCTGCCCCGCGGGAAGCACCTGCGTGAGGTGCTGGGGAAGGGGTGTAGGGGCTTGGGGCGCCTTCCTGAGGGGCAAGGGTGCGGGCCGCCTTCCTGAGGGGCAGGGGTGCGCGCCGCCTTCCTGAGGGGCAGGGGTGCGGGCCGCCTTCCTGAGGGGCAGGGGTGCGGGCCGCCTTCCTGAAGGCAGGGGTGCGGGCCGCCTTCCTGAGGGGCAGGGGTGCGCGCCGCCTTCCTGAGGGGCAGGGGTGCGCGCCGCCTTCCTGAGGGGCAGGGGTGCGGGCCGCCTTCCTGAGGGGCAGGGGTGCGCGCCGACTTCCTGAGGGGCAGGGGTGCGGGCCGCCTTCCTGAGGGGCAGGGGTGCGCGCCGCCTTCCTGAGGGGCAGGGGTGCGCGCCGCCTTCCTGAGGGGCAGGGGTGCGCGCCGCCTTCCTGAGGGGCAGGGGTGCGCGCCGCCTTCCTGAGGGGCAGGGGTGCGCGCCGCCTTCCTGAGGGGCAGGGGTGCGCGCCGCCTTCCTGAGGGGCAGGGGTGCGCGCCGACTTCCTGAGGGGCAGGGGTGCGGGCCGACTTCCTGAGGGGCAGGGGTGCGCGCCGCCTTCCTGAGGGGCAGGGGTGCGCGCCGCCTTCCTGAGGGGCAGGGGTGCGGGCCGCCTTCCTGAGGGGCAGGGGTGCGGGCCGCCTTCCTGAGGGGCAGGGGTGGGGGCCGCCTTCCTGAGGGCAGGGGTGCGGGCCGCCTTCCTGAGGGGCAGGGGTGCGCGCCGACTTCCTGAGGGGCAGGGGTGCGGGCCGCCTTCCTGAGGGGCAGTGGTGCGCGCCGCCTTCCTGAGGGGCAGGGGTGCGCGCCGCCTTCCTGAGGGGCAGGGGTGCGGGCCGACTTCCTGAGGGGCAGGGGTGCGCGCCGCCTTCCTGAGGGGCAGGGGTGCGCGCCGCCTTCCTGAGGGGCAGGGGTGCGCGCCGCCTTCCTGAGGGGCAGGGGTGCGGGCCGCCTTCCTGAGGGGCAGGGGTGCGCGCCGCCTTCCTGAGGGGCAGGGGTGCGGGCCGACTTCCTGAGGGGCAGGGGTGCGCGCCGCCTTCCTGAGGGGCAGGGGTGCGGGCCGCCTTCCTGAGGGGCAGGGGTGCGGGCCGCCTTCCTGAGGGGCAGGGGTGCGCGCCGCCTTCCTGAGGGGCAGGGGTGCGCGCCGCCTTCCTGAGGGGCAGGGGTGCGCGCCGCCTTCCTGAGGGGCAGGGGTGCGGGCCGCCTTCCTGAGGGGCAGGGGTGCGGGCCGCCTTCCTGAGGGGCAGGGGTGCGGACCGCCTTCCTGAGGGGCAGGGGTGCGGGCCGCCTTCCTGAGGGGCAGGGGTGCGCGCCGCCTTCCTGAGGGCAGGGGTGCGGGCCGCCTTCCTGAGGGCAGAAGGCCACCTGCACGAAGGGCGTCCGCTGCGTGTGGGGAGATGCCCTTCCTGACGGGCGGAGGCGGCCTTCTCGAGGGCGAGTCCCTGCCTGAGCAGGGCTGGGGGTGGGGGAGCCCCGTGGGGACCAGCCCGCCTGTCCGGCAGGGGCGCGGCCGTCTGCTCGGGGCCGCCGTCCGGGGGGAAGCGTCTGCCCGAGGAAGCGGCCGCCGGTCATGGGGGGCGAGCCCCCGAGAGGCGCCGCCTGTCCCAGCGGGGAGCGCCGGGCTGCGGGGGCGCGACCGCCGGGCGGGGGACAGCACCTGGCTGGGGGGGTGGCGCCGTCTCTGTGGGGGGGGAGCACCTTGTGGCAGGGGATGGTGGCCCCATGGGGGCGCGCGTGAGCCCTTGGCCGAGGTGGACGTCGCCGTGCGGGGCGCAGGGAGCCGCTGCCTGAGGGAGGCGGCCGCCTGCTGGGGGAGGAGCGCTGTGTGAGGGCAGCGCCGGCCCGTCGGGGAGCGGGGGCGGTTGTCGGCCGAGAGGCGGCCGCTGAGGGGGGAGCACCCGGCGGAGGGCGAGCGCCGCGCGCCCGTGGGGAGCACCCGGTGGGGGCGGGGCCGCCGGTGCACACGGCCCGCCGCGCCGCGGGGGAGAAGCTTCCCCGCCCGCCGCCCGCCCCCGCCGCTGCCCCACCCTGTGAGGGCGCCCCCTCCACGGCAGCCGCTCCCGGCCGCGCGCCCGCCCGCCTCCCGCCCCCGCCGCCGCCCCCGCAGTCCCTTCCCGCTCCCGCAGCCCCCCGTCCACACCCGACCCTCGACGACCCCAGAGAACCTTCTGGAGCCCCGGACTTCGGGGCCTGAGGCCGCGGGCACAGCGGGGTTCGGGGCACAGCCGAAGCAGCTGCGCGAGACGACCCTCCGCACCACAGTCGCGCGTCCCACAGCTGGAGCGCGACCCGGAGGCCGTCTCCGCGGGCGCGCCCGACTCCCATGGGGCCCTGCGCGCGCACGCCCGTGCGCATGCGCTCTCCGATGCGCGGGATTCCAGAAGCTTCGGCAGGCTCCGAAGGCCCCGCCCTCCCAGGGCCGGGAGGCGCGAAACGTTCCGGAGGTTTCCGGGTCGTTCGTCGCCGGCCCGCAGCAGCAGCGTCGCCGACAGAAGGTTGGGCGTCTCCGGGACGGGGCAGGGGCGCGGAGGCCGGCTGGGGTCCGAGGGCCCGGGCGGGCGCGGGGCGGGCGCGGGGCGGGCGCGGGGCGGGCGCGGGGAGGTGGGGGGGGCGTCCCTCCGCACGGGGGTCGCAGCCCCCGCGGGACCCTCGGCGAGCGCTTCGGCCCGGCTCTGCGCGTCCTCGTCCGGGCCGCTGGCTGCGGCGGAGCGCGGTCTCGTCCTCCTGGTCGCGCGGACGCGGAGCGGAGCCTGCGCCGCCGCGCTCGGCCCTCCTCACGGGGCTGCCGGGGCTGCCGTTCCTGCGCCCGCCCTCGGGGCCGTCCGTGTCGCGCGGTGTTTTGTCGCCTTGTCCTTCCCCCGCTGTCCGCTGTCCCAAACAGCTGCCGTCCTCTCCCGGGAGTGCTGCGGGCGGAGGCTGCGGGGCTGCGGGGGTGAAGGCGGCCGCGCCCCGTACCCCGTACCCCGTACCCGGGTCGCCGGGCGCTCACGTCGGCTCGGCGCCGCTCGTCGGAAGAAGCGGCTCTGAGTTCGTCCAGCCCGTGTGGACGCGAACCCTCCACGACTAGCCGCGAGACCTCGCCGCGGGGGCAGGCGCTGCCCGGGGCCGGGGCCCCTCCGGGAGCAGAGGGCCCGGGTGTGGCTTAGCTGCGGGGGTCCCAGCCCCTCCGCGCCCACCCTTCGGGCCCCCTGATCCCGCAGGGGGCAGGGGGCGGGGGTGGGCGTGGCAGGAGGTGTCCGGGTCACACTGCAGCCTCCGCGCGAGGGAGGCTTCTGGCACGTCGCACACTCGCCTCCGCTTCCCAGAAGTCGCTGTCAGGACGCCCGTGGGAGCAGGGAGTACGGATGGACGCTGTCCTGGCACGTCCCAAGCTGCTCTTGAGGGGCCGGTCCAGGACTACCTCGGGAGAAGCGTCTGCGGGCACAGGGACCGGGGGCGCGCTCCGGGGGGAGGCGGCCGCGGGAGCTGGCTGTCCGGTCCGCGCCGCCTGATGGACAGCAGGCGGGGGACCTTCCTCCAGACGGAGGCCGGAGGGGCAGAGCCTTCGTGCTGGGAAAGGCCTGCTGTGCCCAGTCCCTGCGTGGAGCAGCTTGGGGCCCTGCCGCGTGGGGGTGCGGGGGCCGGTGGGGCGAGGCGCCGGGAGGCCCGCGCGGCTGGCTGGTCGATGCCGCCCCTCCCGAGGAGCTGTGCCCTCTGCTGACGTGCAGGGAGCGAGGGCGCGCCCGGTGCGTCTGTGCTGTCGGAGGCCTGGGGCTGTGTAGCACGTGCCGACCACGACGTCCGGAGAGCGTCCCTGCGGTTGTAATGTTCGTTTCCGGAGCCATTTACTCGGAATTGTGAAGGAGACGGGAGTTTCCACCGCAAACGTGTGCGGTGCATTTCGGCATACACGCAGTAGTGAAGGAAAGTTCCAGTCGGTATGGACGAAATGGAGGTTACACGCTGTGTGCTTTTTCAAAACTGCGTTCTGCTCTACCTCAAAGGATAACCCCTCCGGGTGCGGGATTCTAGGTCGGCGCGATCTGTCTTCCAACCCGGGACATGTTTCGTTTCACTCCTTTGGCTTGCGTGCTTTCGGACAGGAAGCCCACTGTAGCTCCCCTGCTTGTTTCTTTGCCCGGGTTCCTTAAAGTTTTCTCTGACTCATGGGACTTGAACACGCTCAGGTGTAGGTAAAATGTCTCTGTGTGTGCGTGTGTGTGTGTGTGTGTTCATCTTGTTCGTTTGGTACGCGTACTGTTCTCGAAGCTTCCAGAGTCTTGCCAGTGATGTCCATCAGTAGCATTGGAAAGGCCTTCGCCGTTAATATGTCAGGCGATTCTTCTGTGGCCTGCCGTCCTCTTCCTTTTGGTCTTTCAACTACCTGTATGTTATTTCACATCACCTTCCCGCAGTTCTTCGGGATTCGGTTCTGTTTTCTCATTGTCTGTTGCCTTTGTTTTTCGGCTGGGGAGATTTCTACTGACCCGTCTTCAGACTCACCGAGTCTTTGCGAATGTGTCTCAAATGCATTGATGGGCCCTCTCCAGCCTTCGGCGTCTCTGCCGCACTGGTTTTGGCTTCCAGCATTTCCATTTGACTGTCAGGGTTTTCATCTCTGTGCTCACATTATGTATGTGTTCTCACGTGTCATCTGCATTTTCCACTGCGGTTCTTCGTGTTCCAATCCTAGTCCTGTCACCCCCCTCTCTAATGACTGTGATATATCTGTTACATAGGTCTTGTCCTCGTGCGTGCTCTCCCTCCGCAAAACTGTTTTCTTGGCTTTGGCACTTCTTGTATTTCTGGTTGAAAGCCGACGCGTGGAGCTGGTTAGTAGGAACTGCTGTAAATAGGCCGTGGGCATGACGATTCATGCTACTTGGCCTGGGGTTGGACGCTGTAATGTTTGCTGCAGCTCTGCTTCCTTAGGGTTCACATTCTTGAGTGTCCTTGCTTTTGTCTCCTGTTGTAGCTCGCATCTTTCCTGTGCATTGCGCCTCAGGCGGAGGGTGTGTTTGGTGGCACTTTCAGCAGTTATCCTTCCAAAAGCAAAAGAAAGGGCTTGGTGGCCAAGTGCTTGGGGCAGGATGCGGACTCTTGTGAGAACGGGAGATTCCCGAGGATTGCTGCTGCACCCAACCTCCGGCATGTTTTCAAAATCAGGTGTGAGATCCTCCTGGCTGACAGCAGCTGACAGCAGCTTCTGCTCCAGGTCAGCGTGTTTCACTGTGTCCTGGCAGGGTCCCCCAGGCTCAGCGGATTTGGGACTGTCACTTCGGTGACCTCAGTTTTCTGAGGGGCTACGAAATGTGGTTGGTTTCCAGTTTGGCTGGTGTTTAATTTTGGGAGTGATGGCCCCAGGCTCCTGCTATGTAGGGCTAAATGCTGCAGGCTTCCTCTGTCAGTGCAGATGAAGCGGAGGTCATGGGACTCCAGAGTGGGTAAGAAGAGAGCGTCAAGGAGAACAGGCTCACTGGTCACGGGGAGTGGTCGTCATTAATCCTGGCGGTCAGCGGCAATGAAGGGGCACCACTGAAGCGAGACAGCCGGGAGTGAACAGTCACACAGGAAAACGTGGAGAAAGAAAGCTGTTTCAGGAGCCTGGGGTGTAAGGTAAAACGGAAACAGAAATGCAAAGTTGAACCGTCCAGAGGGATATTAAAAAGAACAGGGGTGACACATCACACAAAGAATCAGTCGAATTTGTATTATGATTAATATGTGTAATAATCCAAAGCAGAGAGAGATTCTGAGGGAGTTCACACCCAACATACCAATCATTTCAGTAAACGTCAGTGGCTTAACTAGCTTACTAACCAGTGTGTGGGTCCATAGGGCCTATGCTCGGTGGCTATATTGAGTGAGGTGGGCCGTGGGCACAGTTGGTGTCAGGAAGCAGGAGGGTCTGGAGTGGATGGTGAGGGTGAGCGTGGCTGGACCTGGGATCTGGTTGGCATGGGAGGTGGGCCGTAAAATGGGTTACCAGACGATGGAATGTGTCAGTAGGTGTCCACCCTCCCAGAGAGACCACACTCCCTCCCTGATCCTGGACTCCTGGTCCCATAGGCAGTTAGGCCTGACCCGGGGGCCACAGAGCTGAGCACATCGTCCAGCTCCTTGTGTCCGGGATCGGGCATCGCTGGAAATGACGATCCTGGTCATGGCCCTGCCATGCGTGGAGACAAATGTCACCAAACAGGTAAGTCGGGCCGCCAGCCTCCTGACTGGGAGAAGAAGGCAGGCCAGCATGTGTTGAGTTGCAGACATCACGGGGCCACCCATAATGGACACTTTCAGGGCCCCAGGTGGTTCTGGGCAGTGGAAAGCAGAAGCATCAGGGAGCAAGAGATGGTCAGGACAGCCAGCTTGCGGATTTGGTCACCTCACGGGAGAGTCTCTCATCTTGGGGCTCCCCGGGCAGAGACAGGCAGGAGTGCTGGAATCCTGGTGTCTTCCCTAGCACCCTGCTGTCTCCTCGATGTCCCGTCAGACTGCCTTCCTGGGAGATGTCATGATGGGAGCCAAGCCTGGCCTGGTCCTCATGGGACCGTCCAGGGCTGTGTCCGAGAACGGGAGCAGCAGCGAGACGGTGACCAGCTTCTCTCCCGGGAGCATGTCCTGCCCTAATACAGACCCAACAGCGGGCTACTGCGCAGGGGTCAGGGCGCAGGGCCGAGAGGGATTGAGGACAGCGCAGCTAGTGCTGCAGGAGGTTCGGCGGCCCACGAAGGTGAGTGGGAAGGGCCGGGAGAACAGATGGCAAATCTGCTGAGCTGCCGAATGTGAATTGCCAAGTGTGTGCGTGTGTGTGTGTGCATGTGTGTGAATGTGCCTACGAGCGTGTGCATGTGCGTGTGCCTGTGTGTTCGTGTGCACGTGTGAGCGTGGGGAGGGTTCTTCTCTGGAAAGGCATGGGTGGGCAGGCAGGTGGTTCCGGTGTCCGTGTGCACTGGTGTGTGTCTGTGTGTGTACATGTCCATGCCGTGTGTCCGGGTGTGGGTGTGTGAGCGAGGCACAGCCTGGGGGAGGAGGAGGGAAGCCCAGGAGGGAAGACAAAGCACTCCAGACCCACTTGGAGGAGGGAAATGATGGTGCTGGGTGTTCATCTGACATGACCGGGGACTGTAACTACCCACTTCGGGTTTTTTTCCCTCCTTTTAGATATAACACTGAGGTGTCATCTATGTGAGGCAGAGAACAGCTTCCGCTGCACCCAGGAAAAAAATGTGCCCTGAGTTACTCTGAGTTAACTGAGTTACTCTGTTGCCATGAGTAAGGATCTCAGCTTCTCCTGGGGTTCACAGGCAGGTCAGTAAATGCTAACAGGAATTAGGGTCTGTCCAGGTTTTCTCAATAGGGAATAACTAATATAAAAATGACCTTTAAAAAAATTGGAGAACAACGTCCTGAGGCATCAGGACCGAAACCTGGTGGCAGAGGACACCAGCTTTTGGAAGGCTAGTGCCGACATACAGCAGACCACAAAGAGTTGGACCAGGGGAAATAGTGGGGTGCATGAGGAAAGTGGTCGAAGTGTATTTGTTTCTGTTTTTATAGAAATGTGTGTATCTACCCTGGAAAGAGAGTTAGACGGAAAGAGGGGTCCTTAGGGGAGGGGCAGAGGGAGAAAGAGTCCCAAGCCGACTCCCCACTTAGCGTGGAGCCCAATGCCAGGCCGATCGTAGGACCCGAAGATCACCCTGAGCTGAAACCAAGAGTTGGATGCTCCACTGACTGAGCCACCCAGGCGCCCCTATTTGTACTCAATTTTAAGTGAAAAGTGAAGCTGTAATAATTTCACCTGTCCCGGGGGGAGTAGCTTCTACAAGAGAGCTACATAATCAGGGGTGTGAGCGCACCATATGTTCGGGAACGAAGGCGTACGCTGTTAAATGTTTGCAGACCATCGTTCTGTTGCGGGCAAATCACCCAAGACCTTCTGGCCACACGATGCTCCCCTCGGAAGAGGAGTCTGGAGGCCCAGCACCAGGGAGCAGAGCGTGGTCAGGACTCGGGAACTCAGATGCAGCGTGGCAGCCACTTCGGCGGTCCTGCCGACGAACCGGAAACGTGTGGGGTGCAGAGTGGAGGCTGAGGACCCGCGCTCGCCCCATGGCAGACTTCACAGGCTCCTAGGGAAGAGTGAATGGCACAAGGAACTAAAGACAAAAGGGAAGCCAGAAAAGTGCCCAGCCATCAGTGCCGAGCCATGGTGCCCTTGAGAGGTGCTCGGCAACAGCTTGGGGCGCTGGCTGGCGGCTCATTGACAGCCCAGAGCAGATCCCTGGGCCATAGCACAGATAAGCAAAAGTCCCAGCTCCCGAGTGTGTCCTCTGGCTACCAAGGCCTGGGCTCCCTGCTAGTGACATGCTGAGGCCTAGGAGCCTCTGTTGTCCCAAATGGAGAGCCGAGCCCCAGGTTCCTGGTACGCATGCACAGGCCAGACCTGGGGAAGGGGCTGTGGGGCGTGGTGGGGCAACCATCTCCTGGCCACTCTGTAGGCAAGCCTTCCCCATCCACTACAGCAGTTCTTAACGTAAAGGCCTGTCCCAGTCCCCCTCAGCGGTGGCTCCTGACTACCTTCTAGACAGAGGGGGCCTCTAAGCGTGGGCCTCTGAGCAGGGAGAACCAGAAGGTCAGGGATGGGCAGGTACTGACAGAACGTGCTTTGGGGGCTGATTCCTTTCTCTCTGTGTGTATTTGTACCAGCTCTAGTGGTACCCAGGGAGAGTAGTGCTCAGATGCTTCTGGCCTTGGGAGGACCCCAGGCCAGCAGGAAGACTGGAGGAGCTGGGCGTGGGACACCCAGGAGTGAAGTATCGCCCTCGGCCCGCAAGGACGACAAGAAGCCCCAGTTCAGGTGCATCTTTTCTCTCCTTATTTCCGCAAGTCTACACACTTATATACGCTCACATGACCAATCAGCGAGCAGGGTACAGGAGGGAGCGAATCAGGCTGTGCACCCAAACGAACAACTTCGCTAGCAACCAATGCTGTTTACTTCCTCTTTGGGCGTTCCGCTTAGTCTCACGAGGCAATCCTAACCTGGCAACTAGCCAGGCGCCATCTTTTAATGGCGGAGGCCGCCCTGGCCAGGGGCCTGCCTCTGACAGTGAAGGACTCAACATGTGGTGGGGGACAGCATCCAGGGACAGCCCAGCAGAGCAGACCACAGCTGCTCTCTCTGGACTCCTCCATGCAGACTATGGGAGATGGAACAGGGGAAATTCTGTGCAATGAATTTGGACTTTGCTCAGCACCCAGCAGAGTTGTGTGGGCTCACAGGTGTGCCCATGTTCCTTCATCCATCATCGGGAACGTGGGTCCAGTAGCCGGCAGCAGGGCCGGGTAGCCTCCCCTTGCTGAGTGCCGCTGCTCCTGGGAGCACAGCCTGGGGAGTGGGCGGTGTGGGGTCGGGCGGAGGCAGCAGTGCTGCCAGGTGGCCGATATCCCCATGTTAGAACATGCACGCCCGTGAGCTTCAGCACCTCTGTGTTGGCTTTCAGACCTAGAAAAACAGGAGTCTGAGGGTCCACATTGAGTCTAAGAAGCCATCTTCCAAGGGGAAGAAAACTCTCTGAAGCTCCATAAGCTGCCCGTTCCTCTTCTCTGATGTCTGGACTTGGTGGGTCACGCAAGGGCCCATGGGAGGAGCTCAGGAGTCGAGGCTTCAAATCTTGCCCATCAGAGGCTGCCGGGGACCTGTCCCCTGATTGATACTCGTGCAGCTGCTGGCACGTTCCTGAACATGCAGGCTCTCTGCAGCCTCTGCGTCTTTGAATGACATGTCCATCTGTCTGAAACATCATTCTGTTCCAAGCACTTAGAAACCTTCCACTACCTCCTCCTTTGTACAGAACGGGTATGACCACGAGGCATCAGTAGCCCAAGAAGGCCGGGGGCCAATGTAACTGTGAACGAGAGAGATATGGAAGCTAACCAAGCCTGGGCAGATAAAGGCAATGGGAAGGGTATGAGAAAGTTCAGCTTCCTCCAGCAAGGGGAGCACAGTCCATGGTACACAGGGTGTCGCGTCCGCTCATCTGAGAATATCAGGTAAGAACCCTATGATTGTCTACATTCACATAACATGACTTTCTAAAAATTCCAGAGTAGTGGGAAATTTCAATCATGTAATAAAAGTTACCTACCCAAAATGTAAAACAAATGCCAAAACTCAGAATTCATATGACCTTTCCAGTATTATCTCATAAATACCTGCTTAAAATACTAAAATTTACCAAATATCCTTCTCAGTGGGACAAAACTGACAGCCCTCCCATTGAGATCAGGAACATGACAAGGATAACCCAAAAGCCTCCACCTCCAAATTTCTAGAACTCATACAGCCATTCAGTAATGGGGCAGGATACAAAATCAATGCACAGAAATCAATTCCTTTCTTATACACTAACAATGAAACCATAGAAAGGAAAATTAGAGAATCAATTCCATTTATTCTAATACCAATAAGAATTATAAGATACCTTGGAGTAAACCTCACCAAAGAGGTAAAGGATCTGTACCCGAGGAACTATAGAACACTCATGAATGAAATTCAAAAGACACAAAAAGATGGAAAAGCATTCCATGCTCATGGATCACAAGAATAAACATTGTGAAAATGTCTATACTGCCCAGAGCAATCTATACTTTCAATGCCATCCTGATCAAAATTCCACTGGCATTTTTCAAAGTGCTGGAACAAACAATCCTAGAATTTGTATGGAGCCGGAAACAACTCTGAATCGCTAAGGAAATGTTGGAAAAGAAAAACCGAGCTGGGGGAATCACATTGCCTGATTTCAAACTTTACTACAAAACTATGATCACCAAGACAGCATGGTACTGGCACAAAAACAGACACATAGAGCAATAGAACAGAATAGAGAGTCCAGATATGGACCCGCAACTCTGTGGTCAAATAATCTTTGACAAAGGAGGAAAAAATACCCAGTGGAAAAAAGGCAGTCTCTTCAATAAATGGTGCTGGGATGGGGCGCCTGGGTGGCTCAGTGGGTTAAAACCTTTGCCTTTGGCTCAGGTCATGATCCCAGGGTCCTGGCATCAAGACCCGAATTGGCTCTCAGCTCGGCAGGGAGCCTGCTTCTCTTCCTCTCTCTCTGCCTGTCTCTCTGCCTGCTTGTGATCTCTGTCTGACGTCAAATAAATAAATAAAATCTTTTAAAAAACAACAAGTGGTGCCTGGAAATTTGCTTGGCTACATACAGAATGAAACTCAACCATTCTTTTACACCATAACACAAAGATAAACTCGAAATGGATGGGAGACCTCAACATGAGGCAGGAATCCATCAAAATCCTAGAGGAGAACATAGGCAGTAACCTCTTTAACATCAACCACAGCAACTTCTTTCAAGACATGTCTCCAAAGGCAAAGGAAACAAAAGTGAAAATGAATTTTTAGGATTTCATCAAGGTAAAAACCTTCTGCACAGTGTAAGGACCTATTTAGCCAGAGTGACTCCATCTTGGGTAAATAGCCACTTTGTTGTTTGTGCAGTAAACTTAAACTGACGCCCCCCCCCAACCCCCCAGAGAAACTTACTTAGAAACAAGTCTGGGAAACCAGTAAAATGTAGTCGGCTAGTTCCTGATAATAGAGCCCAGAATACAAGGACGAGTCAGGCCAGACGGAAACATCTAATCAGTAGGAAGTACTTTTTGTAACAGTGAGAAGGTCTTGCCCAAAACTAAATGACTCCATCTTGGAAGGATGACGATCTTATTATTCACACTGAATATGTTAACTGACTAAGCCTTCCCAGAAAGTACTGTGTGTAACGGTTCCTAGTATGGGGTACTCTTGAATAACACGTCACCAGACCAGATGGAACTAGCCAATCAGCAAGAGACACACAAGCCCAGTGGGTTGAGATACCAAGATATGGGTTGCAGTTTCACCCAATAAAAGGTAGCCTGTAAGATTGGGAGGGGTCGTCCTCTTCGGAGGCAGCCTTGACTGGTCAGTCAGTGGATTCTTGAGCCTGTAAGCTGCGGGTGGTTGAGCTCTTCAGAAATGTCCCTGGCGGATCAGTCTGACTTCTAGTGCTTGGCATGGAATAGAGCCTTGCATAACTTTAAGTTTGTTTCAGTCTCGTTCCCCTGGCCAATCAATCTGATTTCTAATACTTATCATAAAATAAAGCTTTAAATGACTTTCACTTGGTCTCAGTCTTGTTTCGTTTAGTAACAGACCTAACATTGGGGGCTTCTCCAGGATTAAATGATGAGAACTGAGCCAGCATCAGAATTTCTGGGAAAAGCCTCCTGAGGTAAGATGGTGAGACCCCATCCTTCGAGATCCTGTCTGTGTCTGTCTGGTTGTGGAGCTCCAGGGGTATGGTCCACCAGGGAGAAACCGGGCACAGTATTGCTCCCCAGGGCTGGAGTGGTGTCGGAGGCAGGCCCCTGGCCAGGGCGACCTCCGCCATTAAAAGATGGCGCCTGGGGAGCTGCCAAGAAAAATTGCCTCATGAGACTAAGCGGAACGCCCAAAGAGGAGGTAAACAGCATTGGTTGCTAGCAAAGTTGTTCGTTTGGATGCACAGCCTGATTCGCTCCCTCCTGTACCCTGCTCGCTGATTGGTCATGTAAGCGTATATAAGTGTGTAGACTTGTGGAAATAAAGAGAGAGAAGATGCATCTGAACTGGGACTTCTTGTCGTCCTTGTGGGTCGAGGGCGATAGAGTGGATGCGGGGATGCCCCATCCCTCCACTGGTGGATCGCCAGGGGGTTCGAGTCCCCTGCCATTTCAGGGGATTAGAGTCCCCCTGGGCGGTCACCAGGGGGGTTGAGTCCCCCTGGGCGGTTAGGGGACCGAGAAAATCCCCACCAGTGGCAGGTTATGTTTTGAGTTGGAATTATATCTTGCACACCCTTAGACTTGATATCTGATCGAGGGAGGGCCTCTGGGTCTGTGGTTGTCTTTGTCTTGTCTTTTTGTTGTTTGTTGTGTTTTTTATCGGCTTGAAGAAATTGGGCACGCGGAGAGTAAAGGGACTCTGACTTTTATCTCTCTGTTCCTCCTAATAGATGTGGGGCTTCTCCCTCACTCATTTCGTGTTGTTTGGGGCTATAACTGGAGCCAACTGGGATTAGTCTAACTGGAGACAGAGACTTCCCAAGCAGCTGCCAAAACTACCTTTGTTATGGGGAAATTCCGTCTTCTCTGGCCCGATATGGACTGCCTAACCCCTCCCTCCTTGCTGGCGGGAAAGCATGGTGTCTGCTTCTCTGTTGGGGCTGATGAGCTCTAAACTGGAAATCCTTTCTCTGCCTTCTGGCAGCACTTTGTTCTTCTGTCTCCCCCTTCTGTTTCTGCACCAACTTGGGTGCAGCCTGCATAACTGGCCTCTAGACCATCCTCAGTGCTTCCTGTACCACGACTCCTTCTCTGTCAAGGAGCAAGAAGAGCAGCCCTGGACCCAACACCCCCCCACTCCAGATCTCAGGTAAACATTCAAAGTGGAGTGGGCCCAGGTGGAACGTAAATCAGTATTTAAACTAAGTTGAGTTTGCTGATTTAATTACGATAGACGTGTCTTTCAAGTTACAGCAGTAAATGTGAAGCTTTTATTCTGTTAAGGTTTACTGAAGGTCAGATAAGCTGTTATTTGTTAAAATCTGTTAGCAAAGAGATGATTGAACTGATGGTTAATTGTCTGTCTCAAAGTTTTACTGGGTAATTGTTAAAGTAACTTTCAAAGTCTTTGGTAACCTCAAACTTTAAAGTTTTGGTTGGATGACAAATGAAATTAAATTATGGACATCTAGGTCTTAACCAAAGGATAAAATACTAAAGCATTAAGTACTTGATGTAGGTTTGTGCTTTTGACTTCTTACTGCAGAGAAACTAGGAATATTTAAATCTGTTGGTAAACATGTTTTGTGCTTAACTGATTCATAAATTTGCCATCTAAAGAATTGTTATAACTGTTCACAATTGGTTTATATTTAGTCTTCACTAGAGATTAAGATGTTTCTAAGAGTACAAAATTCTGCTAACTGTAAGGCTGATGGAAATTAGGAAAGCAACCCTGTATGTAGGAAAGTAGGAGATATGTAAAAAAGATTTAAGGAATGAGAATACATTTTTTAAAGGTAAAAGAAGGTAATTTTGTCCTAAATGAGATGGCTGTTTGGAAGGAAATGGCTTGGGACAAAACCTGAATGCAAAAGCAAGTCGTAGAAGGTTTGTGAAGGGAAATCTTCAGAAAAGGAATTTTAGGTATGGTCAGGACAGACTAAGATTAACTGTACACACAAAAAAGAGGGCCTAAGAGAGTGAGTGGTTTTGTCTTAAAGTAAAAATATCTGGTTGCACCAGGACGTGGAAGGAAATAACCCTGAGGGTCTGTAGTAAGTCGTAGAAGGCTTGGGGGAAGTGACTTTTATTTGCCTTGGTTTATAGGTTTAAAAGAAAACAAGGAAATATGTTGAAAATTTGACCATATTAAATCAGTTTTGGTGGATTTATTTACAAGAAGAGAAAAAAGACTAATGAATCTTTCCCTATAAAATGTTTCTGTTCAAATAAGGCATAGTATTTAAGAAAGGAAGACTAAAGCCCCGTGTCATGGCATTAATAAAGCTGTGTTCTCCTATCTCTCCGTGTGCCATTTGGCTTCCCTCTGTCACCTCGGATTTTCTGCAACATTTAGTTCCCTGACCGGGAATCCCAACTGTGCTGGCCCATTGTGCCACCAGTATGGGACAGGAGATGGGCCATGGAGAGCAAATGGAACACCTGCCCTAGGGCTTAGGCATGCCCTGCTGATTTCAGCAGACCCAAGGCTGGGCTCTCCTGGACAGCCGCGGCTCACCTCCACCCTGAGTAGGAGGCCGGGGACAACTAACTGGATCTGCCCGTTGAACCAGGAAAGCCCTGGGGCCACTGTCTGAGCCAGACCCATTCGTTAAAAAAATGGAAGGGGAGACTGATCATCTCCCATTAGCCAGGGATACCAGAGGGGGGTCCAACCTGTTTGAATCTGAAGAGTGCCTGACAGTGTGAATCTGTCTGTGTGGCTCCACTGCTTCGGCTATGGAGTCTGAGTGGGCTGCACCCTGAGTCTCGCGCGGCTTACATGGACAGACCTTAGCTAAGACACTCTTAAGTTCCCGCGAGAGACACGAGCAGGACAGCATCTGAAAGATGCCCCTCCCTTTGTCTGCGACATCATTCATGATGGGAGGGAAACCCAGAAAACTCACTATCTTGAGACTGCATGCTTAAGAAAAAAAGGAAAGACACCGGTACAAAAACCTGGTTTTCTCTGTTTAAAAGGGCAAAGTTTTCTTAGGTTAATTGATCTGTTATGGTTTTCTCTTTGCCTGCCCAGAAAACCCAGTTTCTATGTTTTGTTTTATCAGATGTTTAACATCCCTAGTTATATTTAGGAATGTACTTTAAAACTTCCTAAGGTTTTAGCAATTGTCGACAAGATTTAAATTATAAATGAGACCTCTTTGACTCATAAGACTTTTCCTTGGTATACTAAGTTACTCAGTAGGTACTACTAAACCAATAATAAACCTTGAGTTACATTTGGATAAGTGCTGTAACTAAGGGTTCTATACATTTCCTAAGGTTTTAATGTTTTAATAGGGTCATCACCTGGTAATTTAAACATATCTATTCTGAGTTCTTGTCATTTGTAATTGTTTTAATTCTCTTGTAAAATGAATTCTGCCCTAAGGGAAATTCATATGGGAGACTTTCAGGACAAATACAGGTCTCTGATATGTTAAAATCCTGGAATTGAAATGGGTAAGAATTTACAGAAGTAAAAGCTGCATTTGGACTAAACCAGAATTAGTAACATGGGACTAGATGAACTAAAAGATTGTAATGTTGTGTCTCTTAATGTTTTGTCTTAATTTTAGACATTGCTGGTTCTCTAATGTTTGTTCTTCTAGACTAAGAACTGTAATGTTTACTCTTCCAGACTAGAGAAACTGTTTTAGTTATCTGTAACTTACAGAGCTGTAAAAGTATTCATTTGCAAACGAATCAAAGCATTCAACTTTTCTCTCTGTCTGAACCCTCGGAAACCAAAAGGTCTCAGCAAGTATTCTTTCTTCCATGTCAATCAGTCACTTGCGTAAGTTCAATAAGAATCTGTTCTCCTTGTAACAGGACACCATTGGAAACACTGGTTATTTTATCAAGGCTTTGACTCGGATGAAATATTTGAAAAAAGACTCAGATATGACCAGACAGCTTAAAGGAACTAAGGTTGACTTTATAAAACCTGGAGCCATAAAGCCCTTTGGAACTATTGGCCTGATGATACCTTGCTTACAGAGTTCCCAGCAGCCTCACCAGGTGAGGAAAGAATGTCAGTCCCTGGTAGGCGCAGAGCCTCAGGAAGAAAAATTCGCCCAATTCGACAGGTATTACAAGCACGTCTGATGACAAGTATGTGGCTTGGCTTCTGGCCCGGAGAGGCTACTAAAAGTTCAACCTAGAGATTCCTTATAAAAAGTTCCAGCAAAGCAGATTCTAAAAGATCTATATGATCACTCACTGTTCTTGCTGAACTTATGTAAATAATTAGACCAAGTTTGTTAAAACTGGATTTGTTTTTTCAAATGAATTAGTCCTGATTTGGCTATCTCTGGAAATGAGGGTTATTTTAGAGAGAAAAATTTGTGTTTTAATAACACACATTTATGGATGTTAAATTCTAGATTTAATTGTTCTTAAATGTTTGTTTGCCTAAGCTAGACAACTTGAGGTAAACTTCAGAGAAGTTGCACAATAGCTCGTTTAGACGATCTTGCCTTTGCCAGTCAGTCATCCCCAGATATAAGGAAGAAAATTCAAAAAATTAAAGGACTTAAAGGGGAAAATCTAACTGAGTTAGTAAAAATAGCAAAAAAAAAGTTTAACAACAGGAAAAATATGAACACAAGTATACGTTGTTTTTGTGGATACCTTTTCAAGCTGGGTAGAAGCTTTTTCCGCCAAACATGAGATGGCAAAAGTAGTAGCCAAAAACTACTAAAAAACAATTCCTAGGCTTCGGTTGTCTCTCATGATCGGGTCAAACAATGGCCCTGCATTTGTGAGTTCAGTCTCACAGGCATTGGCCAAGGCCATGGACCCTAATTAAAAACTACACTGTGCCTACCAGCCCCAGAACTCCAGATAAGTAAAAATAAAAGATAAACTGAACTCTTAAGGAGACCTTGACAGGGTTAATTCTGGAGACTGGTGATGATTAGATGAATCTCCTTTCCTTCACCCTCCTTAGGGCACAGTATACACCCCACTTTCTTTAAGTGATGTACATGGGACTCCCCTCATCTCTTGACAAGTTTTCTCCCACTTGCCAGTAATCCTCTGTAATCAGAATATTGTTACAGATGATCCTTACCACGCACAGAGACTTCTTCACTGTCAGCACTGCATTCAGCTTCCTCCATCTTTCGTAACTCCCCTACATTCCTCAACTGATCAATGTTGACCCGAATAGGTAGGGACAACTCTACGCCCCTATTCAGCAGGAAGAAGTTACAGAAGATGAGACCTTCCACCTTCAACCACTGTAAAGATTTAAGGGCCAAAATTGTTTAGGGGAAAATGATAAGAGAGCAGAAGGATGACGGAGGACAAAGCAAAAACTGGCACCTTCCACCCCTCCTCCCCCGACCTCGGTGACGTATGTAGCATCGCTCAGGCACTCCTAAATGCCCCAAAACAAAAACAAACTTAAAAGTCAAGGATTTGACTAATCTCCAAAGAAAAGGGGAGAATGTGAGGACCTATTTAGCCAGAGTGACTCCATCTTGGGTAAATAGCCACTTTGTTGTTTGTGCAGTAAACTTAAACTGACGCCCCCTCCCCAGCCCCCCAGAGAAACTTACTTAGAAACAAGTCTGGGAAACCAGTAAAATGTAGTCGGCTAGTTCCTGATAATAGAGCCCAGAATACAAGGACGAGTCAGGCCAGACGGAAACATCTAATCAGTAGGAAGTACTTTTGGTAACAGTGAGAAGGTCTTCCCCAAACCTAAATGACTCCATCTTGGAAGGATGACGATCTTATTATTCACACTGAATATGTTAACTGACTAAGCCTTCCCAGAAAGTACTGTGTGTAACGGTTCCTAGTATGGGGTACTCTTGAATAACACGTCACCAGACCAGAGGAACTAGCCAATCAGCAAGAGACACACAAACCCAGTGGGTTGAGATACCAAGATATGGGTTGCAGTTTCACCCAATAAAAGGTAGCCTGTAAGATTGGGAGGGGTCGCACTCTTTGGAGGCAGCCTTGACTGGTCAGTCAGTGGATTCTTAAGCATGTAAGCTGCGGGTGGTTGAGCTCTTCAGAGATGTCCCTGGCGGATCAGTCTGACTTCTAGTGCTTGGCATGGAATAGAGCCTTGCATAACTTTAAGTTTGTTTCAGTCTCGTTCCCCTGGCCAATCAACCTGATTTCTAATACTTATCATAAAATAAAGCTTTAAATGACTTTCACTTGGTCTCAGTCTCATTTCGTTTAATAGCAGACCTAACACACAGCAAAGGAAACAGTCAACAAACCAAAGAGACAACCCATGGAATGGGAGAAGTTATTCGCAAATGACACTACAGACAAAGGGCTGATAGCTAAGATCTGTAAAGAGCTCCTCAAACTCAACACACAGAAAACAGATAATCAAGTCAAAAAATGGACAGAGGACATGAACAGACACTTCTCAAAAGGAGACCTAGAAATGGCTAACAGACACATGAAAACATGTTCATCATCTTTAGCCATCACAGAATTTCAAGTCAGAAAGCACATTGAGATACCACCTGAAACCAGTTAGAATGGCCAAAATTAACAGGACAGGAAACACGTGTTGGAGAGGATGTGGAGAAAGGGGAACCCTCTTACACTGTTGGTGGGAATGCAAGTTGGTGCAGCCACTTTGGAGAACAGTGTGTAGATTCCTCAAAAACTTAAAAATAGAGCTACCCTATGACCCGGCAATTGCGCTACTGGGTATTTGCCCCAAGGATACAGATGTAGTGAAAAGAAGGACCATATGTACCCCCACGTTCATAGCAGCAGTGCCACAACTGCCAAACTGTGGAAAGAGCCAAGATGCCCTTCATCAGATGAAGGGATAAAAAAGATGTGGTCCATATACACAATGGAATATTACACAGCCGAGAGGAAGGATGAATACCCAACTTTTGTATCAACATGGACGGGACTGGAGGAGATTATGCTGAGTGAAATCAGTCAAGCAGAGAAAGTCAATTGCCATATGGTTTCACTTACTTGTGGAGCATAAGGAATAACATGGAGGACATTAGGAGAAGGAAAGGAAAAATGAATTGGGGAAAATCAGAGGGGGAGATGAAGCATGAGCGACTGTGGACTCTGAGAAACAAACTGAGGGTTTTGGAGGGGAGGGAGGTGGGGGATGGGTGAGCCCGGTGGTGAGTATTAAGGAGGGCACGGATTGCATGGACCACTGGATGTGGTGCATAAACAGTGAATCTCGAAACACTGGGAAAATAAAATAAAATTAAAAAAAAAAAAAAGACAAAAGCACAAGGAAACAAGATACAAGGAATAAGTAGAAAGAGACCACCAGGGATGTCAAACACTGCAAATAATAGATACGGAATACAAAGTAATGTTTTCAGGTTAACATACAATGTTGTGTTCATCTCAGGGGTACAGGCCTGTGATTCATCAGTCTAACACAATTCACAGCACTCACCATAGCACATACCCTCCCCGGTGTCAGTCATCCAGCCACCCCATCCCTCCCACCCCCTCCACTCCAGCAACCCTCTGTTTGTTTCCTGAGATCAAGAGAGTCTCTTATGGTGTGTCTCCCTCTCTGGTTTTTGTCTTGCTTTATTTTTTCCTCTCTTCCCTTATGACCCTCTGCCCTGTTTCTCAAATCCCACATGCCAGTGAGATTATATGAAAATTCCCTTTCTCTGAATGCCCTCTAGTTCCATCCACATTGTTGCAATGGCAGGATTTCATTGTCTGATGGAGGCATAATATTCCATTGTATGGGTAAACCACATGTTCTTTATCCATTCATCTGTTGATAGCTCTTTCCATAGTTTGGCTATTGTGGACATTGCTGCTATACATTGGGGTACATGGGACTCTCTGGATCACTGCAGTTTGTATCTTTGTGGTAAATGCCCAGTTGTGCAGTTGCAGGGTCGTAGGGTGGCTCTATTTTCAAGTTCTTGAGGACCCTCCATACTGTTTTCCAGAGTGGCTGCACCAGCTTCCACTCCCACCAACAGTGTAGGAGGGATCCCCTTTCTCCGCATCCTTGCCAGTGCTGGTCATTTCCTGACTGGTTAATTTTAGTCATTCTGACTGGTGTGAGGTGGTATCTCATTGTGGTTTTGATTTGTATGTCCCCGATGCCGAGTGATGTAGAGCACTTTTTCGTGTATCTGCTGGCCATTTCGATGTCTTCTTTGCAGAAATGTCCGTTCATGTCTTCTGCCCAGTTCTCGATCGGATTATTTGTTCCTTGGGTGTTGAGTTTGGTAAGTTCTTTCTAGATTTCAAATACTAGCCCTTTATCTGATATGTCATGGGCAAATAACTTCTCCCATTGTGTCAGTTGTCATTTGGTTTTATCGACCGTTTGCTTTGCTGTGCAAAAGCACGCTACCTTAATGAAGTCCCAACAGTTCAATTTTTGCCCTTGTTTCCCTTGCCTTTGGAGATGTGTCTAGGAAGAAGTTGCTGCAGCTGAGGTCAAAGGGGTGGCTGCGTGTGTTCTCAAGGATTTGGATGGATTCTTGTCTCACATTGAGGTCTTTCGTCCATTTGGAGTCTAATCTTGTGTGTGGTGTAAGGAAACGGTTCTGTTTCCTTCTTCTGCATGTGGCCGTCCAATTTTCCCAGCACCATTTGTTGAAGAGACTCTTTTCCATTGGATTTTCTTTCATTCTTTGTCAAGATTAATTCACCATTGAGTTGGGGGTCTATTTCTGGGCTCTCTAGTCTGCTTCATTGATCGATGTGTCTGTTTTTGTGCCGGTGCCTTACTGTCTTGATGATGACAGCTTTGAAATAGAGTTGATGTCTGGAATCGTGGTACCACCAGCTTTGGTTTTCTTTTTCAACCTTCCTCTCGCTATTTTCTGGTTCCAGACAAATTTTAGGATTACTTGTTCCATTCTTTGAAAAACGTTGATGGTATTTTGATAGTGATTGTACTGAATTTGTCCATTGTTCTAGGTAGCATAGACATTTTCACAATATTCCTTCTTCCAATTCATGAGCATGGAACGTTTTTCCATTTCTTTGTGTCTTCCTCAATTTCTTTCGTGAGTATTCTCTAGTTTTCTGAGTACAGGTTCTTTGATTCTTTGGTTAGATTTATTCCTAGGTGTCTTATGGTTTGGGGTGCAATTGTAAATGGGATTGACTCTTTGATGTCTCTTTCTTTTGTCTTGTTGGTGTATAGAAATGCAACTGAATTCTGTGCATTGATTGTATATCCTGCCACTTTACTGAATTCTTGCACGAGTTCTGGTAGTTTTGGGGTGGAGTCCTTTGGATTTTCACATAGAGTATCATGTCCTCTGCAAAGAGTGAGAGTTTGACTTCTTCATTGATGATTCAAATGCCTTTAAAAAAAATTTCTTTGTCAAATAAATAAAATCTTTAAAAAGGCGGGGGGGGGGGCACCTGGGAGGCTCAGTCATTAAGCAGCTGCCTTCAGCTCAGGTCATGATCCCAGAGTCCTGGGATCAAGCCCCACATTGGGCTTTCTGCTCAGTGGAGAGCCTGCTTCTCCCTCTCCCTCAGCTCTACCTACTGTGCTCTCTCTCTCTCTCTCTCTCTCTGTCAAATAAATAAATAAATAAAATCCTTTAAAAAATTTGTTGTTGTTGTTGTTGTTGTTGTCTGATTGCTGAGGCTGGGACATCTAGTACTATGCTGAGTAGCAGTGCTGACAGTGGACATCCCTGCTGTGTTCCTGACCTTAGGGATAAAGCTCTCCATTCTTCCCCATTGAGAATGATATTCAGTGTGGGTTTTTCATAGGTGGCTTTTATGATTTTGAGGTATGCACCCTCTATCTCTGCACTGTGAAGAGTTTTAATCAAGAGAGACTGTGGACTCTGAAAAACCATCTGAGGGTTTGGGAGGGGTGGAGGGTGGAGGTTAGGTGAGCCTGGTGGTGGGAATTAAGGAGGGCACGTATTGCATGGAGCACTGGTTGTGGTGCATAAACAATGAATTCTGGAACACTGAAAAGAAATTTTAAAAATAAATAAAAATTTTAAATAGAAATTTAAAAAATGAATTAAAAATTTTTTTAAAAGGATGCTGTACTTTTTTCATTGTTTTTCTGCATCTATCGAGAACATATGGTTCTTGTTCTTTCTTTTATTAATGTAGTGTGTTGCATTAGTTGATTGATTTCCAGATGTTGAAGCAACCTTGCAGCCCAGAAATAAATCATGGTGAATAATCCTTTTAAGGTAGTGTTGGATCCTATTGGCTAGAATTTTGGTGAGAATTTTCGCATCCATGTTTAGTAGGGACATTGGCCTGTAACTCTCCTTTTTGATGGGGTGTTTGTCTGGATTTGGGATCAAGGTAATGCTGGCCTCATAAAATGTTTTTGGAAGTTTTCCTTCCATGTCCGTCTTTTGGAAAAATAGGTATTAATTCTTCTTTCAAAGTTCGGTAGAATTTCCCTAGAAGCCATCTGGCCCTGGGATCCTGTTTGTTAGGAGACTTTTGATGACTGCTTCATTTTTCTTGCTGGTTATGTGTCTGTTCAGGTTTTCTACTTCTTCACGGTTCAGTTTTGGTAGTTTTTACATCTCTAGGAGCGCATCCCTTTCTTCCCGATTGTTGACATATAGTTGCTCATAATACGTTCTTCTAACTGATTGTATTTCTTGGGTGTTGGTTGTGATCTCTCCACTTTCATTCATGATTTTATTAATTTGGGTCCTTTCTCTTTTCTTTTTGATAAAGCGGGCCAGGTGTTTGTCAATCTTAATAATTCTTTCAAAGAACCAGCCTCTAGTTTCATTGATCTGTTCTGCTGTTCTTTTGGTTTCTATTTAATTGATTGCTGCTGTGATCTTTATTATTTCTCTTCTCTTGCTGGGTTTAGGCTTTATTTGCTGTTCTTTCTCCAGCTCCTTTAGGTGTGAGGGTAGGTTGTGTACTTGAGACCTCCTTGTTTCTTGAGAAAGGCTTTGTAGTGCTGTGTACTTTCCTCTTAGGATAGATTTCACTGCATCCCAAAGGTTTTAAACAGCTATGTTTTCATGAATTTTTAAAAAATCTTCTATAATCTCCTGGTTGACCCATTCATTCTTTAGTAGGATGTTCTTTAACCTCCATTTATTTGAGGTCTTTCAACTTCCCTCTTGTGATCGAGTTCAATGTTCAAAGCAGTGTGGTCTGAAAATATGCAGGGAATCACCCCAGTCTCTTGGTACCAGTTGAGACCTGATGTGTGACCCAGGATGTGATGTATTCTGGAGACTCTTCCATGTGCACTAGAGAAGAATGTGTATTCTGTTGCTTTGGGATGGAATGTTCTGAATATATCTGTGATGTCCATGCGGTCCCGTGTGTCACTGGAAGTCCTTACTTCCTTGTGGAGCTTCTGTCTAAATGATCTGTTGCCGCTTCCAGTTGGCGACGGGAGAAGAATTAGGCACAAACAAGTCAGCTGCAAGAGATTGGGAGCAGGGGACAACAGTCAAAAAGACTGCTGCCATGAGCAACTCCACAGTCGCACTTTTATTAGATAGAAACAATAGCCAACAGAAGAACCGATGAAGGTCAAACGTTAATCACATGTCTTGTGGACAAGCAAGAGGGAGGATCAAGTTTCTAGTTAACCACGCACACTCGAAGGACTCATCTAACCAACAACGGGCGCTTCTGGGAAGAGAAAGGAGCGAGAACGGAAAAGGGAGGCAGCCGGTATTTCGTTCCACCCTGAGCTGACCGGGCGTTCCCATGTGCTGGGCTTCCCTGAAGCAGGCGCCGTTCTGCCCTGGGCGGGCCAGCGTTCCCGGCTGCCCGGCTTCTGTGAAGGGGCAGCCTTTTGCCCTGAGCGAGCCGGGCATCTCCAGCTGCCCAGATTCACGGTCGTATATCATCCTTCTCCCCAAAGACCCATTGCCAGTATATGCTTTTCTTAAGGCCATATCTAAATGTGCTTGGCAACTAGTAAAATCCTCCAGGGGTTATAGTTTAAGTAACAAATTGTTCCGAGGGGCAGCAGCAATCTGTCCATTTCACTGAGGGGGTTGTTAAAATTCCCTAGTATGGTTGTATTATTCTTGATGTGTTTCATGATTTTGTTATTAATTGGCTTAGGAAATTGGCTGCTCTCATATCGGGGGCATATATATTTACAGTTGTTAGATCTTGTCGGATAGACTTTTTTAGTATGACATAGTGTCCTTCCCCGTCTCTTATTACAGTCTTTGTCAGATAAAAGGATTGCTACCACAGGTTTTTTGTTTGTTTGTTTGTTTGTTTGTTTACATCCTTTAGTGTGGTAAATAGTTTTCCACCCCCTCGCTTTAAATCGGGAGGTGTCTTTGGGTCTAAGATGAGTCTCTTGCAGACAGCATATCCATTGATCTGGGGTTTTTTTGTTGTTGTTGTTGTTTTTTATCCAATCTGATAAGCTGTGTCTTTTGAATGGGGCATTTAGTCCCTTTACATTCAGGATAATGATGGAGAGAGGAATTTAGTGCCATCGTAAAGCCTGTAAGGTGACTGTTACTGTGTATTCTCTTTGTTCCCTTGTGGTCTATGTTACTTTGACACTCTCTCCTTGCTTAGAAGACCCCTTTCAATATTTCCTGTAGCTCTAGTTTGGTGATCACAAATTCTTTTAGTTTCTCTTTGTCCTGGAAGCTTTTTACCTGTCCTACTATTTTCAATGATAGCCTAGTTGGATATAGTATTGTTGGCTGCATATTTTTCTTGTTTAGTGCCCAGATATATCATGCCAGTCCTTTCTGGCCTGTCAGGTCTCTGTGAATAGGTCTGCAGCTAATATAAACACTTTAATGAAATCCGAGTGAAACTAGAGGGTCAGGTGACCGCTGGATTGGCACGAAGCCATGGAGTGACCACCATCTCACAAGTAACTTTGCTTATAGAAGAATAAGAGCATATGGGGTGACTGGGTGGCTCAGTGGTTTAAAGCCTCTGCCTTCGGCTCCGGTCATGGTCCTGGGGTCCTGGGATTGAGCCCCACATCGGGTTCACTGGTCAGCGGGGAGCCTGCTTCCCCCTCTCTCTCTGCCTGCTCTCTGCCTACTTGTGATCTCTGTCGGTCAACTAAACAAATAATAATCTTAAAAGAAGAAGACGAAGACGAAGAGCATAGAAAACACGACAAAAGAAGAAGACATAGTCAAAAAATGGTATGGGGATTTTCCTGAAAGAAAAAATTCTACAGATAACTCTTAGGAATGAGAAATGGAAGAGCTGAGCAAAAAAATTGAGGAAAGTGAAATATTACACATTACACATAGGTGAAGACTGAGTAAGAAACGGGGGTGTAAGCTGTCAATGTCACAGCCGTGATTTTGCCAGCAAAATGGGAGTTTCAGAGAATTGCAGGACCGGACGAGCAAGCAACAGCTGAGCCACAGTCTAGTCCCACAAACAAAGGGCACGAATGTTACTTTCGGGTGAAGAAGAAGGACGCTGGGAGCGTGGGATTGAAGGAAAGGCCACCGGAGGCTAGCAGGGCTCCAGACAGATGCTGGCTTCTGGTGGCTGTGCTGCAGGGGGTGGTGACTTCGTGTGGAGCCCCATCTTTCCCTGCGGGGTCCCATAACTCATGGTGTTTCCTGTGACAGACATGGAGGGCTAGGGACCCCTTCTGGCGTCCCCTTCTAGCTCCCAGAGTCCACATCCATAAGGTTTACCTTTACTCTTTTTCACAAAGCTAAACACGTTCCTTAACTGAAATTCACAGAAAGGAAAAGAGATGGGAAATGCAGCCAGAGGCCCAAGTGCTTGGCCAGTGGAGGACACAGTGTAGAGAAGTAGGGAGAAGGCCAAAGAGGTCAAGGGAAGAGGAAGCACAGGCAACGTTCAAAGTAAGAACCGTGGAGGATGTGCCAAGGGGGCTGAAGGGCAGGGCAAGGGAGATGGGAGGTATGGATGGTTTCCTCGGCACAACGCTTCCGTTGTATGGGGCGAAGAGACTTGCAGAGGGTAGCAGTGATGGACACAGAGCGAGCTGATGGCACTCAATACCCCTGAGCTGAGCACTACAAAATGGTCAAGAAGGTCAAGTTCTTACTCTGCGCATCTTAAAACCAGGGAAAGCGAGACAAACGGAAAACATGGCGTAATCTGAAAACAGAACGTGAAGAATAATCATTCTACATCAGTTATCACACGTATGCCACCAGAATGAATTTGGGAGGAAAAGGCGCCGAGTTGAGATGGGCAACCAGACACCGCCGCACGGCACTCCAGGAGCCACTGTCTCCGATGCACTTCCTGAGAGGCGGAGAGTCGCAGGACGGAAATTTACATCGCAGGCGACGGTGGCCAAAGGAAAAGGCTGCCTCCGTGCTGCTGGGGTGGGAGGTGCACCCATGTCTTCCGTGGACCAGGGCAGGGCCCCGGGCCGGTGAGCCAGCATGGGTCCCTCTTGCTACCCGCTCAGTAGTCTGCCTAGAGGGATGGGGGCCCCCGGGCAGGCGTGGGTGGTGATGAGCACACCTCACCAGCCCTCGGGCTGTCAGCGTCTTCTCCAGCGACTGACCACCCGGAATACAGACGCAGCTGGCGACGTCAGAACACTGCAAGGGAGAGCCACGCCGGAGAAGCACCCAGCGCAGAAAGCGTCAGGTCGGTCCAGCTGCCTGGCTTGGACAGAGTGACGTCCACTCCGGATGGCAAGATTCGCTAACGGCCCTCTCATGGCCTCGTGCTGTCCCATCTCACACTGGTGAGCAAGCTGGGTGGCAGAGGGACAGAGGGAGGAAGAGGTGTGTGTGCGCGTGCACGAACGCACACACATACCCACACACACACACACACACACACACACACACCCTCTCCCACTGCGGGCACCGGCCTCCCGGAGACCCAAGTTCAAAGCAGTGAGCTCTGCAGTTCTCAGAGTTGATCCCGGCAGGGAAGCAGGAAGCACAATGGTCCAGAGGTTGGAGACACCCATGTTCTGTGGAAAAGCACCCGAGGGCCCCAAAGAACCTAGCGGGGAGAAGGCACAGGGCGCTGGGCGGCCACTGCTGTCTGCACGTCGGGGCTGTTGGTCCGTTCGAGAAACACTGCCTGAGTCCTCCCCACGTCACCTCTGCCACCCACGAGGCCAGACCCAGGTGCTGGTCCGGCACGGAAGGACAAGCTGAAAAGCCAGCACACTGCATTTGGAGCCCCTCGTGTTCCCCGAGCACCACAGGAGGCGCTCAGAGAGCCCAGGCTCGATGCAGGAGCTGCCGGCCACTGTGGGGGCCACTCTCTGCCTGGCGTGCGGATTGGCGGTCTGCCACCGGCCAGCGATCAGCCTGGGAGGAGGGGAGCTCGGGATGGTCTGTCCGTCTGTCTGGTAGGAGGGGCTCCCGTCCAGAGCTTCAGGGCATTTGAGCAGGTGCCTGCCTTCTGCTGGTCTGCAGCCTGCCGCGGGGGCAGCGCTCCTGTCCCCGGGACCCAGGAGTAGCGTGGGGCCTGACTGGGTCCTGCCCGGCCAGAGCAGGCTCCCCGCACTGGTGCCCGCGGACCACTGACATTGGCCTACAGGCCTCGAGGTCTGTTGCTTTCTCGCGGGGGCCCTCTTCGGAGTGGAAGGAAGGACCCAGCCCAGCCCTAGAAGAAGAGCGGGCAGTTCCCCCACCTCCCGTTCCCAGCGCACCACCTCCCTGTTCCCCCCAACGTAAGGCCCGTCGTGGGGTCTCCGTCTCCCCCAGACCTCATGGGGGACCTGACCTTAAACAGCCATATATAGTGCACTTCAGCGTCTAGCTTCCGGCCGGGCTCAAACCTGATGCGGAGCGTGCGGTGCCGCGGTGAGCAGCTGAGACGTGCTCCTCGTCACTCGGGTCTGTCTGGCCCCCTGGCCCTGCCCTCGCTGCGGGTGCTTCTCCCTGCAGGCCCTGGGGCAGCGCCGCCCCCCGCCCGGGGAAGCCGGCTACCGGCTTGGAAGGCAAAGAGGCGCTTCTCTGGCACCGGTCACGTGGTGATGCCTGCTGAGCGCGGGCAGGAGGGAGGGGCAGAAGGGGGAAGGGAGGGAGGCAGCCCCGGCCCGGCCCGTCCATCGCTTCCCCTTCAGTGGTGCGCACGCGCGGCCGTGACAGCCCTTTCCCCCCGACCGGACATCGGGGGGCACTTGTTCCCCGTTTCTCCCCGGTTCTCCTAGAGCACCAGCGCACACATAATGCCATGTTGGGAATATAGTATCATGGCGTGGAGGCCGAGAACATTAAGGGCATCCCCCGTCAGGCTTAGCTCTCGCATAAGTACGGCCACCTCAGCCCGGGCAGCCGGCTCAGACCCTGTGCCCAAGGGCTGAACTTTCCCCTACTTCGCTTTCGTAAGCCCCACGCTGCTTTGGTTCCGGGAATCCCCACCCTGCTCTAGTAGCAGGAACCCATAAATACCCCTGCCTTTACCAAGCTCGCATCCGAGTCCCTGCTCCGCTGTGTCGGGTATACTTGGGCCCAAGCTTAAGCTTGACAAATAAACCCTCGCGTGATTGCATCGGTGCTTGGCTCCTTGGTGGTCTCTCGGAGGGGAAAACTCGGGCACAACAATGGAAATAGAGGGGCGGGGACTCCCGGGTACCAGGGCATGTTCTGTGCGGAGCTCCCTGCTTCCAGAAGAGGGGCCCCCGTGTTCCCCATGACCTGTGCGGTGGGCATTGCGAGGCAGCTGATGGGGCCAGGCCGGGCTTGGGTTTGCTGCCCGCAGCCCAGGGGAGGGAGTCAGAGAAGCCCCTTGGGGGCGGGCTCCGTCTCTGCAGTTGGGGCCGGGAAGGACTAGATATAAAGTGTGGACAGCTGGGACCCAAGCCCCAGGGAGGGCGGAGGGCTGACCCTGACGGACTTGCTCCCAGCAGCCCACGTGCCAACCTCAGCTCTTTTGCAGAGGCGGGCCCGCGGCTCAGGGTGCCCGTCCGCGGACGGTTCTTTTTCCGGACACTGGGCCTTGGGGCGCCCGCCTCATTCAGGGACACCTTGGCCTGGCCTTGCCCTGGCCCGCCGCCGACTGTGTCCTTCTCCACCCCCCGCTGGAGCGTTGTCAGCAGGAACGGGCAGTGCCAGGGCTGGGGATCTCCCTCTCAGGCCGCTTGGGCCTTGGCCCCCCAGCTCTGCCTCAGAGCAGCCACCCTGCCCCGCCCCCCAGGGCCTGCCAGGCCTGTGGGTCCATGGGGTGGGGGCAGCAGCCCAGCAGCGGCACTGGCAGCCCTCCTGGGTGCGCACCAAGGAGGAGGCTTCACAGGAAGAGTTTTCCGGAACCTGCTCCCGGGCACAGGGCTGGGGCGCCGGCCCACACCGGGACTTCGGGGCAAGTGCAGGACCGTCGGCCGCCGGCACCTCCCTGATGGAGCCGGCTGCACCGTTCCTCTCGGCAGGAGAGGCTGGCTGCAGGCCACCTGCCTCCCCAGGTCCTCGTGGCAGGCTGTGTGGGGACACGGAAAGCAGACCCCTTGCGGTAGCCCTGTCAGGCCTGAGAACGGGCAGCAGAGGTCCGGAGGGGCCGGGAGGCAGAGGGCCCACGGGCAGGCACGGGCAACAGGAGTGTCCGGCGTGGCGTGGGCCGATGTGCCTCCAGCCTGCCTCTCTGCCCGAGGACCGCTTGGGCCCCCTCCGGGGCTGAGGCACCGCACACATCTCAGCTTGCTGAAGGGGCCTGCCTGGCCGTCCTGACTCCTCGGCCGCCGCACCTGAAGACCTTCCCCTAAGCCGCCAACCCACAGAAGGGGCGGGAGCAGGGAACGGATTCAGCAGGAGGGCGACCCTGGGAGGTAGCAGGAGCGAGGGGCTTCTGTCCCCTTGTCTGGGCATGGGAACAATGACGGCCGTGGGAAGGCTGCCAGGAATCGGGGGGATAGGTGCCCTGGACCCCGACCCGCGGGCCCAGCCTGCAGAGGGTGGACAGCCCACGCCCGCAGCACCCCCCAGCACAGACTCCACGCTGCCCCCGGCCTGCGCTCAGAGTCTGCGTCCGGGAGAGCCCCCTTCCGAAGGAGGAGAAGGGAGGGCGTGGGCCCCGAGCACAGGCCCGGGCGGGCCGGCCAAGCTTGGGCCAAGGCGAGCGAGCCTCTCCCGGGGCCTCCGCCACATCAGTGCCATCCCCAGGTGTGTCTCTGGGTTCCTCTGACTGACCCCCAGCACTGAAAGGCCTCACTGGCGGGGACTCGGGGACTCTTGCCAGCTCAGGGCTCCTGGTTTGAGTCCCGGTGCCCTGCACCTAGCCAGAGGCCTGGGGAGGAGCAGACAGAAAGGCCCGTGCGTTAATGGGATGGAGGCCCTCGCTCGTCCCCAGCTCCTGTCCCAGGCGGCTCTCCTCTCTCTCTATTCCCCACGGGAAGGACGGAAGGGCCCCTACCCCGACCGGCCGACCCCACCGAGCCCCCAGGCCAGACCCTGCACAGGCTCTCACCAGCCACCCGCCCGCAGGTCTTGCGTCAGTGGGAGACAAGGCACCCATCCATCTCTTTCCTCTGCCTCCAGCCGGAGGCCTCCAGCCCTGACCCCTGCCTTGGGTTTCCTGGCCTGGTCCAGGGACAGCTTCTCCCGTGACGTGGTCAGGTCGGCCGCTCCAGGCCTCCTGGCGAGATAAAAGGGTTGCGCTGCCCAGGGGCGGAGGGAGCTTCAGAATGGCACTGGGGGCAAAGGCACGCCGGTGGCTGGCAGGGCGCCGGCTGTCCCTGAGCTGTGCACGCACACTGGGCACCAGAGCCGCTCAGGCCCCCAAGGCGGTGCTGCCCTTCGAAGCCATCCCCCAGTGCCCCGGCAACAAGTGGCTGAGGCTGCTGCAGATCTGGAAGGAGCAGGGCTCCGAGAACCTCCACCTGGAGATGCACCGGACCTTCCAGGAGCTGGGGCCCATCTTCAGGTAAAGCCCTTCCTGCCCGCCTGGCCGAGAGCACCCTAACCGGCTGTCCCTCCAGACGGCTGAGTCCCGGCCGGGCGCCTTGCACCAGCGCTGCCACGTCCCCGCCGGGCGCCCTTGGCCTGGGCTCTGTCTGCGCCCTCACGAAGGCAGGGTGGGAGCCGAGCGGTGGCTGCTCTGGGCCTTTGACCGTGGAGGCGGCGGCTCTCAGTGAGGACGGAGCAGTCCCTGGCAGGCCGGGCGGAGTGAGACAGCAGAGCCCCAGAGGCTTCCTGCCTTAGACAGCGGGAGGGAGCGCCTGTTCTGGAAGGGAGAGGCCCCCGGAGACAGGCCGGCTTGGTGCTGCTGAACGAGGCCCAGGGGAGGGCAGGCCCCTCTGGCAGGGATCTGAGCTTTGTCCCGCAGGTATGACGTGGGAGGGACACACATGGTGTACGTGATGCTGCCCGAGGATGTGGAGAGCCTGCAGCGGGCCGAGAGCCCTCAGCCCTGGCGGCCGCTCCTGGATCCCTGGCTGGCCTACCGACAGCATCGTGGGCACAAATGTGGCGTGTTCTTGCTGTGAGAGCCAGGCGGGGTGGCAGTGGCGGGGTGGGCGGGGGACGGGGCCGGGGCGGGGGAGGGGGGCACAGGTGGCGCGCGTCCCAGTGCAGGGTCCAGCCAGGTCCAGAAGCCCACAAGCGCCCCTGGCCAGGGACATCCTGAGAGCAGGTGGGCCCTGTGTGTCGCAGGGGTGGGAAGGGGCTGTGGGACCCCAGGAAGGATGACCACTGGCACTAGGGAGCACCCACTCTGCACCCGCCTCCGCGCGTTGTCCCGGCAGGGTGGGCTTCTCCCTTCCTATAGGTTGGGACGCCCAGGCCTGGGGGAGGGGTCACCGGCCAGGCGTCCATGTCAGCCTGAGGGCCCCCCCGGACTGCAGCCCTCTGCACGAGGTCCCCTGTGGGACTTCGAGGTGAGCGCAGGTAGCTCAGGATGGGGAGGCTGGGGTGGGGAGAGGGCAGGCAGTAGGAAAGGCGCCCTTGTTCAGAAGCGAAACTCTAAGCGGGTGCCCGTGCGAGCGTGAGCCTGTGCATGTGCCTGTGTGTGTGTGGCTTCCTGGCTGGAGCTGTCCGCAGCCTCGGAGTAGGTGTGCGCTGTGAGTGCTACATACGTGCGCGTGTCTCCGTGTGCGCGTGGGTTGAGCGCTCCAGCTGTGCTGTGGCAGCGGTGCGTGTGGGGATTGTGGGCGTGCTCACGCGTGTCGTCCTGGTCAGCGAGCGCATGTGCAGGCGTCCCGCTGTGGTATGCGCATCTCTCCGGGGGTACGTGTGTGCGCTGGTGTGCAAGTGTGCACGTGTGTGCACGCGATCGTTCTGACGACCTGCCGGCGGCCAGCTGAAGCCAAGAAGGTGTTTCTGCTTGAGTGTGGCTGAGAATGCAGGGGCCTCCCCGCCGTGCGCTGAGGGCTTCCGTCCATACTGGCCTGGGCCCTGGTGCCCTGGGAGAAAACTGGTCCAACCGTGTCCTCATCAGCCTGTGGGGGAGAACGCTTCTCTCCTCCCCCTCCCCCTCCTCCTCCTCCCCAGCTCCTCCTCCTCCTCCTCCTCACCCTCCCCCTCCTCCTCCTCACCCCCTCCCCCCCTCCTCCCCCTCCTCCCCTCCCCCTCTTCTTAGCCTGTCTCCCCTTCTCTTCCTCCCCTCCCTCTCCTGTTCCGCTCCTGTTCTCCTCTTGCGGCTACTTCCGGCTCACGGACGTGTCCTCCCATGAACTCGCGCACGAGGACCCGGGGTCCGGTGGAAAACTCAACACTTCCATGTGCTGCTCAGCGCTCACCCCGACGCGCGCACTCTGGGTCCCCGTCCCCCACCCCCGAATTCCCCGCTCCTGCAACCACAGTTTGTTGTCTGGATTTAAGACTCCGCGTTTGGTTTGATCTCTCTGTGTCTTTGTTCATTTGCTTTGTTCAATTCCATACGTGAGCGAAACCTTATACTAATCTGTCTTACCCTGACTAACATTTCTCACTTAGCCTAATACCCTCTGCGTCCATCCATGGGCTCGCAAATGGCCAAGATCCCATTCCTTTTAGGGACCGAGTAGTACCCCATCATGTGGACGAGTATCTCTCTGTATCCCTGTCCGGGCCATCGGAAACCGTGCTGCAGGAAACACAGGGGGCAGGTATCTCGTCGCATTTGTGGTTTCATTGTCTTTGGGCAAATGACCAGTAGTGGAACTCGTTTTAGCTTTTTGAGGGACCTCCACACTTTTCTCCAGAGGGGCTGCACCCGTCTGCATTCCCACCAACGGCACACAAGGGTTCCCCTCTCTCCACATCCTCGCCAACGCCCCTTGTTTCTTGTGATTCTGATTTTAGCCGTCTGACCACTGGGAGGTGATGTGTCCTTACAGCTGACGCGGACCTCCTTGATGATGGGTGCTGCTGAGCGCCTGCTCACGTGTCTGTTGGCCATTGCGAGGTCTTCCGTGGAAGAAGGTCTCTTCCGGTCTTCTGCCATTTTTAATGGGATAGTGTGTTTGCTCGGTGTGCTGCTGCTTGGGTTCTTTGTATGCTTTAGATATTAAGGTTATCATACGTACCACTGGCAAGTATCTTCCGCCAATCAGGAGCTTCCCCCTTTTCCTTCTGTTGATGGTTTCTTCGCTGGGCAAAACCTTTCCAAATTGTGGCAAGGTGCAGATAGCTTAATTTTGCTTTTCTTTCCCTTGTCTCCGGAGACACATCTAGAAAAATGTTTCTGTGGCCCGTGGCAGAGTCATTACTGCCTGCCTTGTCTTCTAGGAGTTTTGTGGTTTCAGGTCTCACACGCGGGTCTCTCATCCATTTCAAGTTTATTTTTCTGTGTGGCGTAAGGCAGTGGTCCGGTTTCATTCTTCTGCTTGGGGCTGTCCAGCTTTCCCAGCGCCATTTGTTGAAGAGACGGTCGTTCCCCATCGGGTGTCCTTGCCGCCTTCGTCATAGGTCGGCCATACAGTGGACCGTCCAATCATGGGTTTGCTTCTGGGCTTCCTATGCTCCTTCATCGATGGGTGTGCCTGCTTCTGTGCCAGCACCACACAGAACTGATCGCTAGCGCTTTGTCGTCTGGGTGGAAATCTGGGGCTCCGGGGTTCCGGCTTCCTTCTTCTTCCTCAAGGTTGCCTTGGCTAGTCAAGGTCTATTGGGGTCCCCTCCAAATTTTAGCATTCGTTGTTCTAGTCCGTGAAAAATGTTGCTCTTGTGATAAGGATTGCAGCGAACCTGTAGATTGCTTTGGGCAGCACGGACATTTTAACAAGACTGGTTCTTCCTTACCATGAGCCTGGGATGGCTTTCCATTTCCTTCTGTTTCTTTCATCTGTGCCGTAGACTTTTCTGACTACGGGGCTCGTACCTCCTTGGTTCAGCGTATTCCTAGATATTTTGTTATTTTGGGTGCGACCGTACATGGGACTGTTTTCTTCATACTCTTACTGCTACTTCTCATGAGTGTACAGAAATCCAGCAGGTTTCTGGGTATTGATTCTGTGTCCTGCGGCCTGACTGAATTCCATTGTCAGTTCTTTTTGTTTTGTGTTGGTTTCACTGCTGGACGCTTTAGGGCTTTCCCTCTATACAGTCTCATGCCATCTACAGGCGGGGAGAACATTTTATCACTGCTTCTTTACCCACTCGAGGTGTAGCCACAGCGATCAGACAAGAAAAAGAAACAAAAGTCATGCAGCTGGGAAAGGAAGAAGTACAATTCTGGGCTCTGTTCTGAGCACGTGGCAGGACCCGTGGTTTGGCTCCTGCCCTGGAGGACCAGGAGACGGGCCGGGGCGGACTAGGTGTGACTGGCACAGGGGTAGCACTCTCAGCAACGGGGAGGGTGGGAGTGAAGCGGGCCCCGGGCCTCTGCCTCTGGGGCCTGGTGTGAGCAGGGTGGCAAAGGCGGACAGGAAGTCGCCCCTCCCTCCTTCCTCCCGGGACAGGGACGGCCCAGACGGGTGCTGACGGGCCAGCAGGGGACCTGTAGGTGTGCACGAGTGAACGCCAGGAACCCACTCGTGGCGTGGCCAGGCAGAAGTTCTGGGTCAGCCCCTCTTTGGACGGGAGCACGCTGGGCACAGCACGCAAGGCTTCCCTCAGAGAAAGGGCTGCGGCTGAGGCCGACAGGCAGGCATCTGCCCCTCAGGCCCAGCAGGCAGCTCCCTGTCCGCGCCCCCCGCCACACCCCATCCGGAGAAGATGTGTCCGGGGCTGGCCCCGAGCGGCTGACTCCGGCTTCCCTGAAGCTCCTGTCTCTGCTCTCCAGAAACGGGCCCGAATGGCGCGCGAACCGGCTGAAGCTCAACCCGGACGTGCTGTCGCCGCAGGCGGTGCAGAAGTACATCCCCATGGTGGACAGGGTGGCGAGGGATTTCTCAAAGGCCCTGAAGTCAAGAGTGCTGCAGAATGCCCGGGGCAGTCTGACGCTGGACATCCAGCCGAGCATCCTCAACTACACCGTAGAAGGTAGGGAGGTGCCGGGCTCTGTGGGGCAGGGGCAGGGGCAGGGGCAGCCAGGAACTGGACTGGGACCGTGTGGGTGTGCTGCAGGAGGCCCCCGTGAGGCCATCGGCTGCCCGAGGCTCAGCAGCCATACCCTCTCCTCAGCCAGCAATTTAGCCCTTTTTGGAGAGCGGCTGGGCCTCCTCGGCCCTAGCCCGAGTCCTGCCAGCCTGCAGTTCATCCGGGCCCTGGAGGCCATGTTGAAGTCCACCGCGCAGCTCATGTTCATGCCCAGGGACCTGTCACGCTGGACGAGCGCCAGGGTGTGGAAGGAGCACTTCGAGTCCTGGGACTACATCTTCCAGTACGGTGAGGCCCAGAGACGGGGCAGTGCCGGGTAGCAAGGACACCAGGGCCCCCAGTAGCCACTCACCGAAATCGGGGTGGGGGGCGCTGAAGCCACTTCTCTGGGCTCATGTTGTCCTCGGGGCCCAAGAGACTTGGCAGGGAGGCTGGGCTGGGCCGGTCCTGAGTATCTGGCGCAGGAACAGGGAGTCTTGGGGGTGGGGGGGCTGCCAGGTGGCGGCATGGGGACAGGTGCTGCCCAGCACCCGGCCCAAGCCCCTGTTCTCCCTTCCGCACAGCCAACAATGCCATCCAGAAAATCTACCAGGAGTTGGCCCTCGGCGGCCCACAGCACTACAGCGGCATCGTGGGGGAGCTGCTGATGCACGCGGACATGACCCTGGAGGCAGTCAGGGCCAACTCCATCGAACTCACCACCGGGAGCGTGGACACGGTCAGGCCGGCAGCCAGCCCTGCCCTAGCACTCGGAGCCTCCTGACTGCAGGCAGAGACCCCCATGCCGCGTGGCTCCCACAGGCCCTGTTTGGAGCGGATGGAGGGCTCTGATCTGAGGGGGTTGGGGGGGAGAGCACTCCAGAGCTGATCTTCCCAGGGAAGGGTTTGCAGACGCTCTGGAGGGAAGCGTGCTCCAGGCCCAGTGCAGAATGGGTGAGGCCCAGCAACATGCAGCAGCGCAGACCCCTGCCGAGGTCTGGGCCCTGGGAAGGAGGGGGCCGAGGGGCCGCTGCACAAGGAAGGGTGCGCACAAGCAGGAATGCCCGCACAAGGAGCCCCTGCTGGGGCCGCGGTCCGTTGGGCGGTCGCTACAGAGGCTTCGGAGGTGATGGGCTGAAGACACAGAGGGCAGGGGAGGCTCCAGCTTGTGGAAGAGAGAGCAGCTGGCAGCCCAGCCCCGGGGCCGGGGTGCTGTAGGGAGGTGCAGGCAGGTCCCAGGGTGTGGAGTGCCGTGAGCCTCCTGCCCTAAGCCAACCCTCATCTGCCAGCATCCCTGAGGTCCTGCTCTGGGCCAGGCCCGCAGGCTTCTGAGCGGAGGCACAGAGCGCTGGCTGGAGAAAGCCCATGAGCAGAGGCTGCGGTTCGGCCACTGAGGGTCCAGGGTGGCCCGTTCCTGTTGGGACCCCGGGGTCTGGGCTGACCTGCCTATGGGAGCCCAGGGGACAGGACGCAGTGGGTGCCAAGGGGTCTGGGGATGAAGGGCTGCACCCCCGCACCCCCCATACCTATACACTTGAGTAGACGGACCCCCGAGGAGGGTGAGAAGCAGGCCCTGGGGGATGGGAGGAGGCGGCCTGGGTCTTCACCAAACATGGGGACACCTTCCCTGAGGGATTCAGTGGAAGCAGATGAGGCGAGGGTTAGATCTTGAGGTCTCAGATCCCCAGGGTCGGTGCTTCCCTGGGCACGCACGTCCACCCCCGGGGGAAGGGCGTCTTCCTGGGGGAGAGCCCCTGGGGTCGGAGGTGCGTGGCCTGTGCCAGGGTCTGAGCCCCGCACCGTGGCTCCCGCAGACGGCCTACCCCTTGCTGATGACTCTCTTCGAGCTGGCGCGGAACCCTGACGTGCAGCAGGCCCTACGCCAGGAGAGCCTGGTGGCCGAGGCCGGGATCACTGAGAATCCCCAGAGGGCAACCACAGAGCTGCCCCTGCTGCGGGCGGCCCTCAAGGAGACCTTGAGGTGGGTGTGGCAGGACCCTGGCTGCCCCGGTGCCCCGGCCCCAGTGTCTGGAGAGCCGTGCTCAGCGGACCTGCAGACAGATCCTGGGGCTGACGAGCAGCTTTGCCCCAGATGCGTGCCCTGTAGCTCCTCTTCTTCTCCCTGAGGGATAGGGGCGCTTCTCTCCCTGGGATCCCGCTTCAGCGCCCTGGGCGCCCCCTCGGCTGCGCCCTCCTCGGCCGGACCGCTCAGGCCAGGAGAGCTTTGCCTGGGCTCCGGAGGTGCAGGGAGCCCGCCCCTCATGGTCTGGGCTTCCCAGTGCCCGAAGCCACCTGTGGGCGTGGCGGGGAGCTCCCCTCGCCCTCGCCGGTGCCTCCTGGGCTAGGAAGGCCGCAGAACGCAAGCGAGGGTCCGGGTGAAGCTGAGGTCCCCGTTGGACGCCCCTGTGCACAGGCTGTACCCCGTGGGCATCTCACTGGACCGGCAGGTGGGCTCGGACGTGGTGCTGCAGAACTACCACATCCCGGCAGGGGTGAGTGGGGCCCCCAGCCCCTGCAGCAGACGCCAGGCCCGGCTGACCTTTGTCCGCAGCGAGGCGCTGACGCTGCCCCTCCCCACCTCTCTACAGACCGTGGTCAAGGTGCTGCTCTACTCCCTGGGTCGAAACCCCTCTGTGTTCCCGAGGCCGGAGCGCTATCATCCCAGGCGCTGGCTGGACAGCAGGAGCTCTGGCACCAGGTCCCCCAGCCTGGCCTTCGGCTTCGGCCTGCGCCAGTGCCTGGGGCGGCGCCTGGCAGAGACAGAGATGCTGCTGCTGCTGCACCACGTGAGCAGGCCAGGGCTGCCCTGGCCGCAATGACATGCCACTGCCCGGGCCCGGCCCAGGGTGGGGGTGGGGGGAAGTGAGTGGGGTGAGGGGTGGGCGTGCTGGGCGGCCTGGCTGGGAACCACTGGCTTCCCCGGCACGGCACGGCACGCAGCCCACGGCACGCAGCCCACGGAGCAGGGCCCAGGAAGGAGGAGGAGGGGGAGGCTGGGCCAGACCCCAGGCTGCGCAGCTGTGCAGGTGGAAGCCGCGCCTCTGTCCTAGGTGCTGAACCACTTCCTGGTGGAGACCCTCACGCAGGAGGATATAAAGATGACGTACCAGTTCATCCTGATCCCCTCCACCCTCCCGCTCCTCACCTTCCGGGCCATCAACTAGTCACGTCACCATGCTGTGGGGACAGCCGCGCCACCAGCCCCTCCCTGCCTGACCCCAGGCCACCCTGTTATCGCCCAAGAGCCCTGCTCCCTGCCCCGCGACACTGTGCGGCCAGGCCAGCACCTTGCTCGAAGGGTCGGGGATGACTCTCGGTTGCACGTCCTGGCTGCGTGCTCAGTCCCGCCAGCGCCCTGTCCACCAAGGAGCACCATCGGAGGGCCTTAGAGCCCAGTCGCCCCACACTAGCTCCAGGGTCTTCAGACCCGCCCTGCGCCTGCCTCCCTGTCTAGTCTCTCGGGGAACCCTCAGCCTCTGTACTCAACTCTGTCCCCATGAAGAGCTGACAGCTGGGGCTCCTTCGGTCTTGCCCGTTGCCACTTCAAACTCCTTGTCTGCACTGCTCTCGTCCGGCCCAGAGCTTCGAGCTGGGCTCTCAGTCCCCTTACCTGTTGCGCTCAGGCTGCTTGGGTCCTCCCGGCACTGCCAGGCTCTGGTTGTGGCTGAAGCACCCAGCCGGGGAACCAGATGCGCGGGTCGGGAGTCGTGTGTCCTGGAAGGATGGCCTCCAAGGAGCTGCCGGGGACATCTGGGCCAATGATCCTCCTCTGACAGCTGGGTGGAGGTGGACTCCTCTGGCTGGCCGCAGGGTGACCGACCTCAGAGGAGTCTCTAGAAGAAGGCTTGGGGCCATAACAGCCAGGCACAGGCACATGCTCCCTTTAATGAAGCCCTCCGTGTGCGGTGCCGGCTGCCCTCTTGCAGTGACCCTCAGGACAGGGGCCAGCCCTGACCTGGGAGGAAGAGGCTCTGAACAGCTGAGAGTCGGCTGGGGTCTCCTAGCTGGCAGGAGCGAGCAGTGCGTCCCACGCGGCCTGGGGCCAGGTGACACCCGCGAGTCGAAAGGGGACCGGGAGTCCAAGCTGGGGGGTGGGGTCGCTGTGCTCGCCCTCCGTCCCCACCCCACCCCCACCTCACCCGGGGAGAACCAGGCAAGGCAGTGAGGAGGAGGGGCTGCCCTCCACCCTGGTCTGGCCCGCCCTGCCTGCACTGAGGGCCCCTCGGGCATCTGGTCCTGCCCAGATTCCCTGCAGGAGGGAGGCGATGTGCACCCTTCTGGCTCCACGGGCCGCGGAGAAGGGCCGCAGCGGGGGGCGTGGGCTTCTCCCGCTCCCGCCAGGCACGGCTCAAGGGGCCGTGGAGCCGTGGAGAAGAGAGCAGCTCCCGGACCCGGCGGGCACAGGCACACGCGGGCCTGGCCCTTCCATCGCGCCCGGCCCTTCACCCCTCTGAGCCTCGAGTGCGTCCCGTGGGCATTCTGCTGGAGAATTCCCACCCCCCAGGCCCCGGGGAGGACACAGCAAGGTTGGGTCTGGAAGGGGCCCAGCTCTCTGCTGCAGCAGGCGCTCAGTCAGCAGCTCCGGCTTCTCCCGCGGCTCCAAAGTCCCTTCCTTGTTTGCGGCCCTGCTCTGTGGGATCGCGGGAGAGAGGGCGGGCCTGGAACGGAAGAGGCTCGGCCGGAGGGATCCTCTGTTGCGGGCAGCACACGTGTTCACCTCATGGTCCCTGCAGCCCTCCAGGGGAGCGAGGAGCTCATGCGTGCGGGCCAGGCCGGGAAGCCGAGGCTCAGAGGGTCCCTCCTGCTGCACAGCCTCGCAGCTCCCCCGGGCAGAGGCGCCCTGCGACCCCCGCCTGTCAGGCCCTCCCCGCACCCCTTCCCCCCAGCGGAGGACCTTGGGTTGGCAGTGACCGCACACATCTTGGAAATGACCTCCCAGTAACGGGTCTCGGGGTCAAGGTCATCTCTCGTTTCGCGTGGCTCCCGATGTCTCACTGTGCGATCGCTCGTGGCAGTCCCTTCCCGTGAGTCCCGCTTGGGATTCCCTGAGGCCTTGGGCGGTGGATGTCCCTGGGCTCTTTCTGGAAATGGTCCAGGCGATCTGGAGAGACCCAGCTTGATGATCCTCACTCCTGTCTCGTCAGGACTTCCCATGCACAGACTGCCTAGACCTTCACATCATGGATGTCCCCAAGCAGGGCACCTGTTCTTTGGCCAGAGGGGGCCTGGGTTGAGGCGGCACTGCCCATGGGCGTTTCTCTGGCTTCTTCCAGTCACCCAAGCATGGTCCCCTGCCCAGGGCCACGTCCTGTGTTCATCCCTCAGCGTGAGGGTTCCCCGAGGACGTGAGTGACAAGAACCCTAAGCCAGCATGAGGGCGTTTCTCCTGGTTGTCGGGCGGGAACAGGTGTCCCTCCCGCCTTGTGGACATCAGCTTCCTTCTCTTGTCGCGATACTGCCAGACAGACCATTGCCGCCCTACGTCTTCAGTGTCGCCGTGGTCTTTCAAAGTCCTGTCCTGGGGTGCCGGGGTGGCTCCGAAGGTTAGGTGTCTGCCTTCAGCTCGGGTCCCAATGCCAGGGTCCTGGGATCAAGCCCTGCATCGGGTTTCCTGCTCAGTGGGGAGTCTGCCTCTCCCTCTCCTGCTTCCCCTCTTGTGCCCACACGCTCGCTCGCTCGCTCTCTGACAAAGAAATAAAATCTTAACGGAAAAAAGAACATGTGATCTGATGAGCACTAGGTATTACACACAACTAGCAATCCTTGAACGCTACAATCCTTGAACACTACAAAACAAATGATGTGGGGCGCCTGGGTGGCTCCGTGGCTTGCACTCAGCTCTGGTCATGATCCTCAGGTTCTGGGATCGAGCCCCACGTCAGGCTCCCTGCTCACTGGGGAGTCTGCTTCCCACTCTGCTTCTGCTCATCCTCTCTCTTGTCTCTCAAATAAATAAACTTCTCCCCCCCCCCAAAAAAAAATCTCAGCCAAATGTCCTGTGCATTTGTGCTGAGGTCATTAGCTTTCGGAGAAGAGGACAGTGTGCTCACAGCACCAAGGAGAATGACTTCCGAGGCGGAGGCGTGGCTCAGCCCACCACACAGCCATGCGTACCCGCTGAATGAAACTTTTCAGCCAAGCCTCTCATTATCCAGAACCTTTCTGAAGGGACCACTCAGAATCGGCTTCAAAAAAGGAAAATTGAGGGGCGCCTAGGTGGCTCAGTGAAGTGTCTGCCTTCGGCTCCAGTCGTAATTCCAGGGCCCCAGGATTGAGCCCCGCATTGGGCTCCCTGCCCCAAGGGAACCTGCTTCTCCCTCTCCTACTCACTCTGCTTGTCCCCCCCACTCCTTTTTGCTGTCTCTGTCAAATAAATAAGATATATTTTTTTTTAAATAGAAAAAAGGAAAGTTGGGAAAGGGGGAAATGTTTGGCAGGCTCACGAGTTCCAGCCTGCCCCACGGGGGGTGGAGAGCTTCCTTTTTTTTTTTATTAATTATTTTTATTAACATATAATGTATTATTTGCCCCAGGGTACAGGTCTGTGAATCTTCAGGCTTACACACTTCACAGCACTCACCATAGCACAGACCCTCCCCAATGTTCCAATGTCCATAACCCAACCACCCTCTCCCCACCCCCCACCCCCCAGCAGCCCTCAGTTATTTGTGTGAGATTCAGAGTCTCTTATGCTTTGTCTCCATCCTGATCCCATCTTGTTTCATTTTTTCCTTTCCTGCCCCCCATAATCCCCCCTCTGCCTCTCGAATTCCTCAAATCAGAGATATCATGTGATAATTGTCTTTCTCTGATTGACTTATTTCGCTAAGCATAATACCCTCTTGTTCCATCCACGTCATCGCAAATGGCAAGATTTCATTTCTTTTGATGGCTGCATAGTATCCAATTGTATATATACACCATATGTTTATCCATTCATCTGTTGATGGACATCTAGGCTCTTTCCATAGTTTGGCGATTGTGGACGTTGCTGCTATAAACATTCGGGTGCACGTGTCCCTTCAGATCACTATGTCGCTCTCGCCAGCAAGAACGACCCGCAAACGTGATGAGGAGCAAACTTCTTTATTAGGGTTTCTATTAGCGTCTCTACTACTACTACTACTACTACTTCTACTTCTACTTCTATCTCTCTCTCAAGCAAGTTCTGGCAATATATACATGTAGGCGGTCCAGCCCAGTTATCTAGTCACTGCCCTGTGCACTCGGTCTCCTCGTGAACCCTTATGTAACCACAGAGGGCTCTATTGTTCTCAAGCAGTAATCATGCATTTCTCTCTTGGCTCCTGGTGCTGTTCATGCATCAGCCACGAGCGCACCCATACCCTACCTAGCCAATCATTCTCACTTCCTTAATCTCAGGCATTTTCGTCTACGTGACTCCTTGCATCTGCTGGATGGCTCTCCACAGCTCCCCCTTTTTTATTTGTTTATATGGCAGGGATCGTGCCTGTCTTAGGTTGCCAATCCTCAGCACACATGCTTACCCGTCATCGGGTACTCCCCCTGGTCGAAGAGCCCCTGTCTTAGGTTGCTATGGTGAGGGATCAGTCTTACCCGTCTCTGGCTACCGATCCAGCATACTAAGCCATATTTGGGGGGAGGTACCAGCCTCCAGAGCCATCATGGCTTAGACCAAAGCCCGTTGCTATAGCCGCTGTTGTCGCGCAATTCTACAGATGCATATTAGAAGGAGTACTTGAGCCAGAATCATCAACATGATCAGGGCTCTTATGCCTGCCCAGGTTTTGAGGAATGAGACTGATTGTTATGACATACTAACCCAATTGCTGACGGAGTCAAGAGATACTTGAGTGGCATTCAAGGTGGTACTTTGAGCCTATTGCGAGTGATTAACTGGTGGTTACGTACGATAGCTTTTACCTTATAAACTTCTGCGAGTATAATTTTAAGTGCACAAGGCAGGAGGCACATGAAAAGAACAATTACCACTAGTACTCCTACAATTGTTACTACAACATACCATGCGTGCGTCAGGGAAGTGAGAGAATAAAGAGCTCACAAAGCTTTAAGCGTCAGTAACAAACATGAGTTAGGGTGAGAAGATTGCACTCTATGCTGAGCCATTTGAAGAAGGGCTTGAGGCTGGGCAGTCTCTTGTCTCGGCCACAGTTGAATTGACTCCGCCTTCACGGGGACAGGTTGCAGGACGGTCGTCGTTGCTATCATCATCATTAGCAGCATCCTCCACAGGTTCCACTCCGGCACCCAGAGTGGAGCAGGCGCATCCTGTGGGAAAACACAAAGGGAACCTCGGTGCCATCTAAGCACCGGGTCGGGTTTGGATAATTGGCCTTGCAAGTCTCCTGCCCCTCTCAGAGTCTTCCAAGCCCTGAGGGTCGCCGTGGCTATCTGTTGATACACCGCAGGGGGGTATGTACTCTGCACTTGGGCCCCGAGGTATGGCCCCGTGCCTGTCAGCATTTCCAAATTCCATTGCGGGTTACCTGCGGCTGCATTTCTCCGTGCTGTGTCCAGACAATTGTCCTGATTTTGGATTTTCCATTCTAGATATTGTCCTCCACTTAATACCGCCCTGGTCAAGTTGGCCCAATCCTCGGGAGCGAGGTAGAGTGCTCCCAGCGACTCCACAAGGGAGACCGTAAAGGCTGCCTGGGGCCCATAGCTGCTAACTGCCTCCTTCAGCTGCTTTACCAACTTAAAATCTAGTGGCTGGTGGTACCTCTGCTGATTCTGATCTTCTAACACTGGAAAAAAGCCTTTTCCCGGGCCAAGGACCTCTCTCCAATTCTCCGCGGCGCAGCCCGAACAATAGCACGTCTTGGTGCAGCTGGGTTTATAAGGCGGGGGCCACTCATGGGGTGGCGCTGTGGGGCTAGAATGCGGAAGCGGCGTAACTTTCATTTTTAATTTCGATTGTGCCACAACTGCGGCTTCCACCCCTGCTCTCAGCTGCGCCATTACTTCTCCCTGCACTCTTAACTCTCCTAATACCTTTTGCAATTCCACCTCTTTATCCTCAAGTCGTTGCCTCATGGCTCCCAAGTCTGTCTGGAGACCGGGAGATTCCTCCTTCTTGTTGTTTGCCTCTACCTTTCCTAGCTCCTGCAACTCGCTTTCTGACATCCCTTCTGAGCTTTCGCTTTCAAGGTCAGAGTCTCGGGAGGAGCCCTTACGGGATTCTTCTTTCACTTGCTCAAAAACTTCCCCTCCCTGTAGTACTGCTCGCTGCAGGGGCTCTCGGGGGGAATGCAAACATACTTTCACCAGGGACCACACGGCGAGAGTCCCCGGGGATGTAGAGGGACAGAGTTTTAAGTCCTCGCCCAGGTGTTCCCATTGTGGCACATTTAGGAGCCCTTCTTCTATAAACCAGGGGGCAATCTCTGCTACTTCTTTTAAAAAGGCTCGGGCTGTTTTTGCCTTTAAGGGGGTACCGTTCATCTTGAGAACGTCTTTTAGGGGATCTTCCATTCTACGTCTACTAAGCTCGTTCCCCATCCTGAGGAAACTTTCACTTGTATTGTCCTAATCCTAGGAACTTTCCCTGTCACTCACTAGACAGAAATAGGTGCACTCCTTACCTTATCGTTGCTCTATCTCAATCTCCGTTTTGCGATGCAGACAGTTTCCCGGGTTGTCGGCACCAGTTGTCGCTCTCGCCAGCAAGAACGACCCGCAAACGTGATGAGGAGCAAACTTCTTTATTAGGGTTTCTATTAGCGTCTCTACTACTACTACTACTACTACTTCTACTTCTACTTCTATCTCTCTCTCAAGCAAGTTCTGGCAATATATACATGTAGGCGGTCCAGCCCAGTTATCTAGTCACTGCCCTGTGCACTCGGTCTCCTCGTGAACCCTTATGTAACCACAGAGGGCTCTATTGTTCTCAAGCAGTAATCATGCATTTCTCTCTTGGCTCCTGGTGCTGTTCATGCATCAGCCACGAGCGCACCCATACCCTACCTAGCCAATCATTCTCACTTCCTTAATCTCAGGCATTTTCGTCTACGTGACTCCTTGCATCTGCTGGATGGCTCTCCACATCACTACATTTGTATCTTTAGGGTAAATACCCAGTAGTGCATTGCTGGGTCATAGGGTAGCTCTATTTTCAACTTTTTAAGTTAACTCCATGTTTTTTCCAGAGTGGCTGCACCAGCTTGCATTCCCACCAACGGTGTAGGACGGTTCCCCTTTCTCCACATCCTCGCCAGCATCTGTCATTTCCTGACTTGTTGATTTTAGCCATTCTGACTGGTGTGAGGTGGGATCTCATTGTGGTTTGGATTTGTATTTCCCTGATGCCGAGTGATGTGGAGCACTTTTTCATGTGTCTGTTGGCCATCTGGATGTCTTCTTTGCAGAAAGGTCTGTTCATGTCCTCTGCCCATTTCTTGATTGGATTATTTGTTCTTTGGGTGTTGAGCTTGATAAGTTCTTTATAGATTTCGGATACTAGCTCTTTATCTGATGTCATTTGTGAATATCTTTTCCAGTTCTTTCATTTGTCTTTTGGTTTTGTTGACTGTTTCCTTTGCTCTGCAAAAGCTTTTGAACTTGATGAAGTCCCAATAGTTCATTTTTGCCCTTGCTTCCCTTGCCTTTGGCGATGTTCCTAGGAAGATGTTGCTGCGGCTGAGGTCGAAGAGGTTGCTGCCTGTGTTCTCCTCAAGGATTTTGTTGGATTCCTGTCTCACATTGAGGTCTTTCATCCATTTTGAGTCTCTTTGTGTGTGGTGTAAGGAAATGGTTCAGTTTCGGGGCACCTGGGTGGCTCAGTGCGTTAAGCCTCTGCCTTCAGCTCAGGTCATGATCCCAGGGTCCTGGGATTGAGCCCCACATTGGCCTCTCTGCTCATTGGGGACCCTGCTTCCCCCCCTCTCTCTGCCTGCCTCTCTGCCTGCTTGTGATCTCTGTCTGTCAAATAAATAAATAAATAAATAAATAAATAAATAAAAAGAAGTTGTCCAGTTTCATTCTTCTGCATGTGGCTGTCCAATTTTCCCAGCACCATTTGTTGAAGAGACTGGACATTCCTTCCCACTTTATTGAAGATTAGTTGATCATCAAGTTGAGGGTCCATTTCTGGGCTCTCTACTCTGTTCCATTGATCCATGTGTCTGTTTTTGTGCCAGTACCATACTGTCTTGATGATTACAGCTTTGTAATAGAGCTTGAAGTCTGAAATTGTGATGCCACCAACTTTGGTTTTCTTTTTCAATGTTTCTCTGGCTATTCGGGACCTTTTCTGGTTCCATATAAATTTTAGGATTATTTGTTCTATTCCTTTGAAAAAAATGGATGGTATTTTGGTAGGTATTGCATTATATGCATAGATTGCTTTAGGTAGCACAGACATTTTCACAGTATTTGTTCTTCCAATCCATGAGCATGGAACATTTTTCCATTTCTTTGTGTCTTCCTCAATTTCTTTCATGAGTACTGTATAGTTTTCTGAGTACAGATTCTTTGCCTCTTTGGTTAGGTTTATTCCTAGGTATCTTATGGTTTTGGGTGCAACTGTAAATGGGACTGACTCCTTAAATTCTCTTTGTTCTGTCTTGCTGTTGGTGTATAGAAATGCAATTGATTTCTGCGAATTGATTTTATATCCTGACACTTTCCTGAATTCCTGTATAAGTTCTAGCAGTTTTGGGATAGAATTTTTTGGGTTTATGCATAAAGTAACATATCATCTGCAAAGCCTGAGAGTTTGATTTCTTCTTTGCCAATTTGGCTCCTGTTATTTCTTATTATTGTCTGATTGCCTAGGCTGGGACTTCTAGTACTATGTTGACTAGCAGTGGTGATAATGGGCATCCCTCCCGTGTTCCTGACCTTAGCAGAAAAGCTCTCCGTTTTTCTCCATTCAGAATGATACTCACGGTGGGTTTTTCATAGATGGCTTTGATGATACTGAGGTATGTACCCTCTATCCCTACACTGTGAAGAGTTTTGATCAAGAAAGGATGCTATGCTTTGTCAAATGCTTTTTCTGCATCTATTGAGAGTATCATATGGTTCTTGTTATTTCTTTTTTTAATGTATTGTATCACATTGATTGATTTGCAGATGTCGAACCAAACTTGCAGCCCTGAAATAAATCCCACTTGGTCGTGGTGAATAATCCTTTTAATGTACTGTTGGATCCTATTGGCTAGTATTTTGGTGAGAACTTTCACATCTGTGCTCATCAAGGTTATCGGTCTATAATTCTCTTTTTTGATGGGATCCTTGTCTGGTTTTGGGATCAAGATAATGTTGGCCTCATAAAATGAGTTTGGAAGTTTTCCTTCCATTTCTATTTTTTGGAATAGTTTCAGGAGAATAGGTATTAATTCTTCTTTAAATGTTTATTACAATTTCCCTGGGAAGCTATCGGGCCCTGGACTCTTGTTTATTGGGAGATTTTTGATGACTGCTTCAATCTCCTTAGGTTATGGGTCTGTTCAGGTTTTCTATTTCTTCCTGATTCAGTTTTGGGAGAGCTTCCTTTTGAAGAAGAGAAGGGAAAGGAACAGGAGCTGAGGTACTCTGCAGAGCATACACCATGAGTGTGAGCCCAGCAGCGGCGGCGGCTACGTGTGGACACAGTGACCAGCCACTGACCACAGAACCCAAGAGCCATATCCTGCAGCACAGAGCTCTGGGTCACTTGGAACATCTGGATGCAACCAGCTCCCAGCTGTGATGCATGTTCCTCGTCAACGTTCCTGATCAGTCCCTCTCAGCCTTCAGTATATTCCAAGGGCACTGTGTCAAGCCCAGCACCAGGCATCCCTGTCCAGCACCAGGCTCCCTCCAGAAACCAACGTGCTCCCTGATGGCCCAAGGCAGCCTGGGCAGCCTGAGCCGCAGAGTGAGCTCCCACTCTGGGAGCCTGGAGAAGTGGTTTAACTCCTGGCCTCCAAGATTTTTCCTCCATCTGTAAAACCATACTGAACGTGTAAGAACCATGGTAGTTATGATATTGCTTTCATGTATCAACCATGAGCAGTCTTGAGCCCTCAGGTGTGACCTGGTCCGCAGTTTCTGATAGTCACATAGCTAGAAGGTTATGGAGGAGGGACTGTCATTCTTCTACCTTACAATCAGCAAATGGAAGCCCAAAATATAAACATCTTTCTTTGCCTGAGGATATAAGGCTAATGGGTGGGACAGCGGGGATCAGCACCCTCATCCCTGTGACTGCATGGCCAGAGGTCCTCCTGGGCTGGCACACAAAGCCAGGTATGGGGAGGCCTTCCTGCCGGTGAAGGCCAGGGATCAGGGTGCATGAGGAGGAAACTCTCTGGGGAAACTGACCCCAGCTGGACCACCTGAAGGATGCTGGGTCTGACCAAGACTGACTCTGGGATTCAGTGGGGTCTATGAGGCCTCCTGTCCTTCAGTTCTTACCTGCCACAGCAGTTGAAATAAGAAGCAAGCAGCCCGCCCCTCACCCCTAGGAAACAGGGCTAACATCTCCCCAGGGCCTGATGCCACCCCACGTCCACCCACCCGCGGAGAGCTGCACACGTGTCTCCCACACCCTGCTCAGTCCCTGTAACCCCTGAGTCCAGTCTGGGCTGTTCCCCTGACAGAGACTTCGGGCACACCCAGCACCTCTGTCCAGGAGCTCCCCTGGTGCCCCTGTGCCTCTCACTTAGGCAGAGCCTCCAGGGCTCCAGGGTCTGGTGCTCGGACAGATCAAGTTTACAGCTCTCCTTCTCCTAACTGCCCTGGGTAAGACGTGCCTTCCCCTTATCTGAATAAAATTCATATCTGTTTCCGCTCAGAGGCTGTCTGTCCTTCTGAAGATAAGGCAAGAGAACACCGACTGCCTAGATCCTGGTCCTTCCTTCCCGGTAAGATCTGGGAGAGCCGCCAGCATGGAAGGGGAGGGCTGCTTGGAAGGAGGGACATGGCATAGACAGGAGACCAGCCAGCACACCGTGCTCCTCCATGCCCGGGGAACACTCCCCACTGCCCCCTTCCCACTCCTCCATGCCCTGGGCACACTCCTCCCCGATAAGACCCCAGAGTCCCCTGGTCCTCTACTGAAGGATTAGATCCTGCTTACGGAGTCGAGACCCCCCAAGGTCCACTTCCCCGTCAGGCCAAGGAGGGCTGGGGTCCATGCTCTGAGTTATATTGTGGGAAAATGTTTTCATTTTAATTTTTGTAAACGACAATGAAAGAGTCATAACAATAGCGCTGATGTGATCATACACACGATGGAGTCGTGAACCCAGCCTGGAGTGCTGTTGCCTTCGTACTGGTGCAGTCCGACACGTACTTGTTAATCTTCCTCTACGGAGAGAAGAGCCCATGAAGGGACCGGGCCTTGGACCTGTGAGAGCAGCAGTACCCGGCCGAGGGGTCTCGGCTGCTCAGTCCCATGTCCCCTCTCTCTTTCTGTCCCTCCCACACACGTGTGTGCACACGCGGCTCTCCGAAGGGCATCGCGACTCGTGGTACCTGAGGAGCCGCACGACCAGCAGCTCTCTGCAGCAGTGAGTACGTATTTACTGAGCGCCCACCGTTCGCCAAGTAATTTTGCGGGTTTGGGGCACAGGCCGGACTCCACCGCAAACTTCTCTGCATGGACTTTGCGCACTAGTCAGAGAGTCAACGCGTAGATGGGGCGGGAGAGGTGTGTGCGCTGAGGCGGGGGTAGAGGCCAGGGGCGGGGGAGAACAGGGTGCCCGAGCTCCGCTGAGGACAACAAGCCTCTCTCCGATAAAGTCAATCTTTTCACCTTATTCCCAAGTTTTGACTTTTTTTCCTTAGTGGGGAACCAGGACATGGAAATACATTTTTACAGATATGTGAAGCCACCAGACAGGCCCCCAGGGAATTCGGTAGCCAAGTCTGAAAACCAAGCTGGGGGCCCTGCCAGCGTGGGGCTGGGGGCCTCCTGTGGGGGGGGGGGGTGCTGCAGGAAGGAGGGCCCCCCAGCACTGAGTGCGTGGGCAAGGAGTGAGTCGGGGACTGAAGTCAATGCCTGGGTTTGCACCGCAGCGGTCCCAGGTGGACATGAACACAGTTGTGTTCGTGGAGTGACGGCTGGGAACACTTCTAGAGCAGGAGCGAGAGGAGAAGCAGCCACAGAACACAGAGAAGGTTCTCGGCCACTTTTCTATAAAAGTAGACAAATGGGGTTGGGGACTCGCTGGACAGGAGGAGACATCAGGAAGAGAAGGGCGTCATCGCAGCTGATACCCCAGTGGGGCGCTGCTCTACCAAGGGGACAGCGGTGAGAGGAGCAGCTCCTGGAACCCTGTCCTTGAGCAGAGAGACGGGGGCGAGTGCTGCTGGGGAGCAGAGCGCTGGCCACGGGCCCCCCTGCAGCCACGACCCTCGCTGGGACGAGTGAGGTGGAGATGCAGCCGGCAGGAGCCTCTCTCTCAGGCTCTGAGTCACGAACACTAGACCCCCAACTTATGACACTCAGCAAAGAGTGTCCTTGGGGAGCCCCTCGCCCTCGGACACAACTATGAAGAAAAGAGAAGAGGACACTGTCGCTTTCAGAGGGTGAGCGGGCACTACAACACCCGCCGGGGAGCAGGCGGTTCGGAGACCTCCACACTTAAAAGCCGCAGGAGGCGAACGCGGTCTGTTCTTCGGGGGGGACCATCCAGGAGGGAGGACAACCAGTAGTCGGATGCAAAGAGGGAGCAGACAGAAGGGCGGCCTGTCCGCACCGAGCGCCAGGGAGCGTGTACGCACAGACACGTCCTCGGGGTGACTCAGGGCTCTCACAGCGGATCTGGGAGCACTGGACCGGCTCAGATGCTCCCCACAGTGTTTGGCAGAGCCCCCCCCCCCCGGATTGCGGCCTTGGAGACGAGACAAGGAAGAGAAGCAACACTCACCACCGTCAGCTGTCAACCAAGGCCAAGGCCGTAGGCCATTCTGAAGAAGCATTTCTCAGTCCCTGCATTGCCAACCCTCGTGAGGGTCACCCCTTCTGCAGCGAGACCTCCTGGCTGCGCGGGCCCGGGGAGCGGATTCGGGTGTGCACCCTCCGACCCCCAGGCCCTGAGAGTGGACAGCAGGTGCTACGCCCTCAGGGCCCTGGCGGTGACCGTCTTTGCCCGCTCTGCTGCCCCCATCCCTGGAGGCTCCAGTTAGGAGGGGGCTGTGTGCTGCCTCAAGAGCAGCGGTCTCCCCAAACCTGGGCTTTTGGGGGACGCTTCCTTGTTGGTGATGCGAGCCCGTGCACAGCGGGGCCTCGGGGCAGCAAGCACCTGGCTTATCAGACCTGGCCAGGGCCCCACCCTCTTCCTTCAGGGCTTCAAGGACACAGAAACCAGGAAGAGTGGAGTTTCAGGAACTCACTTGGCCTCTGGGTCTTCTAACAGGAGCCATCTTGAAGTGGGGAGAGGGGTGAGCTAGGACTCCCGGAGGCCTCCGTCCAGCACAGGGGGCACCTGCTGCTCTCCCCGGAGGCACTTGCCCAGATTCCTTACATGACACCGTTGTCCCAAAGGACCCGCATGTGCCCATCCTACACAGGCACCTGCTGCCTGCCTGATCTCTCTTTCCGTTCACGGAAGACCACAGCCCCCAGCACCTGGTTCCTGGCCTTGTCTTGATGAAGTTTTAGAATATAGGTGAGGTTCAACGGGGGTGAGGTCTGGAGCCGAGGACCCAGAAAGAATTCTTGAGACATCTTTGGTGCAAAACGGTGGCTTATTAAAGCCCGGGGACAGGACCTGTGGGAAGAGCTGCTGCCCCGGGGATGTGAGAGGGGCAGGTTCTCATGTATGATCCCCGGGGATGTGAGGGGGGCAGGTTCTGCATGTGTGATGGAGTTGGGGAGAGAAGGGAAAGGGAGGTGTCAACGGAACTTCCATCTGCTAACGAGGACCTGCAAGACCCGGGATGCCAGAGGCCTTGCCATCCAGGGTCGTTCTGCCCTTTTTACAGGCTGTTAACATTAAGATGTTGTGAGATTCCCGGAGAACGTCACACACGTCCCGCCCGGGAGTGGGGGTGGGAGGGCTGCAGCGTGTCAGGTTCTTCCCCTCCCATGGAACCCAGCAACCCCCTCCCATGACTCACCCGGGAACCTGCCATCTGCCAGTCTTTCTCTCCCAAGCCCCGGACCCCAGTTGCCGACAGGAAGCATCACCGTCTCTCCGGAGCCCTCCCTCGCTGCACGCCCAGCCACAGCCCCATCTTGTTAGCGCGTTCGCCCAGCCTGAGAATGCAGGGTCTTTCCCCTCACCCTCCTAATCTACCCCACCCAGATCTCCTGCTTGAGGCTCTGGTCTTGCAACGCTCACACCCTGAAGATCCTGGACCACTGGGCAATGTCACAGCTTAGCGGCCTGGTGGACTGAGTCAGCCACGGGCCCAAAGGTCGGTACTCTATCACCACCAGGTTTATGATGCTGGGCAAGTCACTGGCCTGCCTCATCTACTTTTACACCCTCAGATACAGAAGAGGTGGTAATTAAGCCACATTGCGTAATGAACACTGAGAAGCTACCGGAATAGACTAAATATTTTCCGTAAATGCCAGAGTCCTGATGCACATTTCCTGCTCAGACAGTGGCTCTGAAAAGCTGGGCAGGTAAGCAAACACATCCTCATCCCAGGCCAATGTGCAGCCATGTTCCCCAGGGTCACAGTGACCGCAGCCCTCCACCTCCGCAGCCACCACGACCCCTCTCCCTTGACCCACAGCCATGGGGAAAGGGGAGCCGCGCACGGAGAGGGACGAGTGCCACCCGCTAGGATGGCTGCTGCGAGGTCGAGTCACGAGTGTTGGCGAGGACGCGGGGCACCGGGGCCCATGTGCTGCTGGCGGGGACATAAAATGATGCCGCCGCTGCGGAACACGGTCTGGATTCTCCCCAAACCCTAGGCCGGAGTCCCCTTTGGATTTGCAGGCCCGAGCTCGGGGCAGGGGTGCAGGGGCAGGGCCCCCAGAGAGAGCCGCGCACCCGCGTCCGCAGCAGCCGCGCCTCCGGCCGGGTGACCGACCGACACGATGCAGTCGGGCTGCCGCAGAGGAAGGAGGAGACGCCGTCACCTGCTACCGCGGGTGGACCCGGAGGACGGCGAGACAGGCCGGGGCCGGGAAAGCAAGCCCTGTGGACGCCGCTCCCGCGAAGCACCTGCGGACGCGGTTCCCCGCGGCCGTGGAGGTGGGGGAGGGGCGGGGAGCCCGTGTTGGAAGGGACGGTCCGTCCCTGTCGGCCCGGGAAGGTGGAAGGATCTGGAGGTGTGCCTGGGTGAAGGTCGCACAGCAGCGTGATCGTGCTTAGTGAACAATGGTTAAAATAGTAAATTTTATGTTCTATATACTGTAAAACGATTTTTTATTTTTTTAAATATTTTATTTATCTGTCAGAGAGAGACCGTGAGCGCACAGCTGCAGGAGCAGCAGGCAGGGGGACCGGGGGAAGCAGGCTCCCCGCTGAACAGGGTGCTGGATGCGGGGCTCCTTCCCGGGACCCTGGGACCACAACCGGGGACAAAGGCAGACGCACAACCCACTGAGCCACCCAGGCGGCCCAGCCCGATTTTTTATAAAGATACAGGAGGATTTTTAGAAGGTCTGAGACTTCCCTAAGTGGTAAGTGGGCGGCTTATTTCTTTGCCTTCTCACATCAGTACCATTGAACACAGTCCTGTCTGTAGCCCCCACGGTGCCCCTCTTTTTTTCCCCTCACGGCCCCCAAACCAACAAAAACCGGCCAGTCTACCCCAGTGGCCCCCCCCTGTGGTCCGTCTGCTCTGGGCTTTCGCCTCCCGTCTGGCCAGTGTTATGCCCCACGGGCGGCTGTGGTCCTCCCAGTGAGGACGGCTGCACTCCTCCCCCCGCAGAGGCTCCCACACCCCCTTCTTCATATTCCTTCCCTCCGTTTCCTCCTGGGGACCAAAGACCCCCTGTCGCTGAGTGCCAGGTCACGGGGTCTCAAGATCTCCGCTCACCCGGTCCGCCTTGTCAGCCGCCCAGAGGCGCAGACTTCCATCTCCTGGCAGGGAGGCTGGTGAGGCTGAGCTCCGGGCCACTCGCCCGATGCTTCCCACGGATGGCACGGACTCCTGTCTGTGAGCGCCCACAGGCACCCAGGCTGCGTGGGCACCCCTGGTACGCGGGCTTGGGTTTCTGCCCAAGGGGCCCCAGGCCTCCACAGCCACAGAAGAAGGGGCCGCTCATCAGAGCACGTGTCCTCAAGGCCGCGTTAAAGCACCGTTTTCTTCAGCCAGACACGTGGGTCTCATCGGCAGACGCGGCGGCAGTGACTCCCAGCTGCAGGATAAATATGGAGGCTTCCAGGCCCTCCACATTTCTGAGAGGCTGCTCTGGGCTCTTGCCTCCTTCCACGTCCTTTGACCCAGAGACCCCAGAAGGAACTAGTGAGCCCAAGCGCCTCGTCTCTGTCCTCAGCGCAGGACGTGGGAAGCACCGCCAAGGGATGTCTTGATCGCTCGTCCGTGTGGGCCTGGGATAAAGGACCTTTGCTCTGGGGGTGTGTCTGGCCCCGGCTGCAGGGGCGTGACTGTGACCCGCAGGGTTGGAGGCAGGAGCCACTGAGGAGGAGGAGACTGGCAGCTACATAAGGGCCAGCCCAGCGCAGCCTCGAGCTCTCTGGGCGGTGGTCGCTGTCAGGATGAAGGCTCTCGTTCTGCTGGTGGCCCTGCTGTGCCAGGGTGGTGAGGCAGGGAGACGGGGTGACGGGGTGGATGGGGGGGGACGCCTCTTCCCAGACTCACCCTTCCTAGTGCCTGCCGTGTGTCCTCTGCTGTACTTTCTGACCACCCCCTCCCCCGGCTCACTGGGGGTCCTCCTCCCTGCCCCTCCCTTACCTGTCCCTCCTCCCTGGAGCCCCTGGATTCTGCACTCAGGTCTGTCCTGGATCCCAGGTCCCGGGCAGCAGACGGGGCTCTGCCTCCTTTCCTGCCTCCTTTCCTGCCGTGGCCAGGCCCTGGGGCTTCGGCATACCAGGCAGTTGATGCTGGCCTCTGTCCCCCCACAGCCTGGGCCTTGAGATGCCACAATTGCTCTAGCACTGGAGGGAGCACGTGCTCAGGACCTGTAGAATGCCCCAGCCGCGCGCAAGCCTGCATTTCAGAGAAGCTAAGTGAGTCCCTCTCCTCCTGCTCTTCCCCCTTCTGCCTTCTAGAAGCCAAGAGGGGTAGATGGGATGTGAAGACCTCGGCAGGGGTTGGGGGAGCAGGACAGGGCAGCCCGGGGCGGGGGGTGGGGGGGTGGCCACTTCCCCACCTGGCAGAGGTGCGACACATGTCACTCTGTAAAAAGAAAGCCTGTGTTCCGGGGCATCTGGGTGGCTCCGTCCTTGAGCGTCTCACTCTTCACTTCTGGGGGTCACAGTCTCAGGGTGGGGGGTTGGAGCTCCGCGCTCAGGGGAGCGCCAGCTTGGGATTCTCATTCTCAGTCTGCCCCTCCCTCTCTAGCTCTCACTCAAAAAACAAAAAACAAAACCAAAAAAACCCCAAAATCTGGATGTCAGAATGAGAATCCCCAGGGGATTTCCTGTAAATCCAAATGTGGCTTTGTAGTGTGAGCCAGATCCTGGCCTCGAGGGCACCCCTCCACCGTGGGTCCAGCCAGGGGCTCTGTGGCCAGCCTGGCTCTCTGGGCTGTTGGGCTGGGTGCCATCCGTGGGCTCTCGGGCCTGGGGCTCCAGAATGAGCCCATTCTGGGGTCAGGAGGAAGGTTCCAGGCATGGCTCGCAGACCCGCAGCCTCTGGGTGTTTCTTCTGTGCGACAGGCATGGACATGCTGGGCGGGAAGTACACCTTAGTGGCCAAGAGCTGTGTGGAGTCCTGCGACTACCCCATGCCCGTGAAAGCCAGAGCGTACATCAAGGAGATGCAGGTCTTCCAACACTGTTGTAGCACTGACCTGTGTAACGGAGCCGGGAACTGGGGCCCAGGGACCACCACCGTGGGCCTCATGCTTGTGGCCACTGTCCTCGTCACCCTCCCAGGGGCCTTCTTGTGACCCAGAGGCGCAGGACGTGCATGAGGCAGCACAGCCCCTGTCCCCATCCAACTGTCTGTGAGCACATCCATGGAGGACGGAGCCTGGGGAGGTGGGGGACTGGGCGGGATGGTCACAAAGGACTGCGCCAACTCATCCCCAATCTTCAAGGCTGACAGATGTCCCCACCCCCCGCACGCCGATGCAGAGAACCCCCCAGTCTTTGACTTTGTCTGAGGGTCCTCCCTGGCCCTTCAGCAAAACCGGCCCTGCCCCTGTCCTCTGGGAGCTGCCGCCCCACCCTGGTGGTGCTGGGAGGAGTGTCCTTTGCCCTGGGTGGAGGACCCAACAGCCAGGATGTTGCTTTCAAGGGCAGAAAGTGAGGCCTGACTCACACCCCAGAGCCCCTGGTCAGGCTGGGGCTCTGGGGGTCACAAGCCCTCCCCGCAGTGCCTCCCGTCCCTGTCCAAATCCTCGCTTCCTCACGGGTCCCCCAGGAGCCTCTGGAATAAAGCTCGTACATGGGAATCCTGCCTCAGTGTCTGCTTCAAGAGAACCCAGCCTGAAGCCGAGCTTCGTGCCGGCTGTGGCCATGGCTCCCAGGCGGAGGCGTGTTCTCTGCTCTCCCGGGAGGTCTCTGCGCCTCGCGAAACCTTTCAAACCATACAGTGTGTCATTCGTGTGGCACTGAGGCCATCAGACAGGAAGTGCTCGGGGTGCTCTGAGAAGAGGTGACTTGGGGGCCCTCTGGAGACAAAGTGGCCACAAGCCGGGGTGCCTGGATCAGTTTGCCAGAGTCCAGTGGCCTGTTAGCCGCCGCCTCCTCCTGAGGCAACGGGGGAGGAGTCCCAGGCAGGGCCAGGGACCAGCGGGAGCACTGGGCAGGACTGGCCCATTTCAGGCCCTGCAGACAGAACTCAGACCCCTAAGTTGATGCCTGGCAGAGAGGGTGGCCGGTGGGAGGCCGGGGGGTACTCACCATGGACCCCCCCTACACAGCCGGGGGAGGTGGGCTTTTCCCAAAGACCTTACCAAACACTGGGCAGAAGGCACTCCGGGCGGGGCTCTCAGCTCCTTTTCTCCTTTAGTCCCAAAACCACCCCCACCCCCCCACCCCCCCACCCCGAGAATCAGACGTCACTCTAATTGTCCTTTGTCTGGTGAAGGGACCTGCTGAGAGTCTGAGTGCTGGTCAGCTCAGGTGTGACAAATCACCAGCTACCAGTGCGACCAGTGCGATTAGCCTCCCCTGGTCCTGCGGCCGCCGGCGTCTCCTCCCCCTACTCTCACATAGTCTTCGGGTTTCCCCTTCTTATCAGGACACCAATAACACAGGTTTAGGGCACCTGTAGGACCATCTCGAGACACAGTCACCTTCTGAGGTCCTGAGGCTTAACACTTCAACCTCGGAGTTTGGGAAGGACTCAATTCAGGCCACTATACAGGAGGAGGGAGGGTCCCATTGAAGTCCAAGTTCAGACTCACCAGGATCCCACAGACGGGAAGGGGCTGCTCCAGCACGAGCGGCTGGAAGGTCCAGCCCAGACAGCTGCGCAGGTCCCTGTGAGTAGAATGTTTAATCTCGCCCCAGGGAATGCCGGCATAGGTCCTCCGCTTCGGGAGGTCATCGCAGAGCCTGGGGACATCCCGAGCCCAGTGTCCCGTTTCTTCGGGGCTCTGGGCCACACAGTGTCAGCTCGGGCTCCCGAGGGGCTGGAGACGGAGGTCGGCCACGCAGGAAGACGACCAGGTCAGCGTGACGGGATCCGGACAAAGACCCTGGATGGGGAGGCGGGGGCTTCCCTGGCCGGCAGCACTCGTGCGAGCCGGCACTTCGGGCCGGGAGAGCACACGCTGCCCGCGACTCCACGGGGAGAGGGCGGTGCGGACCCTCCCAGGCCCTGCCCGCGCGCCCCTGCCCCTGGCTGAGGGCAATCTGCGTCCTTTCCCTGCGATGAGCCTAACTGGGAGCCTGACCGCTCTCGTGAGTTCTGGAAGCTCTTGGAGCGAATCAGCGGACCCCACGGGGTCTCGGGGACGGCTGCCTCACTTCACAGTATGACAAAGCTAGTAACCGTGCCTCTTACAGTGGATGTTAAGGGCCGGTGAGATGGAGAACGGCAGGCCCCGCACACCGGCAGCAACGATGCAACGCCCAGAAAGGCCGCGACGGAGCGAGCAGAGCGCGTCCAGTCCACCCCCAAGCCCTGAGCCCACTGATGGCCTCGGCCCACAAGGACCCCCCAGAGCTGTAAATTCATGACCCGACGGACAACTCTGAAAAATAAAGAAGAGTCCAAGAAATTATTCTCTGGAGGTGAGAGGTAGCCACTGGAATCCCACGAACCCTAACAACCCCGCCCAGCGGGACTTGGAGGCCGCCGCGTGGCCTCTCAGGGTCTCCACGGCGCCCAGCGCGCCCGGCTCGCACGCATCTAAGCCCTGCCTCAGGGCTGTTTCCGTGGCGGGAGACGTGTCGTTGCATTTAGACCCTCCAGATACTTCCCCAGCGCGACTTGCATGTGCGCCCCGGTCTCCCAGAGGACTAAAAAGTGTCCGAGCAGGAAGCAAGGGAGCGGACGTCCGCGCCGGAGGAGCTGCGCCAGGCCGGCGGCAGGACAGACGGACGCGCGCGCGCCAGACATGGGCGCGCGGGTGCATGCAATACAAGGACGGACAGGAGGTTTCCAGCCTCCACGCCTGCCGCGCCCAGCGACATCCTACCCGCGCAGAGCCGGCAGGAAAGAGCGGGCGGCCGGGCAGGCGGGGAGAGCCGCGCAGCGCAGGCTGTCGAGGAGTGAGGCAAGAGAAAGAAATCTAGAAACTGCGATTTAGAGACGACCAGAGGTTCCTGCTGAAGGCCTTATAACAGAATAGCTTGGACCAATGTTTATGAATTTTAAATTCTTCAAAAGTAAAAATATTTGCATAACAAACATAAACAGTAAAACGTAAAAACAGCAAATGTGGGGCACCTGGGGGGCTCAGCGGGCAAAGTGTCTGCCTTCGGCTCAGGTCATGATTCTGGGGTCCTGGGATCGAGCCCCACATGGGGCTCCCTGCTCAGTGGGGAGCCTGCTGCTCCCTCTGCCTCTGCCCCTCCCCTTGCCCATGCCCTCTCTGCACCCCCACATAAACAAAATCTTAAAAAAAAAAAAAAAAAGCAAACTGTAAAAAGGAGGAAATATGGGCGCCTGGGTGGCTCAATGGGTTAAGCCTCTGCCTTCAGCTCACGTCATGATCCCAGGGTCCTGAGATGGAGCCCCTCATCAGGCTCTCTGCTTCCCCCTGTCTCTCTGCCTGCCTCTTGGCCTACTTGTGATCTCTGTCTGTCAAATAAATAAATAAAATCTTAAAATAAATAAATAAATAAATAAATAAAATAAAAAGGAGGAAATATTTGCAATCGTGTAACAAGCAAAGGTTAATATTCAGTACCTTCTACTGTCCCCTAATTAACATGGAATATATACATCCCAACAAATACAAGAGCAAGGGATATGAGTAGGCAGTTTGTAGGCGAGAACCTGCCCCCCCCCCCAACTAAGGGAAACTCAGCTCGACTCCAGAATGTTCTGGGAGGTGGCTGTCGCCCTCGGCCCGCAAGGACGACAATGAGCCTGGTATGGTGTTAATGCTTCATTTCCGTTTATTTAATCAACTTCCTTAGCTTATATACAGCAGGGTGACCAATAAGGGGTCAAGCAATGGGGAGAGCCAATGAGAGCCCTGTTACTATGCTGATTAAATTTGATACAGCCAATAACTATGTCCTCCTTTAGGCGGGCTTCACCGGAAAGTTCATTGTATACTTGCAGCGTACTTTGCTAGCAGTGAGCCAAGCACCTTCTTGTAATGGCGGGGACTTTCCCGGCCGGAGGCAGTCCCCGACAGTGGCAAAGGTGTCCATGCCGGCTGAAACTTTGTAAGGGATGGAGACACGAGCTTATTCACTGTATAAGCTGATGCAACATTTTGGGGGTGATGGAGGGTAGCGATTTGTTAGTAGAACCAAAATTTTACACATGCTGGCATTTCTCCTTTTTCCAGAAATTTCTCTTCTAGGAATTGTCCAATAGAAATACTGATTTGGGCGCAAAGGTGTGTGCGGATGATCTGTAGAGCCGTGAAAACAAGAACCTGGAAACACACTAAGTACAAACTGAAGGGGCAGGCGCTGAGCCACAGCTCCTGACGCGGCCGCTTACAGAACCAGATTTGGGTCCTGAAATTCAAGTATCTCTAAGACGTGTTGTCAGTTTTTAAAATCAAGGCACATCCCAATCCCGTGGACTAACATGTGGAGGGACAGAGGTGAGTACACAGCAGGCAGATGTCCAGGGAAGGGCTGGAAGTACTTTGCATAAACCTGACTGGGGCCTCTGCCCTCCCGACCAACCCGCCCCTCAGGAGGGACCCCGGGGAAGACAGGCAACCGGTGATGTGTCCACTCCCTTCCCTGGAGCGATTTCTCACCAGGTTTTCCCAGCACCTGTCATGCGACAGGTGACCCGCTTGTTTTAGGGACCTCCTTGCTCTGGCCAGGTGCACAGGGAATGTTAGTCAGGTAGAAGAACTAATTGCATGGCAGCGGCGGCGGGGGAACATGGCAGAGACCCCTGGAACCTCCATTATCTTGGCACGGTCCCCTCCCTGCCAGCTATCCCCAGACTTGTGCTTTGGGTCTGATCTTGGACGAGGCCTGCAGAGGTGGCTGTGTGCGGGGCGGGAGGGTGGTAGGTATGCCCGGCTAGGGCAGGGCTGCTGCTGCTGCGCCTTTAAGCCTGGCCTTGCCCTTGTCCCCAAGGGCAGAGCTGCCCTGTCGCTCTTGCCCACCAGCAGGTGGGGCTGGCGGTCACATTCTAGAAAAGGACACCGTGGTGGATGGACCAGTCGTGAAAATCTAGCTTGCAATTTACAGCAGTCACAATGGTCGGGGTCCATCCCAAGAGTGTGCGGTTTTGGGTTTTTACCTGTTTGCCCACTTTTGACCTTTCTGAGGCCATTCTAGCCTTTTTTCCTAAAACTTATTTATTTGACAGAGAGTGAGAGCGCGCACAAGCAAGGGGAGTGGCAGGCAGAGGGAGAGGGAGGAGCAGGCTTTCTGCCAAGCCAGGAGCCGGATGCCGGACTCGATCCCGTGACTCCCGGATCAAGACCTGAGCCAAAGGCAGACACTGAACTGACTGAGCCCCCCGGGCGCCCCCCATTCTAGCCTTTTGTTCTAAGGACTCATCTTCCCAATTTCATGTCACACGCAGGCGTTGCAAGCTAAGCAGAAAGTGGGGCCTGCCTGAGGCTGTGAGCTGGGGAGGCGCGGACACTGTCTGTCCCCCACACCCAGCGTCAGGAACACGAGGAAGGAAGGGACTCGGACTCGGGCTCAGAGAAATGCCATCTCCCTCAGGAAGCAGAGATGCTCAGGGTTCTGCCAGCCACTCCCCTCCCCCGAGGGCCAGCCCTTCACTTGGCATCAGAACAAATGTCATCGGGACCCAGATGGGTCAAAGTTCAAAGGAGAGACAGCAACTTCAGAGAGACTCTGCTCCAGCTGTGGAAGGGACTTTCTGGCCAGCAAAGGGAAGGCTTCATAGTTTCCAGGATAGAAAAGGTCAATCTTGGGGTTCCCAGCGGCTCAGTCAGTGAAGCATCTGCCTTCGGCTCAGGTCACGTTCCCAGGGCCCTGGGATCGAGCCCGTGTCAGGCTCCCTGCTCCATGGGGAGCCTGCTTCTCCCTCTCGCACTCCCCCTGCTTGTGTTCCCTCTCTCCCTGTGTCTTTCTGTCAAATAAATAATAAAATCGTTAAAAAGAAAGAAAGGAAACGTCGATTTTATGCACAAGAAAATTTAAAGTATATAGAAAGCTGAGAAAATGCACAACGGGAGATTTTTATCTTTAATACATGAGCAAGTGTTAAAATTTCCATGGAGGCAAATCACAGGAAGGAGGGGCCAGTGATTCTGAAGCATGTGGACAGACAGACGTGAACCCTCAGCCTCCCTGGCAATAAAATTCCAACAAGGAAGCCCCGTCTCACCCAGCCCATGCCTTCCACTGTTCTATTTGATTTTTGGTCATAAAACCCAGTGTTACTCAGAGTTAGGAATGAGCACTGCGGAAAACAGCACATAGCTGGGGGTTCTTCTAGAAGGCAGTAGGCTCATCTGCGCCCAAAGCTTTAGACTATCCCCAGCCTCTGACCTGGTCATCCCAATTTAAGAAAATTATTGAAAGTCAATAAACAAAAATGCAATGTGCTTTTACGACTATATTATTCATTTCAGGAAAGGCATGAGCGAATCAGTTCGAAGGAGAAGAACCAGAGGAAGAGGAGAGAGCGCGATTTTTCAGAGGGTTAAGAGACTGACAGAGATTGTAGGTCTGGGCCTGGAGGCAGCTAGGGGAGGCGATCGGGGCTCAGCCCAGGAGCCCCGGGGAAGACCAGCAGTGGCCAGCTCCCCAGACCATACCCTGGACAGTGGCAAGGACCCAGCGCAGACACACACAAGTGTCTTGTAATGTCTCACATCTGTGAGAGGATGGTCTCTCTTGGAATCTGAAGTATGGAGGTGCCAGGCCCAGTGGTGGGGCAGGCCGGGAACTGGGGCGGGGAGGTGGGGCCCAGAGATGGGGAGCGCCATGCCTGAGGTCACACAACATGTCAGCCTCACAGTGAGATCGGGCCCCAGACTCCTAACACTGCGTCTCCTGGGTATTCCTGAGGCTGGCCCCTCTGCGATTTACCGAGGTGGGCTCCAGGACGCAGGGCCAGTCGCGCCCCGGCCGCTGCAGCTCCGCCCCCCGGCCGCTGCAGCGCCGCCCCCGGCCGCTGCAGCTCCGCCCCCGGCCGCTGCAGCTCCGCCCCCGGCCGCTGCAGCTCCGCCCCCCGGCCGCTGCAGCTCCGCCCCCCGGCCGCTGCAGCTCCGCCCCCCGGCCGCTGCAGCCCCGCCCCCCTGCTGCTGCACTGGCCACATGGCTGCAGAGAGCTGTGCTCCGACGGGAGGACTTGGAGGAAACCAGTCTCCGTGGAACGCAGGGCAGCGGTTTTGATGGCTATCCTTTCCCGGCCTGGGGAACCCGGGACCCACGGGACAGAGGGTTATTGGTTGAAACCTGCAGAATGCACTCTTCACCCCTTTGAGCAAACCTGCCAGCGGCCTGCCTGGACCTTTTCAGATAACTCTCCCATTCTGTGGGGATGCACAGGAAAAGGTAAGTGAAGTCATGTCTCCTCATGTACCCAGGATCGGGGCTCAGAGGGTGACCAGGGTTGGAGAGGGCCCAGCGTGTGACTGGGATCCATCCACTGCCCCATACTTCTCCCTCTTCCTTTCTGTGCAGCCTACACCCTCCAGTCAGTAATTGTAACCACCTGTCTTACCACCTGGGCATGCCTGTGCCACACGCTGTGTGGAATGTCCACATGGACCACCTCCTTCACTCATCCTAAGGACCTTGAGATGGACACAACCACCTCAGTCCCATTCTGGCAAGAGAAGACTGAGACCAGCATTTTCCTGGCAAATGCATGTACTTGGATTAAAAACGAGGTCTTCAGGGGCACCTGGGTGGCTCAGTGGGTTAGCCTCTGCCTACCGCTCAGGTCGTGATCTCAGGGTCTTGGGATCGAGTCCGCATCGGGCTCTCTGCTTGGCGGGGAGCCTGCTTCCTCTCTCTCTGCCTGCCTCTCTGCCTGCTTGTGATCTCTGTCTGTCAAATAAATCAATAAAACATTAGAAAAAAAAATTTAAAATAAAAAACGAGGTCTTTAGACACCTGGGTGCTACAGTCGGTGAAGTGTCTGCCTTCGGCTCAGGTCATATGCCAGGGTCCTGGGATGGAGCCCCGAGTCTGGCTCCCTGCTCAGCGGGGAGTCTGCTTCTCCCTCTGCCCCTCCCCCTGCTCGTTTTCTCAATCTCCCGCTTTCATGCTCTCTCTCAAATAAATAAACAAAATCTTTAAAAAAAAAAAAAAAATGGGAAAAAAAGCGGAGGAAGGAAGGAAGGAAGGAACCAGGCTTTCTTGGGGCCCCTGGCTGACTCAGTCAGTGACGCATGTGGCTTGATCTCAGGTTTGTAAGTTTGAGCCCCAAGCTGGGTGTTGAGATTGCTTACAAATAAAATCTAAAAGGATCGGAAGGAAAGATGTGAAGAAGGAAGGGGGGATGGAAGGGAGACAGAAGAGAAACCGGGTCTTCTCAGACTCTGCCGATCTCGCCTGCCCCTCCGCCGCCTCCTGCTGAAGGACCCACGAGCTCCGTGGCGCCCAGCCTCCCTGCCCTCCGGCAGCGCTGCGCTTGCTGTTCGTGTGGTCCGCCAGAGCAGTCTTCTCTCCCTTTTTTTTTTTTTAAAGGATTTTGTTCATTTGAGAGAGCGAGAGAGCACGGGGTGGGAGGAGGAGCAGAGGGAGGAGCTGACTTTCCGCTGAGCAGGGAGCCCGATGCGGGGCTCCATCCTGGGACCCCGAGATCATGACCTGAGCCGAAGGCAGACGCTTAACGACTGAGCCCCCTGGTGCCCCAAACAAATGTTCTCTGCAGGAGGTGGGCTGGAAGCACTGCCCTGGGCACCAAGGAGCACCTTGGCTGCTGGGGGAGACACAGCTGGTGGTCAGAGACCGCGCCCAGTTCCCTGCCTGGTCCTCTGACACCACAGCTGCACAGCCTGGGGCCTGGCAGGAGCCCACTGCCGTCTCCCACACTAACTCTGGGAAGTACCAGCTTGCCAGGCTCGCCTCCCCTCACCCACGCAGGGCAGCCCCTGAACGTCACTGCCCCGTGGGTGCACACATGGGCTCAGACAAGGAAGCCGCCACGATGCAGAGCCTGTCGGTGCCTCCAGAGGAGGGCAGCGCAAAGCCCTGCGGTGGGGGCTCTGAGCGGTAGAGGTCCTGGGAACCGGTGAGCCCAGCCCGGCGGTGCCTCACAGCATTTCCAGGGTCGTCAGCCAGCCTGGTGGAAGGCACCTCTCCCGGGGCTGCAAAGGCAACAGTAGGTCCAGCGACACGTCTGGGTAATGTGGGAAAAGGAGGGGTGTGGGCATGTCGGGACGAGGAGGGCTCGGCTGCCGGCTGCGCTCACTGTGGGGCCTCTGGCAACCCCCTTCCTTTCTGTGCCCTGGCTTCCCCCTCTGGGCAGCAAGGGACCCCTCCAGCAGGTCAGCTCCCAGCTCCCAGGATGGAACCCAGGTACCCCAGGGATGGGGGGAAAGAATGAAGGGGGACCCAGGCCAGCACATCCATTGGCTCACCCGGCTAAGCCAGCAGGAGCACAGGCAGTGGCTGGACAGAGCAGGTGCAGGGCAAGAGGGCAAGTTGTGTGGGGCCTGGATCAGGCCAGCCTGTCCTCAGAGGGCCTCTGTCCAGCTGTGACTGGGGTGGGGCCCTTAGAGCCCTCACTGTCTCCTGACTCTCTCCAACCCGGCGTGCCTCATCACCTGAGCTGTGGTCAAAGCAGGAAACCCTTCCCCCTGCTCCCCGAATGCCCACAGCTGTCCAGGCCCCCTCTTCCTCGTGACCCTCTCACACACTGCCCCCTCCACCCTCCCTTTCCCGTGACTCCCTCGCACATACCCCCTCCACCCCCCTTCACCCAACAGACCTCCAGGGCGGGTTGCAGACAAGTGGGACCCCAGATATCCCCTGGAGCGGGCTGTTCGCCAGCGTCCATGACAGACACCACAGACAGGACAGCTCAAGCGACAGAAGGCTGTTACTCATAGTCCCAGAGGCTGGAAGTCTGAGCTCCGGGCACGAGCGGGGCTGCTCCTCCTGGCATGTAGATGACCGTCCCCTCCCCATGTCCTCCCATGGGCATCTCTGTGTGTGTCTGCGTCCTGCTCTCCCCTCCTCTTCGGGACACCGGTCAGCGTGGATCAGAGCCTTTCTCCTAACACTTCCACAAACACCCATCTCCAGGCATGGTCACCCTCCAGGGTGCTCCGACACGTGAATTCTGCGACACAAGAGGAGGTAGACACGGGTCATGACTACTTGATGGCAGCTTTGTTGCCACACCCTAAAGTGGAGACCCCCGAGATGCCCCTCTCCAGGTCACGGACCCACCTCGGGAAGGGCCCAGTGGAAGAGCTAACTCGGGGTCTCCAGGATGTACGCTGTGCGGGAAATGCTGTGTGACTGCATTGAAATGACATTGTCCTGCATCCATGTTCACAGCAGTATCCTTCACAGTCGCCAAGACATGGAAGCAACCTAAGTGTCCTCCCACAGTCCGTGGGTAAAGGACTGGTGGTGGTGGTTACGCAGTGGAATGTCACTCCTGGGGAAGAAGGAAATCCTGCCATTCCGGAAGCATGATGGCCCTTCTGAGATAAGTCAGACAGAGACAAATGCGGCCAGATACTGCACGATCTCACATACACGTGGAACCTAAAAAAATAGGAGGAAGGCAGGAAAACCAAACTTCTAGAAAAAGAGATCAGATCTGGATGCCTGGGTGGCTCAGTCTGCTAAGCCTCTGCCTTCTGCTGAGGTCATGATCGCAGGGTCCTGGGACAGAGGCCCCAGTGCCTAATGGGGTTCCCTTCTGGGAGGGGAGCGGTGGCCTGCTTCTCCCTCTCCCTCTGCACCTTCCCCTGACCCCTCCCGCTCGTGCGCGCGCGCTCGCTCACTCCCGTAACGCTTGCTCGCTCGCTCTTTCTCTCAAAATCTTTTTTTAAAAAAGTTTTTTAAGAGAAATCAGATCTGCGGTTTCCTCAGGTGGAGTGCGGGAGGAAGGAGGTGGGGGCGTCCGAAGGACCGATTTCCCTGGTGGAGAAGCAGGAGCTGCACCGTCCGATGGGCGGCTCGTGCTGCTGCGCTCCCAGCGCAGACCAGGGAGAGGACACCTGTGTCCCCGTCTGACAGCCTGTGGCCGCCCTGGGTTCACTGCCCACGTGACTTCGTCAACACTGCACGCGGGACGCCGGCGGTCTTCACGTCGGTCAGGTCTCCGGAGAATGGGCGGGAAAGCAAAAGGCAAAGTGCACGAAGCATCATTCTCTGCCCGTTTGCAGGGCAGAGGGCGGCCGCGGACCAACTATGGGAGCCAGTGACGGGGGAGGAGGGGCTGCGCGGTGGAGGGGTGAAGGCCGCGGGACGCTCAGCGAGGAAGCCCTCCCTGCACCTGTACCGGTGTCCCCGTGCGCGCCACACCGCCTGCCCCCCCTTCCAAGGCTGGGCCGCTGCTAGGGGCCAAGCGCCTGCCCGCAAGCCTCCCCTGAGTGCATAGTTCCGTCCAAGTAAAAGTTAACACCCAACACCCCCCCAAAAAAAATCAGAGCTTTTTGTGTCCTATTATTTCTTGTAAGTTTTATTAGCTTTTGATGCATAATTTACCTCATTAACTTTAATTTTCAAAAATTTTTTATATTGAACATGTTAGTAAAATCCTTGCACTGTGGGGGCGCCTGGGTGGCTCAGTGGGTTAAAGTCTCTGCCTTCGGTTTGGGTCATGATCCCAGGGTCCTGGGATGGAGCCGGGCATGGGGCTTTCTGCTCAGCAGGGAGCCTGCTTCCCCCTCTCTCTCTGCCTGCCTCTCCGCCTACTTGCGATCTCTGTCTGTCAAATAAAATCTTTTAGAAAAAAAACCCCAGGCGCTGTGTGCTGTGTTTTAAACCAGTTGGTGTCTGTTTGGGCTGCAGCCACAAACGCCTAGGCCGGGCTGGGGGCCGGGGAGCCATGCCCAGCACTGAGGTCAGTGTGGGCCACCCGTTGGCTCAGAGCGGTCTCCTCCGGCCGTCAGCTCCTCCCCAAGGGCTCAGGGGATCCCGACACTAGTCCCATTCCAGAAGGCGGCCCTCACAGGACTCGGATCCCAGCCAGGGTTAGGCTGCGGGGCAGGTTTGAAGGAGCACGATTTTACAGGGGCTGAGACCACTGGTTCCCCTTTTTATCCTGACTAGTGTCACCAGATTTCCACCTGTCATTAATGTTGGGTCGGTGGCTCGGGCGGCTCGGGAAATGCAGAGGAACAACAGAAACGACCGCCGGGGCCGCCGTCATCCAGCCCCTCCCCGCCTCCCTTAACCCTTGACTCCCGCCTAAAGATGTATGCCCAGGTCACGTCTCCATAGGTAACCCAGTACCTATGCAGGAAAAAGGAGTATTAGGGGCCCCCACCCCCTGCCCTCCAATCACCAAATACCTTACCATGTATGGACATGAACCCATGCCCTGCCTTGGCCCGAAGAAAGACCCCCGCCGACTCCCTGCCACCGCGACTTCCCCGACCCCCCTTCCTGGAGTCCCGGAACCTCGCCCGAGGGTGCCCACCTCCTCCCCTCGCGACTTTCCTGGCTCTCCTCCTGAGCCCCAAAACTTCACCAGAGATGCCTTTAATAAATCTTGCCTTGCGCCTACCCACCTCGCCTGGTGGTGTGTCTACCTCATGTGCAAAACTTTACAATTAATGTTTCCAAACACATCCTGTTTCGGGAGAGCCCTGTCCCCTGCAGGCGTGGCTTCCCTGTGGTTAAGTGCCACTCTGGTTCGTGTTCCCTCCGCTTTCTTGTATCTTCTATTTGTTGGGTGCCGCTTCCAGTCGGCGACGGGGAAGAATTAGGCACAAACAAGTCAGCGGCAAGAGACTGGGAGCAGCGGACAACCGTCGAAAGGGACGGCGGCCCCAGCAACTCCACAGTCGCACTTTTATTCGACAGAAAACAACAGCCAACAGAAGAACCGATGAAGGTCCGACGTTAGTCACTGGTCGCGTCTTGTGGACAAGCAAGAGGGAGGGTCAAGTTTCCAGTTAACCGCGCACACTCGAAGGACTCATCTACCCGACAACGGGCGCCTCTGGGAAGAGAAAGGAGAAGGGAGGCAGCCGGTATTTCGTTCCACCCTGAGCTGACCGGGCGATCCCGGGTGCTCGGCTTCCCTGAAGCAGGCGCCGTTCTGCCCGGGGCGGGCCAGCGTTCCCGGCTGCCCGGCTTCGGTGAAGGGGCGGCCTTCCGCCCTGAGCCGGGCGTCCCCAGCTGCCCAGCTTCACGGTCGGACATCGTCCTTCTCCCCAAAGACCTGTTGCCAGTCTATGTATTCTTAAGGCCGTATCTAAATGTGCTTGGCAACTAGTAAAATCCTCCAGGGGCTGCAGTTTAAGTAACAAATTGTTCCGAGGGGCAGCAGCAGTTGGGGACTTCTTTGGCGGTTCTTTTTGAGAGACACTTAATTGCTTCATTAATGTTGACTCTTTTCTTTTCCTTTTTTTTTTTTAAGATTGTATTTATTTGACAGACAGAGATCACAAGTAGGCAGAGAGTCAGGCAGAGAGAGAGGAGGAAGCAGGCTCCCTGCTGAGCAGAGAGCCCGATGCGGGGCTCGATCCCAGGACCCTGAGATCATGACCTGAGCCGAAGGCAGAGGCTTAACCCACTGAGCCACCCAGGTGCCGCAATGTTGACTCTTGTTTTGGATGTAGGAAAGTAAGACCACACAGTTCTCTCCAGGTGTGGTCAGTGGTTTGCATGTGAGTGGACACATCCCATATCTGCGATCACTTACTTAGCAAGCCGAGTCTCATTTTGATTTTTTCTGTGACCCATGAGGTATTTATTTTAAAAACTTATTTCCAAAAAGAGGGGGATTTTCTGTATTTGTGTTAATAGTTTACAGTATAATTGCATGGTGAATAGTTTACAGTATAATTGCATGGTGACTGGAGAAACTATTTTGCATGATTTCTGTTTTGTTTGTTGATAATGTAATTATGTAAGACTGATTTTTTTTTAATGTCATGGCTGTTATGCCCCAATAATGGGTCCGTGATTAAAGGAGCAAGCCTGATACAAAGCGAAGGTCAAGCAAAGCTTTATTTCGCACCAAGCATCAAGAATCTAACCAGGGGCGCCTGGGTGGCTCAGTGGGTTAAAGCCTCTGCCTTCGGCTCAGGTCATGATCTCAGGGTCCTGGGATCGAGCCCCGCATCAGGCTCTCTGCTCCGCGGGGAGCCTGCCTCCTCTCTCTCTTCCTGCCTCTCTGCCTAATTGTGATTTCTATCTGTCAAATAAATAAAATATTAAAAAAAAAAAAAGAATCTAACCAAACGTTCGGGGCCGCACCTCTCCCAAGAGAGGGTGACCCCTCTGTTTCAGAGACTAGCTTTTAAGGGCAAAGGCCATGCGGTCGGGCCTGGCCACGCACAGGTGACCGATGAGATCGTAACACACACAGGAAACTCCACAGTGATGCTAGGTGACCAGTAGAGTTACAATTTACCCTAGCAGACATTTGACCCAGCCTATCACACCTTGACTGGGATTGGCGCCAAAAGGGCTCCCAAAGGGCGGGCCCATACTCCTTGGTAACCAGGGAGACAGTACGCAACCCCCCACTGATCCGAGGTCTCCACCTGGCCTGGCCCACCCTTGTATCTGGGCGTTGTAACCTGTAAACCCTCTGGGGGAAGGGAGGGGGACAATTTCTAAATAGGTCCCCACATTCCCCCCTTTGCTTTGGAGACAAGTCAAATCTTTGACTTTTTAGCCAGTTCTATACCCTCCTTTTTTTTTTTTTTTTTAATTTGTAATTGCTTATACCTCCCGCCTGTATCTTAAGAATTTAATGAACTCATTGTTTTTCGAGTCTTAGTTTGAGTCCACGATTGGCAGGGCCATTGGCGGCGGCATCCATCTCTGGGCGGCGTTCTCGTGCTCGGCTCGTTTGACGTGACCCACAGGAATCCAGATCCTGATGCCCTCTACTTTTATTGCCACGGGGGTGGTCAGGATGACAATAAACGGTCCCTTCCAGCCGGGCTCCAAGCATCAGTGGGTTAAAGCCTCTGCCTTCGGCTCAGGTCATGATCTCAGGCAGTAGCGCATCCAAATGAAGTCCCTGGGTTGGCGAGGATGTGGCTCCACCTCCGATTCTGTCCCAGCGTGGGCAGTCCGGATCCCTGTATGGGCTCTTTGAAGACAGACTGTGATGCCTGCAGTGACTGGAGTACAGACTGATCCGTCCTTTCTGCTACAGCAACCTCTTTCTCTTTTCCCTCTTCCCATTCTAGTTCTTTCCGCATTTACCGCCTGACATTGAGCACGTCTATCAACCATAGCTTGAGCCATACGCCCTAAGTTAGAAACCTAGAACTGCTTGCCCATAAGCTCTTTAAACTTGCGTGTTCTTCTAGTCTTAGTCCAATCTCCTTTATAGTCTAATTTAGTCCGCTCCACCATAGTGAGTCCTCCCTTAGTCAGTTCATAGAGGTCACGCCATCTCCACCAACCACGGTATCCACAGCCTGCAGTAGCCCAACGTCCGAAGAAACTCCCTCATGGAGACCAAAGCCTAAGTAAATGTTGTAGCTCTTACAAAGCTGTGTTTTCATTGCTGACACCCAATACCTTTTTCCTGCAGAGTCTGTAAGAGAGCTCTCATCCCCTGCAAGCAAGACCCATAGTCTTCAGCGGCTATTTCCCACTAACTCAAGTCAGATTCTTCTTTTCAAATTCCTCAATTTTCTGAAGTTTCTCCCTTATATCTGGGGCTGACTGACTGGCAAAGGCAAAATGGCCTACACTGAGTTATCGTCCAACTTCTCTGAAGTTTACCTTAAGTTGTCTAGCTTAGGTAAACAAACATTTAATAACAATCTAATCTAGAACTTAACACCCATAAAGCCATGTTATTAAAACATAATTTTTCTCTCTAAAATAACCCTCATTTCCAGAGATAGCCAAATCAGGACTAACTTGTTTGAAAAACAAGTCCAGTTTTAACAAACTTGGCCTAATTATTTACATAAGTTCAACAAGATCAGTAAGTGTGATCATATAGATCTTTTAGAATCTGCTTTGCTGGAATGTTTTATAAGGAATCTATAGGTTGAACTTTTAATAGCCTCTCCGTGCCAGAAGCCAAGCCACGTACTTGCCATCAGACGTGCCTGTAATACCTGTCGACTTGGGCAAACTCCGGAGGTGCCCAAGGTATCTTGAGGCCCTGCTCCTACCAGGGAGTGACATTCTTTACTCCCCTGGTGAGGCTGCTGGGAACTCTGTAAGCAAAGTATCAGGCCAACAGTTCCAAAGGGCTTTACGGCTCCAGGTTTTACAAAGTCAACCTTAGTTCCTTTAAGCTGGTCATCAGAGTCTTTTCAAATATGACATTCCAGTCAAAGCCTTGGTAAAATAACCAGTGTCCAATGCTGTCCTGTTACAAGGAGAACAGATTCTTATTGAACTTATGCAAATGAATGATTGCCGAGGAAGAACTTATTGAGCCCTTTTGGTTTCAGAGGGTTCAGATAGATAAACGTTGAATGCCTTGATTCATTTACAAATGAATACCTTTACATCTCTATAAGTTACAGGTAACTTAAGAAAAAGTTTCCCTAGTTTAGAGGAGCAAACATTACAGAAGCAGTAAGGTTTAAAACATTGAGAGACACAACATTACCACCTTTCAGTTCATCTAGTCCCACGTTACTAATTCTGGTAAATCTGAATGTAACCCTTCTGTAAATCTTTACCCATTTTAGTTCCCAGGATTTTAACGTATCAAAGACCTGTATTTGTCCTGAAAGTCTTCCCATATGAATTTCCCTTAAGGCTGAACTCCTCTTACAAGAGAACTAAAACAATTACAAATGAAAAATCTCAGAACAGATATAGTTAAATAGCAAGTGATGACCCTTACCAAAACATTAAAATTTTAGGAAATGTATAGAACCTCTAGAATAATTACAGCATTTACCCAAATGCAACCCAAGTTTTATCAGTAACTTAGCAAATCAAGGAAGCCTTATGAGCCAAAGAGATCTTATTTACAACTCTGGGCAGGCACCGAGGAAACCATTTACATTTCAATTAACCGAAGAAAACTTTGCCCTTTTAAACAGAGAGAAAACCAGCTTTTCTATACCAGTGTCTTTCCTTTTTTTAAGTGTGCATCCTTAAAATATGAGTTTTCTGGGTTTCCCTCCCATCATGAATGATGTCGCAGACAAAGGGAGGGGCATCTTTCAGATGCTGTCCTGCTCACGTCCCTGGCGGGAACTTAGGAGCGTCTTAGCTAAGGTCTGTCCATGTAAGCCTCGGACCAGGCTAATCCGTGGAGTAGATGACCGTAACGCCATAGGACGCCCCGCGAGACTCGGGGTGCAGCCCACTCAGACTCCATAGCCGAAGCGGTGGAGCCACACAGACACATTCACACAGTCAGGCACTCTTCAGATTCAAACAGGTTGGACACCCTCCCCCCACCACGTCTCCCCTTCCATTCCGTAGGAATGGATCGAGCTCAAACAGTGGCCCCAGACCTGTTTGTCTTTCTTCCTTAAAGTCTCTGTCTCGAGTTAGACTAACCCCAGTTGGCTCCAGTTACAGCCATTTGGAAGTCAGAGTTCCCTTACTCTATCTGCCCCTTCCTTCAAACACAACAAACAGCACAGCAGACAAAAAAAGGACAAGACAAAGACAACCTCAGGCCCCACAGATCTTAGCCAGAACCTGCCACCGGTGGGGACTTTTTGATCTTCCAAGGTCGTCTAGGGGGACTCGAACCCCTGGTGGACCACCTGGGGGACTCGAACCCCCTGACCGCCTAAGTGACCGCATAGCGGGACTCGAACCCCCTTGACTGCCTAGGGGGACTCGAACCCCCTAACTCTAGGGGGACACGAACCCCCGGCGATCTTCCAGTGGAGGAAAGGTGCATCCCCGCCTCCTCTCCAGCCCTGGGGAGCACGGCCGCATCCGGCTTCACCCCGGTGGGCTATACTCCGAGCTCCACCCAGACCGACCAACAGATCTCACAGACCACCTGGAGATCGGCGGATCCCACAGAGTAAAATCTGTGAGATCTTACCTCGAGGCTTTTCCCAGAAATTCTGATGCTGGCTCAGTTCTGGTCATTTAATCCCGGACAGAGCCCCCGTATGTTGTGCCCCAATAATGGGTCCGTGATTAAAGGAGCGAGACTGATACAAAGCGAAGGTCAAGCAAAGCTTTATTTCGCGCCAAGCATCAAAAATCTAACCGAAGGTTGGGGGCCGCACCTCTTCCAAGAGAGGGCAACCCTTCTCTGTTTCACAGACTGGCTTCTAAGGGCAAACGCCATGCATTCGGGCCTGGCCACGCAGTTTTTAAATAGGTCCTCACGGGGCACCTGGGTGGCTCAGTGGGTTGAGCCGCTGCCTTCGGCTCAGGTCATGGTCTCGGGGTCCTGGGATCGAGTCCCGCATCGGGCTCTCTGCTCGGCGGGGAGCCTGCTTCCTCCTCTCTCTCTGCCTGCCTCTCTACCTGCTTGTGATCTCTCTCTCTCTGTCAAATAAATAAAATCTTTTAAAAAAAAAAAAAAGGTCCTCACTTTGGCTTGCCACGTTCCACGATTTTGCTTCAACCTTTACCTCGTCTTACAGCTCAGGTGGATCTCTAGGAACAGCATGTATTGAATATTTTAAAACTATGCAAACATTAATGCTTAATTGGAGCATTAAATCCATTTACGTTTAATAAATTACAGGGATATACTAGGGTTTTAATCTATCATATTACTGTAAAGACCTATTTTATATTTTTATATTTTAGCAGGAGGCTTTCATTGAGGCAAAACAAAAACCTTGTTTAACCCTTAGACTGCCCTGCTCCCCTTCCCCCAGGGGATTCACTTAAAAACAAGTCCCGGAAACCAGCTCCAGGTTACAACGCCCAGATACAAGGGTGGGCCCGGCCAGGTGGAGACCGCGGATCAGTGGGGGGTTGCGTACTGTCTCCCTGGTTACCAAGGAGTATGGGCCCGCCCTTTGGGAGCCCTTTTGGCGCCAATCCCAGTCAAGGTGTGATAGGCTGGTTCAAATGTCTGCTAGGGTAAATTGTAACTCCACTGGTCACCTAGCATCACTGTGGAGTTTCCTGTGTGTGTTACGATCTCATCGGTCACCTGTGCGTGGCCAGGCCCGACGGCCTTTGCCCTTAAAAGCTAGTCTGGGGGGACGCCTGGTGGCTCAGTTGGTTGGACGACTGCTTTCAGCTCAGGTCATGATCCCGGAGTCCGAGACCGAGTCCCGCATCGGGCTCCCAACTCCACGGGGAGTCCGCTTCTGTCTCTGACCTTCTCCTCACTCATGCGCTCTCTCCGTCTCTCTCTCAAATAAATAAATAAAATCTTAAAAAAAAAAAAAAAACGAGTCTGTGAAACAGAGAAGGGTCGCCCTCTCTTGTAAGAGGTGCGGCCCGGAACGTTCGGTCTGATTCTTGATGCGTGGCGCGGAACAAAGGTTTCCTTGACCTTTGCTTTATAGCACTCTGGCTCCTTTAAGCACGGACCCATTACTGGGCCATTAACAATCACTATGATTTTATGCTCTATCCCCCATACAACAATATTCCTTCTCTCTTTCTTTCCTTGCCTCTTTTCCTTGTCATTCTATGGTTTTTTTGTTATTCCCACTCCTAGTTTAGAAGTGGAGACTCTCTTTGGAGGTGTGGAGAGGGGACAGTCACTGGCTGGAGAGGCCTCGCTGGGGTGGCATCCAGGACACCTGCGCCACCCCCTCCCCCCGCAGGCTATGCAGCTGTGCTCAGCTCAGCCCTTGGCTCTGCCTTGTAACTTTCCATTCTCCCTCTATCAATTTGTCTCCCACAAGACACAATTAATTAATGCTACAAAACCAGCGTTAGTTAGGAATTACCACGTGTTCACCAGGATTTCTCTCATTCCTGGATCCTTCACTTCCAAGGGGCTTCCTTTTCCTTCGGGCTCACGAACACTTCTACACTTTCTTTCAGTGCAAGTCTGCAGTAAGAAACTCTGGGTTGTGTTTTTCCAATGATCGATGGTTTTCTTTCAACGTTTTCTCGTACCTTTGCTGCCCAGAGAACGCCGGGGTCTCATCAACTTTCTTCCGCGTCACAGTTCCTGACAAGAATTCAGGGTTATTCTCAGTGTCACTCCTTAGTAGATTGTCCTGTTCTCCAGCTCATTAAACGATGACAGGGGGGCGCCTGTGGGGCTCAGTGGGTTAAGCCCCTGCCTTCGGCTCAGGTCATGATCTCAGGGTCCTGGGATCGAGTCCCGCACTGGGCTCTCTGTTCAGCGGGGAGCCGGCTTCCTCCTCTCTCTCTCTCTCTGCCTGCCTCTCTGCCTGCTTGTGATCTCTCTCTGTCAAATAAATAAATAAAATCTTTAAAAAAAAACAAAAAAAACGATGACAGGGACGGGGAGAGGAGGCGCAGGGCCTGCCTGGCGTGGCCTGGGCCGTGGCCACCCCGGGGACGCACAGCGGGTGGAGGCCAGAGCTGGGGCAGGATCCCTCCACTCCCAGGCCCGCAGGCCCAGCAGCAGGGAGGGCAGGCGAGGGACAGGAGCCTGACAAGCCCGTTTTCTCCCCAGAGAGAGACCCCCTCCCTGGGGGCATGCGGAACGGACCAGAACAAAGAGCAGACTCGGCTACTGAGATGGGGGCGGGGCGTCCCCCGGGCTCCAGGCGCTGAGATCAGGGAGTCTGGGCTCCTGGCCACCCTGTGCCTGGCCCCTCCCCGCAGCCTGGCCAGGTGCCAGGGCACCCCTAGAGTCTGGGGCACGAGGCCCCAGCAGGCCTCCCCCCGCGGCCCCGCCCCTCCCCGCCCTACCTGCCCCCTCCCAGGCGGCAGGAAATGGAAACTTAGAGCTCTGGGCTCCTCCTCCCACGGTTCAGCCCCTTCTCTCCCACCCCACCCCCCTGCCTCTGCTCCCTCAGGGGCCTGCACCCTCCCCGCCCTCCAGCCTCCCCCCTACCCAGGGAGAGGCAGAGGGAACCCTGGGGCCTCACCGGCCTCTGAGCCCAGCTCTGCAAGGACTTGACCCCAGAGCTGAGGCAGTGCGGGCCCCGGGGTCCCCCAGCCAGCAGTGCGGGTGGCTTCAAGCCCCCGGCCTCAGGGGGCTTCTGAAAACGGGATAAGCATCACCATCTCTGAGTGTAGGTGCGGGAAGGGCAGTGACAGAGGAATGCCACCTGGGAGACAGGAGGTGCGGGGGACGGAAGCCTGTGTGACGTGGGCAGGAGCAGAGTGCGGGGTCACGGGGTCCTACCACCTCGCCACCACCCGCCGGGCACCTCGCGCCATGCCAGCGCCGTCGCTTGATCAATGTTGAGTGAACAATACCGCCAGTGCCTTCTACCCGGGGACTCGGAGCCCCGCAGAGGACCCTTGCCCGCCACAACAGCTGCCCGTGTGTATCTGGGGGACATTCTGACGTCTAGTTCCTGGGATTCCTTTTCTTTTTTAAATATTTTTTATTTTTTTAAGTGATCTCTATACCCAGCGTGGGGCTTGAACTTCCAACTGGGAGATCAAGAGTCGCCCGCTCCCGGGACCAGCCAGACGCCCCTTCTTCTGTTCTTAACGCCAGCCTGACCCCGTCAGGTGCGTCCCACGGTCACGGCCCACTCAGTCTCAGTCAGGCTGCCCCAAGGTGCTTCCCGATCCCTCCCCAAGGCCCTGGTCAGGCGGGGTCTCCTTCCTCTTGTCGCCCTACCGGGGCAGATCCCTCCTGCCCCCCTTATTTGGGGACTGTCCCCTCCGCGGATGCAATCCCTGCACCGTCACCTGGCTGTGTGTTGGCGGGGTGTCCCCACTTTGGTGGCCGTGGCGATGAGAACCCGCATTTCCGAGCATCCGTGCCCACGCTGGAGCTCAGAGATTCCCCCGAGACGGGCCACGACCCTGAGCCCCACACTGACCACTGTCCCGCGCTGCTGGACAGTATTCTGCGGCCACTGGCACAGGCACAGCACTTGGGGCCCCCGGGGTCAGCCTGAGCGCGCGGGCAGGTGTGAGGCTGGGAAGCCCAAGGGACCGCGTTTCCCAGAGTCTCCGTCTGGCTCTTCCTCGGGCGGGCGCGTCCCAGCGACTCCTGCTCGGCGGTTCCCTGGCTCTGAATGGGCCCAGAGAAGCTGGTTTTCCACTCCACGGGCCGGCGGTTCATCACTCTGAGTTCCTCCTGGGCCCCAAACACCTGGGAAGGCCTCAGAGAACAGGATCCCAAGCGCATTCCAGGGCCGGCCCTGGCGCCAACACCTCACCCCCGGGGAGTCTCGGCCCAACTCCCATGGTGACCCTCGCTGTCCATGGACTCTACCCTGGATTCCTGAAGGAGCAGGAGCCCGGACCCCTTTCCAGCAGGAAGCTCACCCCAAGGGCGCTGGTGCCCCAGGCGCGGTCTGCTCCGCTCTCTCCCTCGTGCTGGTCAGGAAGCCCTTCCCTCGCTCCCTCCCGGCTCCTTCCCGCATGAAGCCACGGACACTCTCAGCTCATCCTTTGGGCCCCCTCTGGGTCCTCAGACCTGGCCCACTGGCATCAAGTAGACACCGACTTCCCCACCTTCCGGGAGTGCCCGACGCGCCCCAGCCCAGTCAAAGGAGCCGTGGGCTGGGAACACAGAGCCTTGCCGGCAGGGTCACCACAGACACAGCGTGGCTGGCAGAGAGGAGGTGGGCACAGGGCAGTGTCCCGCACCCCCACTCCCCGGCCCCCGCCCGTCCTGCCAGGTTTGCCTGTGCCTGCGGGGACCCGACGGGCCGCCATCCCATCGTCGAGTCCCGGAGAGCCGGACGCCGGTGCCCACGAGTGCCTGCTCCTGTAGGCTCCTTCTCCCCACTCCAAACCCGTGCCTGCCTCTGGAGGGGGCTGCCTTCCTCCCAGAAGCAGACTGACCTCCTTCCCTGCTTCTGGTCCTGCCCTGTCCCGCCTGATGATGAACTTCCCACGTGGCCAAGCGTGGAGGTTCCCTTCTGGGCCTGGAGGGCAGAGAGCTATGGACTCAGGGGAGCCCCTCTCCCCATGTGGGCCTCTGGGTGGGGCCATGGGGGTCCTCCCCCAGTGAGGCCCCTGCAGGGAGGGGGTCCCCCACACTGCAGTCATGGCCACAGGCAGTCACAGCCAGAGCAAAAGGTGGACAACATGTGTTTATTAGAGGCACCGAGCAGCAGGCAGAATCCAATGTGGGGGCGGAGGGAGAGGGTGGGGCCGCAGCTGGAGGTCGGGGTGGGGGGGTGATTCCTGGGTCCGGCGGCCTAAACCCTGATGCACTGAAACCCCATCTTCCTCCCAAAGGCCAGCCTTAACGTGAGTGAATGTGGGCTGCAGAAAGGCCAGAGAAAAGCAGCTTCGTTGTTGGGGTTGGGGAGCTCCGCGGCTAACGTTGGACTCCGGCATGACTGTGGGCAGGAGCAGAGCACAGGGGCCACGGGGTCCTGCCTCTGCCCCTGCCTGGGGATTTGAATGGAGAAGCTCACTAAGGCCGAGATGTAAGGAAGTCACTCCAGGTCACCTTCCAAACCAGCACGACCGTCCGGAGACTTGTTTAAACCCAAAGCCTGGGGAGGATGAGGGAGTAGGAGGCCGGCTGAGGACAGAGCAGAAGCTGGCACCTTGCGCCCCTCTCCACCAGCTCCCCTCGGTAATGTGTGCGACATTCCGCAGGCACCCCGACTGCCATCAGCGAGAAACAAACTGTTAACTTGCAGAGATCACAATCCTGCAGGACGGAGTCCCCCTGGGTTTACAAATGTCCTAGAGATCTACAAAGAAGTTACCTTATCAATAGCCCAATTTCCAGAGGCACATAACTCAGTTCCTCAAGCCCTAACGTCACGCTCCCCTCCATAAAACTGAAGGAGGCCGAGGCAGAAGGAATTGTAAATACAGCTAAATTTTTTCTAAACCCAAATCTCACTAACAAGGACACTTGATAGCAGGAATGTGACGGTCCACCAGGAAACCCCCAACTGTCTTCATGCTAGTGCCTCATTAAGGGGAAAAACGGCCTTGGCTTGATAGGAACCAGGCCTCCAATATCCTGACAGTCTTCTGTACCCCAAGAGCCCTTCTGAACACGACTTTGTCCTCACCTACCCAACTCCTGTGTATATAACCAGCCCCTCCTCACACCCACCGGGCAGCATCTCCGCATGCCCACCAGCCCGTCCCCGTGCTCTAATAAACCACCTTTTTGCACCAAAGGCGTCTTAATTTTCTTTCTTAGCCATCGGTTTCGAACCTCACCCCACCGAACCTCACCTGGGTTCAAGAACTTCATCAGGGACGCCTCGGGGGGCTCGGTCGTTAAGCATCTGCCTTTGGCTCAGGTCATGATCGCAGGGTCCTGGGATCGATCCCCACATCAGGCTCCTTTCTTGGTGGGAAGCTTGCTTCTCCCTCTCTCTCTCTCCCTGCTTGTGTTCCCTCTCTCACTGTCTCTCCGTCAAGTAAACAAATGAAATCTTTAAAAATAAACAAATAAGTAAATAAATAAACCCGAAGCCTGATCCACGGCCCACCAAGCTTACCTTACACACCTGCTGTGTAACTGAGTCATCTAAAGGAAAACCATCTTATCCTCAACGTATGGACCAATTCTACTCTCCACACTCCTCGCCGTTAAACTTAGGATTCCTGCCTGTATGCTGATCTATCATCTTTTGAGCTTTTACAAGATGTGAGAATGTATTAAACCGCTGTAAAATGGCTCATTCTCTGGAGTACTAGACATAGTTTTGCAATATTGGTGAAGTTCAGGGCCCACAGCCCAAGAAAGAATTCTTGAGGCATCTTTGGTTTTATTAAAACCCAGGGACAGGACCGGGGGCAGGTAGAGCTGCACTGGGGTCCTGGGGAGGGGCCTCTATATATACTTCCAAGTTGGGAGGGGTGAGGGAGAGTGCAGGCCTACCAGATATTTTGGGAACAAGGTTTCCAGGACCCTGAGGGGGCAGCTCTAGTGAGGAGAAGGTCATGCACTACTGTTCCATGAAAACTCAGTCCTGAGACCTTTCGGATTTACTGAGGCGGACAGAGACTCCGGCTCCAGCTCCTTTCCGTCCCGGGCTCCCCTTTGCTCCTGCAAAGGCCAAGAAAAGACCAAATTGCAGTCCCCTTTGACAAAGATACAGTAACTAGTCATTGCTCCTGCTGAGCAGGAAGAAAAAGACCACATCCCCTGTGTTGTTTGAATAAGAAAAGAAAAGGAAACAGCCCCCCCCCAGGTGATTTAGTACTCTCCTGAGATACCTCCACAGAGATTATGCTGCCACAGGAAAGGACCATTCAGCCTGGGGGAACTGGGAAACGGTCCAGGCCTTGAGAGTCCTTGAAAACACCCCGCTGCTACCATCCCCCATTGCCTGTTCCCATAAAAACTCTCTCCTCACCCAGCCCGGTGCTCAGTCTCTGCCAGCGATGCCACTGAGCCCGCTATTAACAAAGCTGTGCTCCCCTGTCTCGCCGTGGGCCCTTTGGGTTTTCTCGGTCACCTCGGATTTTCCGCAACAGTAGCTCGGTGCGTGTATGCTTGGGGGGATGATAGCCGCCATGTACTTGGGATACATAAAGGAAGTCTCCAAAGGAATGTTTATGTTAAAATAGACTTACAGGATCCTGGGCGTCGGGCCAGAATGGCTTGTTGCCCTTCGCGAAGTGTCAGCATGGAGGCCGCTGAGCCCCCAGAGGAAGGTCGCTCTGCCTGTTCCCAGAACTTGTCAGTGGGCTGTAGGGAGAAAGGAAATTTAATTTTTCTTCTGCTTTTGGTTCCCACGTCACCCCCCCCACCCCGAACCCTCTGACCCTTCAGCCTGTAAGTTGTTGATGGAAGGTCTCATCTTCCGAGAGGTCTCCCTGCTGACTAGGGGCGGAGAGATGGCCGTGCTGGGCTCCACGCTGTCCCTGGGGCGTACGTAGCTCAAGCAGCGGCGAGAGGCAGAGGCGCTGAGTCAGGAGAGGCCGCTCGTGCGGATCCCCCGAGCGGGAAGCACCCTCGGCGGGAAGCGGCGGCAGAGAAAGCGTCTCGGCACCGGGCGCAGAGACGTGGGAAAAGACACGAACCTGGTTAGAGGAACAGAAAGAAAAAGAACCCAAATAAGAGTCTTTTTTTTTTTTTAAAGATTTTATTTATCTACTTGAGAGAGAGCGAGAGCGAGCGACAGCACAAGCAGCGGGAGGGTCGGAGGGAGAAGCAGGCTCCGCGCTGAGCAGGGAGCGCGACAGGGACTCCATCCCGGGACCCCGACCCGAGCCAGAGGCGGACGCTCAACCGACCCAGGGCTTCCCAGAGAAAGCTTTGAGACAGAAAATGAACCATCATTTTAGTCATTTTTTGCTGACAAATTGCAACAGAGACAACAGCCTATTTGACCTTCAGCAAACCCTGGTAGAATAAATGTTTCATCTTTAATGCTGATAATTCTAAAGATATGTTCATCTTAATTAATCCAACAAACTTAAATTAGTTTCAATGCCAATTACATTCCACCTGGACCCTCTTTTAAAAGCCAATCAGTTTGCTGCCCTCTGTGGTTTTTCCCTGGGACCCTGGGGGGAATCCGGAGTGGGCGGGGTCAAGCGCTGACCCTCCTCTCTGCTCCTCACAGGGGGGGAGGAGAGTCCCGAGCAAGGAGGGCCCCCGAATCCAGTTAAGCAGGAGGCCCCCGGGCCATGCAGATACGGGAGGGGGAGGGCTGGAGAGGAGGCCACGTGCCCCCAGAAGGCAGAGAACACGGTTTCTTGGTTCTAAAGCTCCTCGGCTCAGACAGACGAACAGACACCCTGTTTGTTTGTCCCCCAGCGTGGACACCTGTGGTCCAGGTCGGGCTGGAGAAGACAGGAAACTCCCCGGACACAGAGGGAGTTTCGGCAGCTGCTTGGGAAACCTCCTTCAAGTCCCCATCCCCGGGTCCAGCCCCACAGCTGGCTCTAACTGCAGCCAGCCCGCGAAATGCAGGAGACGCCCCCACAGCCGTCAGGAGGAGGGACCGTGAGACCCCGTCCGCCTCCTCGGGACCACGGCCCCTGTTTCCTCCAGCAACCTGGATCCTGTCGGGATGAGGCCTGTTTAGATCATTATCATCCTCCACGCAGGGAGGGAATTTACCAGCCCGGTTCCTGACCCAACCTGTTCTGCAAGAGGCCCCTTAGGTCGGGGTCCCGATGCAGAGCCCGCAGGCTGCCCTAGAGCATCCCCGCCCATGCGCCCTGCTTCCTGCGGAAGAGACGAACCGCCACATCCCACCGAGGCCACGCGGGGCTACAGGAGCTCAGTCCTTTCCTCAACTTCGCAATCCACATGGTTTCCGGGGGGTTAGAAGGCTCCCCGAGGAAGAGTCCTTGGGAACTGGGGAGAGAGAGAGAGAGAAGGTCCATCACGGGGAATCCCATTCCCGACTCCCAGGTGGCGTCCCACACGGGATACATCAGAGGCTCCTGGCGTCAAAGGGACTCAACGTGTCCCTCCGATGAGGTCGCTCTGATCACCGCTCTGCCTTAAAGTCCCCGGAGGAGCGATGCCAGCGTCCCCCCATGTCCCCACTGCGTCCTAGGCTAGTAGGGCCTGAAATACCATGCCTCGGAGGTCGTGCCGTGAAGGTCACCTCTTACTCCACCTTGCCTTGAAGAACCCACCATTGTTAGCCCATGGAAAACACTAGAGAAGTTTTACCAGGGGAAATGTCCCAATATTGTAGTTTAAGTACTTAGAGGACCTTGACGGAAAACAGTAAAGACAGAAACCCGTCACGTTCTGAGTGACATTCCCACACGTGTGGTCTTTCCAGCCAGAGTCCCCAGGAAGCCATCCCCGTTGGGTTTTAGTTCAGTCGGGTGCTGGGTTCCGCCGGCTCCCCGTGGAGGTCCCGCGGCCAGAAGGGGCCAGACCAGGGACGTGGGTAGGATCACATTAGACCGATGAGGAGGGAACCTCACATGGGAGAGTTAAGATGGGCAGCCAGGCTGGTCGCTGGGGTGCCTGTCCCGTGCCCACGACAGATGACTTTGTCGAAGGACAGGATCAAAGAGAGGGCAGCAAGTTTCTGGGTCTTATTACCGTTCAGGCTCGGGGACTGACTTCCAGCGAAACGGCAGGGTTTCTCCTTCCGTCCCGTAGAGCAGCCGCGGGCAGGAGGATCGTAGCCTGAGCGATCGACAGGAGAGTGTTCCAGTAAGACGATACTCCTCAAAAAGCCCCTGCAGTGAGAGTGCGGAGATGAGAGAACGTACTCCCCAGGCCCACACCAAGGCTGAGTCCAGGAGACACAACCGGAGCCCCACACTGAGCGCCAAAGCATGTAGTTTTGGAATGTCTGTGAGGAGCCCATGGCCCAAGGAGGAATTTTTGAGACCTCTTTGGTCCAAAAAGGTGGTTTTATTAAAGCACAGGGACAGGACCCGGGGGCAGATGGAGCGGTAGTGGGGTCATGAGTAGTGACCCATTAAATACTCTCAGGTTGGGAAGGGGTTAGGAACGGTGAAAGCCTCCCAGGTATTTTGGAACAAGGTTCCCAGGATGCTGAGGGGGCCCCTATTGTTAGGAGAAGGTCATTTATTACTGTTTCATAAAAACTCAGTCACAAGACACTTCAGATGTATATCAGTGGGTCATATGCTGGGGGGATGGTGGCCAACATGTATCTTGGGGTTCAGAGATAAAGGAGTTTTCCAAAAGAATTTTTATATGTTAAATAGACTGACAGGGTCCTGGCAGTTGGGCCAGAATGGCTCGTTGCCCTTAGCAAAGTGTCAACATCGAGGCAGCTGAGCTCCTAGAGGAAGGTCACCCTGCCTCATCCAAGGACTTGTCAGGGGCTCCAGGAACTCAGGGCGTCTAACAGCTTTCCTTTGCCTTGTTTCCCCACCACACTTTCTTCCCCGTGTGCAGCACATTCCCCAGCGGCTGTCCTGACTCGGACTGGACACAACGCCTTCCTAGAGATGCCTAAAGCCTTGTTCATTTGGTGTGGCGAGGCTCCCCGTGTTCTGCAGCTGAAGCATGAGTTCCTGACTCTGACCCTGGAGGCCTGTAGCCCTCACTGCCTTCCAGGACAGCTTCCCCTCCGCAGATGACCCCAGCCAGAGCACAGGCTTTCACCTCCCACTGAGGCCGTGCGCAGCTCGGGGGCGGGAGAAGACGGGCCCTCCCCCGCCTGCCGGTGCTCCTCCCCAGGGAGGAGGCTCAGTCCCTCTGGATGGGGTGAAAGACCCCAAACCAGGCTGGAAATCAGGAGGACTCAGAACGGTGACCTTCACACACACCCCCACACTGCCTCCGTCCATGGAGCCGGTGACTCTGATCTCAGGGTTGTGAGTTCAAGCCCCACACTGGGCGTGGAGATTACATAAAAATAAAAATCTCTTTCTTAAAACAGTGTAAACTCCAGAGGGAAACAAGCCTGCACGGCCTCACCGGCACAGACACACGTGTGTGTGTGTGTGTGTGAACTCTGCACTGAGTAGGGCACAGAGACAACAACCCACCATTGGGAACGACACCTCACACAATTTAACAGGCACAAAACAGTCCATTGTCTGTGCAGCTGAAGAACTTCCCCAGCGAGGGCCTGTGCTCCCCTTCACTACGTTTCTCAGCGGTTCTCGGGGAAATCCGGTCGGTTCTGCCGCCCGAGCTCCTGGGACCGACCTCTGCTCCGCTCACAGGCACCGCAGCGAGACCCGGGCTGCGGCCCTCTTCCCCCGACCTCACCCCCTCAGATGTTTCTAGAACACTCCAGGCACGTTGCGCACTAACTGCCCTCTCCTTTTTCTGTCTTTGCTCAAATTACTTTCTCCTGCTTGAAATTACAAAATAAGTTTAAAATTGCCACGCCCCCTCCTCCCACGTGCTGGACTCCAGCTGCAGAGCCGCTGCTGCCCGCTGTCCCTCCTGTCCAGCCCCCTGACATCGAGCAAGTTCCTTCTTACTGAGCTTCATAATCCGAGTTTCATTAAGGCAAAGGAATCCCCTTTTTCGCTGACGGACTGCAAGCAGCTGGCGCAGCCTGTTAGGCATAGGCACTGACTTAGCAAGGACCGCACGAACGGGGCTAGCAGACGGCCTGCAGACAGGCGGTCGCCTGCCCGGCCTGCATTTACATTCTCCCTTCTGAGCTCGAAAGAGACGCTCCCTCCTCCTCCTGGGGCACTGAGTCAGAAGTCCCTGGAGGACAGAGCAGCCCCGCCTCGGCTTCATCCCCTCAGCCCCACTGACTCCGCATGCAGGGGGTCTCGCGGAAGGCCTGCCAGCTCTCCCCTTATCTCTGGGGTGTCTTTTTGCCGTGCAGCCCCTCCTCTCTGCCCACAGCAGGAGGCCTGCCAACAAGCTGGTGCCAGGTTTGGGGCTGAGGATGGAGAAGCCGCCTGTTGGGTTTGGGACAACTCCCCCCCCCCCCACAGCCATTGGAAAGCAAGCAGCCCTTTGGGGCTTTTGCCTAGGCTCTCCTGTGAGTGTGCATGCTGACACGGTCATAGGGCCACATCCCGTGGCGCTCACCTGCAGGGACCTTGAGCTCGTGGCTGCACAGTGGACAGTGCAGGTGTCCCCGGGGTCCGCAGCACCTGGGCCTCACAGTCTCCCACTCTCCGAGCCCGAGTTAACCCTGCCCTACAGGGCTTCCCAATGCCCATTGCCCTGGGCTGTTAGGCTCAGGAACAGGCAGAGGGAGGGACCCCAGTGAATCAAGAGCCCAGACCTAATCATTCTTGCTCAGTTAGTGAAACCGCTGTCTTCTATCCTGGGGTAATCAGCATACACACCCAGCTTGTCAGGGACCCTATTCTCTGCCTTAAGGGGCCCCAGATGGGGCAGTGGTGTGAGGGTAGTGCTCAACTGGCAGAAATGACCGCAGTGGGGTAGAAGGTCCCCCCACAGGGCCCAGCAGGGTGGGGGCTGCGGCATCTGACAACCCTAACCGGCCGCCTGGCCGCACTCGATAGAAACATGTTCTGTTGCAGTTCCAGAGGCTAGAAGTCCAAAGCCGAGGTGGGCAGGGCCGTGCTCCCCTGGAAGCTGCAGGGGAGACTTGTGCATCACCTTCCCTGCTCCCAGTGCCGGCCTGCAGTCCTTGCTTGCCCCTGTGGTCACTTGGCCGTCCTCTCCTGGCACGCCTGATCTAAGAAGGACTCTCGTTGACACAGGAGTCCCCCTGTTCCAGTACGGGGTCATCTCAACTCAGCCAGTTACATCTGCAATGACCCTACTTCCAAATAAGGTCAGATTCACCGGGGGTTAGGACCTGGACATATCTCTTGGGTGACACAGTTCAACCCAGATCGGGGGAGATGGGAGACTGGCGGCAGGCAGGGGAACCGAGCTGCTGTGGGCGGGGGGAGCCGTGGGAAAGGGGCAGCCGGGAGGCAGCCAAGCCTGTTGGATCCCATGAAGATGCTGGTGTGAAGCCATGGTTCCCATGAGCACAGGCACAGAAGTGCCACAGGTGTCCAGGCAAGAGCAACAGCATCGACATGCATCTCCTGGCTCTGGGCACTGAGGGAGTCTGGGGACAGTGGCCCCCAGCAGCAGTGAGCATGTCCACGGCCGAGAACAGCTCTCCACCAGGAAGAACTGGGGCTCGGGGGAGAAACAGCCGCTCCAGGGCTGGATCCCAGAGAGAGGAGGAGGAGCCTGGAATATTCTTTCTGCCAAAAAACCAAGATGTGCCTCTGCCCGCTGGGGACACAGCAGAGCACAGAGGTCAGTTCTAAGGGCTCCGAGTACCAAGTCTAGGATAGTGTGAGCCTCAACGTGGGTCTCCACCTCCCAAACCAAGTGGACACCCACCGGCCGGTGAGCATGAATAAAGCAAGACCAGCGGAGAGGAGGAAGCTTGCCTCGGGCTCCTTGAGTTCTGGAGCCGGAGCAGCTCCGAGTGCAAGTGCCGCCCGGGCACCGTGTGCACGTCACCACTCCCCCCGCCGGGGGCCTTGGCTGGGAGATGACGGATCAGAGTCCACCAGGAAGGTCCTGGGGCTTCCTCCAGTTCGTGGAGCACATGGCGGGTGTTCCGAGCTTACCTCCCACCCCATTCCCCGTCCCCTCTGCCCATGAATGCGTCGACACGTTGCCATCTGAACATTTCAGAGTTGGTGCGTTTCTGTGCACCCTCCCAAACCCAGCTGTCTTCTCCCGCGCCGGCCAAGGCCCACCCAGCACCTCCCAGGACAGCTGCAGGGCGAGCTACCCGTATGGTCTCAGCTAAAAGATGCCGGGTGCACCGGCAGGCTGCCGGGTGGGCGGGGGCCCTGGGACATGGCACAGCCGCCCCACAGGCCACTCTAACCGCTCGATGCCACCAGGACCCCTCCCTCCCCCAGACTAACAGCCAGAAGCGTCTCCAGATGTGGCCAAATGGCCCCCTGACAGGGGGTGTCACTCTGCCCAGCCCCCATCCCCTGCCGTGGGCGGAGGCCCTCAGGCGGTCAGTGCCCCTCCTGGCCCCACTTCCTCTGGTCACCCTGGCAGGTCATCCCCTCACGTCCTCACAAGAGGGGCCAGTGCGGCTGACAAGCCCGAGAGATAGGGCAGGTGCCCTACGACAGAGTTAGCTCCCTCCGCGTCCTTCCTATTATGGTTAGTGACGGGCTTCGTCTCTGCCTGGGCCGCTTGGACGTCAAACTCCGCCACAGGTCCGTACGCGTGGGAAAAACACCGTCTACCCGGGCTCTGCTCCATCTGCGCGCGGGGCGTCCCCGGGGGCTCTGGAGCGCGTCGGGGGGGGGGGGGTGGGGGGGGCTCCCGACCCACAGGACAGGAGGGCCACCGTTCAGCCCGCGCCCAGGACCGACTCTTTAGAGCCCAGGAACTTGGCGCCGGGTCTAACGGGGTTGAAATGTGGTCCTTGCGGTTCAGGCGGCTGCCTCCCTGCGGGGTCCGGTTGGGACTCTCCCTTGGGCGCCCCCCCACCCCACCCCGTCCCTGGCTTCTGCAGACTGCCAGGGCCCTGCCGCCCGCCACCATGGTGCTAGCTCTGTGCCCTTCCTCCCTGTTGGCAAGATTTTACTAAGGATAATTTGGACTCTGGAGACCTCCTTAGGACACTGAAGACCTCCCCAGACTGGTTCTTCCCGGACCTCTCTGTTCCCAAGCTTTACCACCACCAGCCCCCGCCTGTCCTTGAGTGTCCTTCAAACCCCAACCCCTCCACCCCCTCCACTCCACCCTCCGCCCCTGCGGCCACTCAAGCCCGAGGCTGCCTGCCACCACTGGGGGCTCTCAGGGATGCAGGGACCCTACCAGCAGACCCGTCAAGCTGGGAGGCTCCTTGGAAACCCTATTTCAGCCCCTCAGAGGAGGCCGGCCCTCAGCACCCCAACGGAACCGTAGTCCGCAGCCCCCGTAAGACTGCACATGGGGCCGGAGAAAATCTTGAGGTTTGTTCCATCAGCCTGGATGAGAAGCATTCTCCCTCACGTGAGGCAGGAGATCTCAAATGGTCTCATCTGCAGAAACACAATTCAGGTAAAAACAGAAAGCGGGGGCTCTCTGCTCTTCCCCGTTCGACAGACAGCCGCATCTTCAGGTGCAGTGCCAGCCGCGTGCCAGAGACAGCCGCATCCGCGTGCCCGAGACACGATGGGGAAGGTCGGAGTGAACGGATTTGGCCGTATTGGGCGCCTGGTCACCAGGGCTGCTTTTAACTCTGGTAAAGTGGATATTGTCGCCATCAATGACCCTTTCATTGATCTCAGCTACATGGTCTACATGTTCCAGTATGATTCTACCCACAGTAAATTCCACGGCACAGTCAAGGCTGAGGACGGGAAGCTTGTCATCAATGGGAAGTCCATCTCCATCTTCCGGGAGCGAGATCCCGCCAACATCAAATGGGGCGATGCTGGTACTGAGTATGTTGTGGAGTCCACTGGGGTCTTCACCACCATGGAGAAGGCTGGGGCTCACTTGAAGGGCGGGGCCAAGAGGGTCATCATCTCTGCTCCTTCTGCTGATGCCCCCATGTTCGTGATGGGTGTGAACCATGAGAAGTATGACAACTCCCTCAAGATTGTCAGCAATGGGGGCTCCTGGGTGGCTCAGTGGGTTGGGCCTCTGCCTTTGGCTCGGGTCATGGTCCCGGGGTCCTGGGATAGAGCCCAGCGTCGGGCTCTCTGCTCAGCGGGGAGCCTGCTTCCTCCTCTCTCTCTCTCTGCCTGCCTCTCTGCCTACTTGTGATCTCTGTCTGTCAAATAAATAAATAAAATTAAAAAATTAAAAAAAAATTTTTTTTAAAGTTCATGAAGACTAGTTTGATATCGTGAGTCTCGTCGAGACTGCCACGTCTCCGGAGCTGTCAGCCCCCAGTCTCACACGAGCATGCGTCTTCACTAGGTTTGAGCTCGGGCCTCAGATAAGCTACTGTTGCATCCCCTGGATGGCTAAGATCATCAAAACTATAAACTCAACCAAAGAACAAGTGTGTAAGGACAGAGATCCTGAGACAATGAGCCGCTCGGCACCCATTACTACACGAACACCAAATGCAGCAGAAAAACGAGAAAAAACCAACAACGATGTGTTTAACATTAAAAAAATTTGTTTCTGCTTCTGTGACTTGTGAGGCGCACTTTTTGGGGAGCATACATGGAGGACAGGATGGGTTTATGGGACTGGGGACGGGGGCCAGGAGTGGAAGAGAGACAGAGAGGTCTCAGCTGTATAGCTGGGGAGGGCCCCACAGCCTCCGAGAGACCCTGGAAGGTGAAACCAGAAACAGCGCCCAGCTTCCTCCTGGAATTTCCCTGAAGCCACCACTGGTCGGCTAGGTGAGACCCCGTCCTGGCCTGGGACTCCCGTCGGGTGTGATAGCTACTCCGGAAAAGGTGGAGACAAAAGAGTCCAGCCCCAACTTCCTCCTGATGGGGCACAGGATGCTGGGGGACGACTTCTTGGCCGGGGGATAAGAGGCTCCAGTGCTAGCCAACAGACCTGACGCCTGCGGGTGAGTGAGGCAGGAGGGAACTGGGCTGGCGAGGGCTCAGCCTTGGAGGGCCAGGGTCTGGGGAGGGGTGGCAGCAGCCTGAGCCTGAGCCCGCCCCCCTCCCCCAGCAGGAGCCCAGGCACATCTTGTCACCTCCAGGAGCCATGACAAGCCTCCACCTCTTCCTGCTGGCCATCCTGCTGTGCTGGGAGAGCGGTGAGCAGCGGGGCACCAGGCCGGGGTCTGTGCTGCTGGGCATGGCTGGCCATCCCCTGTGCGAGCCCGTGTGTGCACATGGGACGGGTCCGCCCGCCAGGCCCCAAGAGGGTGGGAAGGGGCCGCGGTTCAGGCCTGAAGAGGTCGGACCCCGTGCTCCCTGCCCCCGCAGCGCCAGCCCTGAGCCTGCAGTGCTACACCTGCACTGATATGGAGAATGGCGGTCACTGCCAGCCCCTCCCGTGTCCGATGCCGGGCGTCTGCTACAGCAGCAACATGACCTTGACCAAGGGCGATGGTGAGTCCCCAGGGCCCGGCGGGTGGGGGCAGGGAGCTCTGCTCTGATGCTCCCCCAGCCCCTCGGAGGAGTGTGGGCTTGCCAGCGGCCCCGCTCCCGCCTGCCTCAACATCCCCAACTGCATGGCAAGGGGCCAGCCTCCAGAGGCCTCCGCGGGGACGGGGCGGGATGCGACTCCAGCAGCAGGACGGAGCACCAAGTGCTCCCCGGGAGCTGGTGAACCGGGGCGAGTCTAGGAGGCTGAGAGGGACGTGGAGCCTCTCACGCCAGGCTCCCCCCTCCTTGCCCACAGGAAAGCAGCTGAAATACCAGCAGAAGGGGTGCGCCCTCTCCTGCAAAGAAGTTTCCATGCTAATGCAGCAGCTCTCCCAGATGAGCCCCATGGATGTCCTGGACCCTGCAGACCTGCAGGGCCAACCTAAGTTTGAATCGGAGGGTCTGGTGTGCTGTGAAAAGGACCTGTGTAACGGGGGGCCAGGGCACCTTGGCCCTGGCAGGGGGCTCCTGCTCAGCCTAGGGCCCGTCCTGCTCTGGGCCCTGCTGTGACCAGCCCTGACTCTCCAGCACAGAAAGCGGGGCCTCGTTCTGAACAGAGTCTGACGCAGCACTCGCACGCACAGGCACACACATGCACCCACGTGCACAGACCCTGAAAACCTCCGCCACCCCTGCCCAGCCCCCCTGCCCAGCCCTAGGCTCAGGCTCCCAGTGCCCTGCTATGCCCACAAGCCTATCCAATTTTGCAAACACCATCAACCAACTATATTGGCCCAAGATGCAGAGACGGCCGCGCCCTGACCGGAGGGCCTCTAGGAGAGCAAAGCCAGCAGCCCTGCCCAGGGTCCTGCCCCCAGTGTGCCAGCCCGTGCCAGGAGAAAATAAACCTTTCCGCACCCTCCTGTTCTCTGCTGGTCCTTCGGCCTCCCTAGGGGTGGGGGGTGGGGATGTCTCATGGCCTGCCTAGGAGGGAGACTGCTCTGCCCCATGGTTTTCCCTCAGCGGGGCTAGGGCCCATGACCCCAGGAATGGGAGTGGTTCTGGAGGGGTGCTGGGCACAGCTGGGGGTGGTTCCCACTGATCCCCATGAGGCGTTTCCTCCAATGCACGTGACCCACCCAGTCCCCCTGGGGGCCTCCATGGGAGCATCTGCCCAGGGTCTTCTCTGGTGGCTGATGCACTGGTGGGCGGTGGGGCTTCGGCCGAGGCAGGTGGTGGTGGGAGAGGGGGTCTCAGCGGGTTCCTTTTCTCTTCCACACATTCCTCCCCTCTGAGCTCCTGCCCCCAAGGGTGACCCTGAAGCTCTGACCCCGCTCCCCAGCCCACAGGACCCTGCTCCTCCCCCACGGGGTGGAGAGCCCGGGACCCTCATCTTCCCTCTAGGCCCCCCCAGTTGCCTCTTCCAGGAAGAGAAGCCCCCTCTCCTCCCTGCCCGGTCCAGAAAGCCTGAGTGTGTCTCTGGGGACTCCCGGGATCGTCAGGGTCAGGTCTGCAGGGCCTTCGCTTCACGACCAGGGAACCTGAGGCACGGGAAGTTAATGCCAGTCTCGGCCAAAGACAAAGAACCAGAAGTGTCGCCCTGCCCACATGTGCCCTCTGCGCCTCCACAGACTGGACCAAGAGACAGCAAGGGTGTGCTCCCGCCCCCAGGCTGGGGGTGCTGGAGGAAATACAGGGGCTGGGGAAGGGGACACCAGCCCCACAGGGACAGCTCCTGAGGCCTCTGAGGTCTGGAAATCCGAAGCGTCTTCCCCATCACCCCTCCTCCCAGCATCTCCCAACTCGCCCCCCCACGGTGCTGGCCACAACCCACACACCCCGACTCTACACCCCTAGAGTGACCAACTAACAGTGCCATGCAGTGGGGGAGGGCTCCGGAGTGAGGGTGCGTTGGGTGGGGGGGACGGGGTGTTTTGTGGGCAGAGGGGTTTGAAGAACCACATCCATCCTGCGCCTCCTGACCTCACCCTGCACCCCCCGGTGACCTTGGGCAAGGGCCCACATCCTCTAGCCTGCTCCGGTGAAGGCACCCCGTGCCAAGCAGAGCCTCTGCAGGCGCTGGCACAGGCCCAGGGGACACAGCTGGGTCCTGTCCCCCCGCAGCAGCGTAGACAGTAGCCAGAGCCACCGGTCCACACACTCACCACGACACCATCTCCATGGGCTTCTTTCTGCGTCCATCCCAGTAACTGGTGCCCATTCCTGAAGGAAACTGGTCTTTCCTTATTGATCGCTGTATCCTGATAACAGGCAAACTTTTTTCACTGTTAATATCCTTAAAGTATTAGTGGGTTACCTAAAAATATTTTCTGTTAATATATGAAGAACTTTTCTCATGTTTTTTCTTAAAATTGCCAAGTTCTCCATTTTCAATTTGTGTCTGGAGCCATCGGAAATGTGCTCTCCCTGGCACGCCAGCCCTGACCCCACAGGGTCTGGGGCAGAGCTCACCCTTCTCTGATCTGCTGCCCGGACACCCCCCCACACACACCCCATGAGGCCACGGGAGGTGGGGAATTGGGGGCGAACGGCCAGCGACCCCCATTCTTATCTCTCACCGAGCTAAAAACATTTCAGCTTTTCATTCTGAAATAGGTTCACACTCACAAAGAAGTTTCAAAAATAGCACCGAGTTCCTATATTCCCTTCAGTCGCTACACCCGATGTTGACCTCTTATATAACCAGGGTCGGAAACAGGAAACCGCCGTGACGCCGACTCACAGATCCCCACTGCTGACCTGGGCCGAGCCCCCACGGCGCCCACGGGGCTTTGCTTGGGTCCAGAGCACAGTCCTAGGAGTCAACCCGCCCGCGGTCCTCACCGGACCGGCTCCTGCAGCTTTCCCGGCCACGCCTGGCGGCCAGTGCCCGTGGCAGAGTTCCAGGTGTTTCCCTCGACCTCGTGCTAAGATCTTAGTTAATCCTGACTATTCCTGCTCTGGACAGTCCACGCTCCCCAAGGTTCGCCTTCCTGTTTGTGGACTGGAAATGCCCGGGGGGGCCTCCAGGGGCCACTGGAAGTGGGGTCCCAGATCCGACCCCTTGTCCCCACCCCACCCTGGGCAGCTCCTATCTGAGGGAGGCCCGTGGGCACAGGCTCGGAGAACAGTAGCCTCCAAAAGCTGGTTGACTTGAATCAAAGTGGGTCTTTCTGTCTGTGTGGCTTCAGCATCCGTCTTGCCCAGTCCTACTGTGCAGTTAGGGACACGTGCCCCTTGGACACGCCCCTTTCTGTGCAATGGGTGAGCGGCCTCACCTGCCCCCCCGGCCCAGCTTCTGGTCATACTTGGCAAGATGCCCCCCCCCGCCCCCGGCGTGCAAGGTGTCCAGGGAGCAGGGTGCACGTGTCTATGTGGTGTGTGCATGTGAGTGGGGTTGTGTGTGTCACTTGTGTTCAGGGAAGGGACACAATGCGGGCAGGGCCGCAAGGCTGGGCTTCGGGGGAGACGAGGTCCTGGTGACCCTCCGCTGTCCTGTTCCCGTAGGGCCCGGCCCAGCCTGCGCAGCGGAGGGAAGGTGAGGGGCACCGAGACAGTCGGCTCCTTTGGCCCGGAAGGCGGCAGGTCAAGGCCCTGGGTGCCCCGCGTGGGGAGGGGTTGGCCCCAGCGCACCCAGAACCAGAGACTGAAGACCTCCCCAGACTCTTCGGCCACTCCCCTGCCGTGGACAGGAGAGGAGGTTTCCTAGTGAGGAGATAAAATCTCTGTCTGAATGGGGCACCTGGGTGGCTCACTGGGTTAAAGCCTCTGCCTTCGGCTCAGGTCATGATCCCAGGGTCCTGGGATCGAGCACCACACCGGGCTCTCTGCTCAGCAGGGAGTCTGCTTCTCCCCCTCCCCTCTCTCTACCTGCCTGTCTGCCTACTTGTGATCTCTGTCTGTCAAATAAATAAAATATATATATATTTAAAAAAAAAAATCTCTGTCTGCGGGGCGCCTGGGTGGCTCAGTGGGTTAAGCCGCTGCCTTCAGCTCGGGTCATGATCTCAGGGTCCTGGGATCGAGTCCCGCATCGGGCTCTGCTCAGCAGGGAGCCTGCTTCCTCCTCTCTCTCTCTGCCTGCCTCTCTGCCTACTTGTGATCTCTCTCTGTCAAATAAATAAATAAAATCTTTAAAAAAAAAAAATCTCTGTCTGAATATGGTGCTCAAGGTGCTCCCAAAGGTGCTCAAGGTCTTGGGGGCCTGGCCAGAGCCTACCCTTCCTGAATGAGCTGCCTGGCATTTCCAAAGCTGGAGGTGGGGCCAGGAGAGGGTGGGGGGAGCAGATCTGTGCAGCGCCCCCCAGCGCACACCGACGACCGAGCAGAAGCCAAGCTGAAGACAAAGCAGAAGCTGACAGACCGCAGCCCCCACCCCAAACCCTGTGACCTTCCTCCTGAAGCTCCCGGCTGTCTTACTGTTCATGCCTCGCTAGGGGGAAAAGCAACTTGAACTTGACAATGGCAAGGGCCCTGGTGGGAGTGCTCTTCTACACATGAAACCTCTCTTGTCCTTACCCCTCTCCACTCCCACCCCCCACAGACCGGGGGCAGCAGCTCCTGCCCACGGGTCCCATCCCTGGGCTTTAATAAAACTGCCCTTTTGCACCAAAGATGTCTCAAGAATTCTTCCTTGGTCCTGGGCTCCAGACCCACCCCACCGAAGCTCCCCTACCTTCCCAAACTACATCAATACGCCTCCCCACCTACGGGCGTCCAGAGCGCTGCGGGAGCACTGACCAGTGTCCACCCAGAGACGCACGGACAGATGGAGGGTCAGCTCGGGCCCAAAGCTGTCCTGGTCTGGGGCAGGTGGGAGTGGGGGGGGTGTCTCTGGAGGGGTGGAGTGGGGAAGACAGAGGCAGGGACCCCTGGGAGGAAGGAGACACCAGGCTGGGGCTGGGGCTCGGAGGACAGGCAGCAAAGCCCCGCAGACTGCATGCGTGGGGAGTGGGTGAGCAGCAGGCACCAGGGGACGCCGGTAGACTCAGACCAGAGGACACAGGCCGTCTGCGGATCCCCCCGCGGTCCCTGCAGGGAGGGGCACGCCTCCCCCACCCACCTTGGCGCTGCAAAGCACCAGTCTCCGCCTCCCCTCTCTGAGCGCGCGCTGGAGAGATCTGGTCCTGGCAAGTTCCGCGCTGCCCCGTGGAGAAGCGTTTCTGTCTCTTGAACAGGTGACCCGGCTGCCGGCGGCTCTCCCTGGGCCCAGCTGTCTGTCTGGACGCCCAGACCGGGGCTGCCCCTGCCGTGCACGAGGCTGCGGGTGGCCCGCGCTTCCCCTGCTTTGTCGGGCGATGCTCTGGGGAGCGGTTTTCTGGGTCAGCCCAAGATTTTGGTTTTATGTTTCTCAACATGGCAGTTCGCGGTCGGGCATGAGTGAGTGTGCCCAAAGGCCACCCTCACCGCGCGGTGACCACGAACTTCAGTTGCTGGGGGTCCTGCTCCTCCAAACTTGGTGGCACCTGGGCACACCCAGTTCCCAGCTGGGCGCTGTCGGGGCTGAGCTTGGAGGCCCCTTTCTGGGGGAGGTTGGTCCCTTTGGCCCCCTGTGCAGCCCGTGGTCCCCTCTAACTTCCCCACAGGCACAGGTCCCGGCTGAGTGCTTTCCTGCCCTCAGGGGTGATGTGGTTTTTTGGAGTATAGGTTCAGTTCGGTGTGGTGGGATCCGGAGTCCACGGCCAAGAAAGAATTCTTGGGAGGTCTTTGATGCAAAATGCTGGTCTTATTAAAGCCCAGGGGCAGGACCGCGGGCAGACGGAGCAGCTGTCCCAGGGCTGGGGGGGCGGGATGTGATTCCGTTCGTGGGGCTTGTGGGTAGGGGAAAAGGGAGATTTTCCAAAGAGCCTTCATATGCTAAAGAGGCTCCCGGGATACCGGAGGCCGTGCCCTTGTCAAGTTAAAGTTGCTTTTCCCTCTAGTGAGGCGTTAACTGCAAGAGAGATGGCGGCTTCCCGGAGGAAGGTCCCGCAGGTCGCACCCAGGAGTGGGGGAGGGACAGGCTGCCTTGGTCCTCAGCCAGCCTTCTGCTCCCCCATCCGTTCCTCTGCTGGTACCCGGGCTTGGGAGGGCTGAGGCAGGCGCCGGGCCCTCGCTCGCACTGTGCGGAACACGGGCCGGGGGCGGGGAGGGGAGGCGCCCCCAGGGGTGGGCCACGCCTGCTAAGGCACCCCACATCAGGCTCTGGAGTATCAGTGAGGCCACCCCACTTCCTGGGGTGGGGGAGGTTAGCTGCTGTTCCCAGGGCTGCAACCAAGTTCATCTGCATTTACCATTCCATTTCTTTTGCAAACATGATGGTTTCCTTACTCAAGTAACTATTTTCTGTAAGAAAGTCCTAATAAGCTCTCTGAAAAATAAATGTCGGTAACTAGGGGTTTCGGTGGTGCCTTTCAGAATGGTGGTGAAGTCAGTATAGTGACTTCTTACTTGATTTTCTTACAAAATGGGGCGACCCGGTGGCTCAGTTGGTTAAGAGTCTGCCTTGAGCTCTGGAGTCCTGGGATGGAGCCCCTCGATGGGCTCCCTGCTCAGTAGGGAGCCTGCTTCTCCCTCTCCCTCTGCCCCTCCCTCCGCTTGTGTGCTCGCTCCCTCTCAAATAATTTTTTTTTAAGATTTATATATTTAACACAGGAAGAAAGATCACAAGCAGGCAGAGAGGCAGGCCGAGCAGCAGTCAGAGGGAGGAGGAGGCTTCCACCGAGCAGGGAGCCCAATGTGGGGCTCGACCCCAGGATCATGACCTGAGCCGAAGGCAGACACTTCACCCACTGAGCCACCCAGGTGCCCCTCAAATAATTTTTTAAAGATTTATTTGACAGAAGAGAGAGAGCACAAGCAGGGGGAGCAGCAGAGGGAGAGGAAGAAGCAGGCTTCCTGCGGACATGGAGCTCCATCCCAGGACCCTGGGTTTGGGATCATGATCTGAGCAGAAGGCAGATGCTTAACTGACTGAGGCACCCAGGCACTCTCAAATAAACAATCTTTTTTTTTTTTAAGTTTTTATTTATTTATTTGACAGAGAGACAGCAAGAGAGGGAACACAAGCAGGGGGAGTTGGAGAGGGAGAAGCAGGCTTCCTGCTGAGCAGGGAGCCCGATACGGGGCTCGATCCCAGGACCCTGGGATCATGACCTGAGCCAGAGGCAGACACTTAACCGAGTGAGCCACCCAGGCGCCCCACAAAATCTTGAAAAAAGACAGAATGGAGCAAGACAGAACTGCATAGAATAGGAAACACAGTGTCCCCCACACAGTGGGGATTTACATATACTGGTCATAAAGTAAAGTACCTTTTTTACAGTGCCTCTGGGATAAAATACAGAAGAGTGGCTCACTAAGGCTTGAGCCTCCCAGGGGGTGGGAGAGGCTTGTGGCCCCCCAGGGAGGGGCAGGACTGTAGCTGAGCCCCACCCCAGCCTGAATCCTACCCTCAGGCCCACAGAGAATTCTCCCAGGGCCCAAGCTGAGGCCTGGCTCTGGGAGTGTTGGAGAGCTCAGGGAAAACCCCGTCCCTCACCAGACCCAAAGTCATGAGATGTGGGAGGCCGTTGAAGATCCTCTAGGCTCCCAGTAGTTCAATGTTATTAGGACAAAGTCACTTTCAAATGCTTCCCATCATCCCCTTTCCGTCGTGACGCCAGGGAGCGCCTCCCCGAGAGCGTGCGTGATGGTGTCCGCTCTGCTGAGCTCCCAGGAGCCTGCCCCAGGCCTCCGGCTCCGGAGGGTGAGCTACCCCCAGGGCCCGGCCCCTCCTCCAGGCCTCCCTGCATGGCGACCTGAAGGCCCCCCACCTCCTCCTCCTCCTCCTCCACAGAGTCCCTGGGCACCCCCTCTTGAACCGGACTCTCCCTTGGGGTTCGCTTCCAGGGCACCCAGACTGACCCCTCTCTCCCCCTCCTGTTCCCCCCCAACCCCCCTTCCCTGCTCTTCCAGGCAAGGAGGAGTCAGGCGCCCTGAGGGGCTGAGGGCAAGGGAGGCAGCCGGGTGTAGGGAGCCGTCCAGGGAGCCCTGGGACCAAGCACCAAGGACCAAGCGTAGGAGGAGAGGGCAGAGGGAGCCCATGCGGGCGTGCGGGAACATGCCCTCTCTTGGAGGGGCCGTACTCCAGCCTCACCGCCTCGGGGCTGGGTTCCGAGGACAGCCATGCTCACCTCCTTTCCCATCTGCTGTGCCCAGCGGTGAGTTTTCTCCCTTTCCTGGTAGAAATTTTACAAATAAGCTGGTCTGCAAAATATAAAAGAGGCCTCTTGGGGTCGTAGCCACTCTGCTGGCTGGCTGGGCGCGGGAACCCGGGAGGGCCACCCTGTAGGATGGACCTCAAGAGCCGGCTCAGACAAGCCCAGGCGCGGGGGTGCCCCAGCCGGGCGTCTCTGCCCCAAGGAAGCCTCTGCTAATGGGCAACCCACGGGCAGGCCTGAGGCTTTTCAGAATCAGGTTGAAGTCAAAGTCTAGAGAGAGGCACATCCAGCCTCCACCCATCTGGGCCCCCAGGGCAATAGGTGGCTGGTTTTTGCCCCTCGGTTGGGACGGCAAAGGGCCAGAGCCGGCCTGTGCCGATGCTCACTCCTGCCCCACCTACCTGGGCCCCGCGCTCCCTCCAGGCCGAGCCTCAGGGAGGGGCCCAGGGTCCTGGGGCCAGCAGCCTGCTAGGATCCAGGTCCCACTCCCCAGCAAGAGAGCAGCGAGTGTGCCCTGAGGACTCTTCCCCACCCCCTAGGACACCCTGCGGAGCCTGAAGCAGATTTGCTTGTGAGAGCAGAGGACCCCGAGCCTCAAGTGTGGGAAATGGGCTGGGCCAGCCTGAGGGTCCTGACCAGGGCCCAGGACAGGGGCGGCAGGAAAAGAATGAAGCCGGCCTGTCCCGGGACCATTTAAGTAAATCCATAGAGTGTCCAGGAGAATGGAGACCCAGCTGGCCCAGACTGAGCACAGCCTCGGGGGTGGACCGGCCCCAGCCTCACGGCCTGCAGCAGGGGCACTGCTCAATCTAGGGAGACCGGAGACAGGGAGCGCTCGGGGACGAGGGAAGTGTCCTGCGAAGGAAGACAGAAGGGCAGAGGGGCGCTGGACAGGAGCTGTGCTGGAGGAGGTCCCTGGGAGCTGGGCAGTGGGAGGGGGGCTGGCCGGGGGACAAAGGCTCACACACCTGTCCAGGGTCCTGCTGGGTTCACATCTGGCGGGGAGGATGGGCGGGGACGAGTGTGAACTGGCTGGAGGGGAGGCGGTGTGGGGGTGTGGGAGGACCCACGCTTATGGCCTCCTGTGAGCCCAGCTCCCAGCCAGCACCGGGGACAGGGACAGAGAACGGCCCTAAGGCTGGAGGAGGCCACCCCGGGTGTGGAGGAGGTCGGAGGCTTTTCAGAATCATGTTGAGACAGAGCCCCCTGGAGGGGTGAGAGCTCGGTGGGAGTGGAGGCTGGGTGGTCCCACCGAGCGGAGACTGATGAGGGAGCAGGAGGCTGGCTGAGGACAGAGCAGAAGCTGGCACCCTGCACCCCCTCTCCATCCGCCCCCCCCCCAGTAATATGTGTCGCATTCCTCAGGCACCCCTGACCACCCTAAGCAACAGTTAACTTGCAGAGATCACCGTCCGGCTAGACCGAGTCTCCCTTGGTTTACAAATGTCCTAGAGAGCTACAAACAAAGAAGTTACCTTAACAATAGCACAATTTCCTGAGGCCAATAACTCAGTTCCTCAAGCCCTAAGGTCTCCCTCCCCACCATAAACAAAACCAAGGGAGGCTGAGGCAGAAGGAAATGTAAATACAGCTAATCTCTTCAAAACCTAAATCTCACTAACAAAGACGCTTGATAGCAGCAATGGGAATGGCCGGGCCCGCAGTGAACACCGACGCAGCCGCAGGGCCGCCGGCAACCCGGCACCTCACAGGCCCTCTTTAGCATATGAAACCTCCCTGCCCCTCACCTTCCCCCAACCGCAGGGTACACAACCTGCCACCCCCGCAGCTCTTCCTGCTACGGGTCCGGTCCTTGCGCTTTAATAAACCACCACTTCGCACCAAAGATGTCTCAAGAATTCTTTCTTGGTCATCGGCTCCAGACCTCAGCCCACCGAACCTCACCTAGGTTCTAGAACCTCATCAAGACCACCGCAGGACCTTCTGCCAAATGGGTGGTGGCATCTTTTCCGCGCACTCATCGGTTGGACATGGCTGTAAGGGACAGCCCTGCCCTCCGCGTCTCCATCAACCAACAGCAGAGTTCAGGCTCCCGGCACCCAGCCCCAGGTGCGACATCCCGAGCGTTCTAGAACCGCCGGGCACGATCCTGTAGGTCAGGGGTCTGTCTTCACGTGCTCTGTAGCAAGTTCCGTACCGGATCCCGATGGATCATCTCAGAGCCCAGGTCTGCTGACCTAGAGTCCCACGGCTGTCACGGGAGCTCCGCACGGCCGGCCACCAGGACCGCTGAAGAGGTTCTTGTAAGGACCTATTTAGAAACTGTCCTGCTCCCCTTCCCCCAGGGGATTTACTTGGAGACAAGTCCCAGAAACCAGCTCCAGGTTACAACGCCCAGATACAGGGTGGGCCCGGCCAGGTGGAGACAGCGGATCAGTGGGGGGTTGCGTACTGTCTCCCTGGTTACCAAGGAGTATGGGCCCGCCCTTTGGGAGCCCTTTTGGCGCCAATCCCAGTCAAGGTGTGATAGGCTGGTTCAAATGTCTACTAGGGTAAATTGTAACTCCACTGGTCACCTAGCATCACTGTGGAGTTTCCTGTGTGTGTTACAATCTCATCCGTCACCTGTGCGTGACCAGGCCCGACCGCATGGCCTTTGCCCTTAGAAGCTAGCCTGTGAAACAGAGAAGGGTTGCCCTCTCTTGGAAGAGTTGCGGCCCCGAACGTTCGGTTAGATTCTTGATGCTTGGCGCGAAATAAAGCTTTGCTTGACCTTCGTTTTGTATCAGTCTCGCTCCTTTGATCACGGACCCATTATTGGGGCATAACAGTTCTCAGGTTGTGTCTGTAGGAAGCCTGAGGTCTTGCGCGTGAAGGGGCCTGGCGGACTACGGCCCCAGCACCCCCACCCTCCCATGCCCTGCCATGCTTGCAAACATCACGCTTTCTTTTAGCTTCTAAATTCTAAGTGTGGCGGTGATGAGGGAGCAGGAGGCTGGCTGAGGACAAAGCAGAAGCTGGCACCTTGCACCCCCTCTGCACCCGCTCCCCTCAGTAATTTGTGTCACATTCCTCAGGCACCCCTGACTGCCCTAAAAGAAAAACAAATAGTTAACTTGCAGAGATCACAATCCTGCAAGGCAGGAGTCTCCCTTGGTTTATAAACATCTTTGAGATTTACAAGAAAAAAGTTACCTTATCAGTAGCCCAATTTCCAGAGGCACATAACTCAGTTCCTCAAGCCCTAATGTCCTCCTCCGCTCCATAAACAAAACTGAAGGAGGCCGAGGTAGAAGAAAAAGCAAATAAAATTAAATTTCTTCTTCTTTTTTTTTTTTTTTTAAAGATTTTATTTATTTATTTGACAGAGAGATCACAAGTCGGCGGAGAGTCAGGCAGAGAGAGAGAGAGAGAGAGAGAGAGAGAGAAGCAGGCTCCCGCTGAGCAAAGAGCCCGATGCGGGGCTCGATCCCAGGACACTGAGATCATGACCTGAGCCGAAGGCAGCGGCTTAATCCACTGAGCCACCCAGGCGCCCCAATTAAATTTCTTCTAAACCTAAATCTCACTAACAAGGACACTTGATAGCAGGAATGTGATGGTCCACCAGGAGGCTCCCCAATTGTCTTTATGTTAGTGCCTCGTTAGAGGGAAAGTGGCCTTGGCTCGATAGTAACCAGGCCTTCAGTATCCCAACAGTCTTCTTTACCCCAATAGCCCTTCTGAACACCCCTTTGTCCTCACCTACCCAACTCCTGTGTATATAACCAGCCCCTCCTCACATGCCTGGCGCAGCATCTCCATCTGCCTACGGGTCCTGTCTCTGTGCTCTAATAAACCACCTTTTTGCACCAAAGACGTCTTTTTTTTTTTAAGATTTTATTTATTTATTTCAGAGAGAGAGAGAGAGATCACAAGCAGGCAGAGAGACAGGCAGAGAGAGAGGAGGAATGCGGGGCTTGATCCCAGGACCCTGGGATCATGAACTGAGCCGAAGGCAGAGGTTTAACCCACTGAGCCACCCAGGCGCCCTTGCACCAAAGACATCTAAGAATTCTTTCTTAGCTGTTGGCTTCGAACCTCACCCGACCGAATCTCACCTAGGTTCAAGAACTTCATCAGTGGGGGTTGTTTTGTTTTGGGGGGTTATTAGCTTCTAAATTATAAGCGTGCACACGCACATGTGTGTGTGTGTGCGCATGTCTGTATTTAACTTCTAAATTTTAAGTGGCTTTCTATCCCACAACACCAGCTCTCAAGCTGTTTCCGTGCAAATATACTCGTCTGATTATTCACTGGGCATCAAATCTTTCCTGGCCGTGTGCTCCGTGTCAAGGAAAAGGGCCAGGTACTTCCAGGGCAGGAGGGGAGGGATCTCTCTGAATGGGCGCTCCAGCAGAGAAGCGAGGGTGCAGGCCCAGGAGGTCTGGAGTGAACTTCCTGTTCTAGGATTGGGGAGAGCTGTGCAAAGGGCCTGAGGCAGGAGCCTGTGACAGGGTGAGCTGAGTCTGTGGCTAAAGCCAATGCTTTGAAATCACAGTAGCACGTCAGGCCGTTCTCTGGGAGAAGCGGGGCCAGCCAGAGAGGGGGCACACTAAGGCTCCACTCGGAGACGGGGAGCTGTGCCCAGAGAGGTAAGGCAGGCGTACCACGCCCCACAGTGTGGCCTCACACAGCTCTCCTTGCACACTGAGCCCCACTGCCCGAGGACGCCTTGCCTCCCATCCGGCTAGAGCGGGAGGGAGAGCGGCTCAGGGCTTCCTGGCCTGGGAGAGTCAGAGCAGCAGGAGAGGAGGGCCGGGGGTCTGCACACTTCCCCACAGGACCCCTGAGCACAGACCTGCAGTAGGAGTCTCGGAGGAGGGGCGCAGCTCCAGAGGGGAGAGCTCGGCTGCCGGGCCCCAAAAAGGCCAAGCGCACCTGCCACAGCTCCAGCTCGAGAGCCCCCACGGAAGCTGCAGGCGCTGACGGTCCGGGGCCGGGGCTGTGCCTCCCTCTTAGGGTGAGAACGCAGAATGCTGGCCAAGGACGACTGCCTACCTGCCCCCCGTGGCCCCAGTCTCCAGCCTCAGCACTCCGCGCCAGCCTCCTCTTATTGGCTCCTCCAGCCCCTGGGTCCCCTTTCTGCAGACGGCGAGGGCCGGTGAGGGCCGTGGGCACCCGTCTCGCCCAGTTCCGGACAAGCCAGACCGTGCGCACCCCTGGGTCCAGACCCCGGACAGGACTAGGAGACATCCAGCGGCAAATGTGTACCCCCAAACTCCAGCCACTTCTGCCAAGAGAAAGTTCCCCAGAGAGCATGAGCAGGGGGAGAGCTGCCAGGGGAAAGGGTGGCGAACACCACGGCACTGGAGTAGAGAAAGAAAGAACATTCTGGGCCCCCGGGTGGGGCAGTGGCTGGCCCAGGAAATCAGCAGGGGGTCTACAAAGCCCAAAGACTTCAGCAAGCCCAAGAAAGAGAAACAGAAGCAGAAACAGAAGCAGGAGTGTCCACAGACACATGTCCACCAGATGGACATGTACCTTGACATTCCAGGGGGTGTCCCGTGCATGTGAAGGAGGCTCCCAGAGTTCAGGGTTGAAGGAGGGAGCCTGAGTGGGTCCACCATGGTGGGCAGACCTTATCTAGGAGGCCTCCAGGTGTCACCGTGGTCCCAGGGAACACGTGTGACCAGTAACTCCTGGATATGCCAAGTCCCTGGATGTGGGGCCTCCTTCGGGAGGAATGGGTCCGCGGGCATGACCCTCTATCCTAGTCACGACACCCACCCTCTCCAACTCACCTGGCTGGACCTGCCTAGAATCCTTCCTGTATCACGAAACACCTCACAAAAACGAACTGGAGACACAGTCATTCTACTTCCAGGAATCTGTGGAGGGGAAGGTTCTCAGAAGGACCCCACAGATTACACCATCAGGCACTGCCCAAGCTCCTGGCTTGGCCATATGTGTTCAGACACATTTTCAAAGGACATCTGAGTCTCATTGTGACTTGGTTGTTCAAACTCACAGAGCTCCCCGAATCAAGGGGTCCTGTCTTGCATGGCACAGAGCCCACATATGCTTTTGGCCACAAATACTTGCTGAGCCCGGACCATGAGCCGGCGGTGGTCTGGGTGCCAGGCACTGCCCTCCAGGGCTGATCTGCTGGGTGGAATCAACAAGCAAGGAGCCCAACAGAAAGTGACGGGCACTGCCAAGATGAAACATATGCCTCTGATGGGGACCCAAATTCATCTTACCTCCAGAGGTAAGATCCAGAGCGAGTAACCAAGGGCTATGGCTTACTGCATGTCCCTGGGGACAGCAGGGCCATCACCCTTAGAAGTGTGGAACCCCAGATACCACCGCTCTTTGCCTGGGGACCTCTTGGGACACGCGCAGACCCCCCAGGGAGAGAGCCCCTAAAGCCTTTCCAAGTTGAGCCATCCCACTTCATCGGGACATTACAGAGAACCACGCAATGTCTGACCTTGATCCTCAACTGAAGACACACACACGCTTACGTGCACACTCACACACACCGACACACACGCACTCACTCCCCTGCACACTCACATGGCCCCTCACATACCCCTAGACCTTTCCCATGCAACAGGCCCCTCTCCATGCAGCTCCCCCGGCCACCCTGCCATTCTGCCTCAGCTCCCTCCCCCTCACCTGTCCTCCCCAACAGGAGGAGGAAGAGGAAGAGGCTTCTAGGCCTGGCAGCGCCTTTCACCACCCTCACCCTCACCGCAAGTGCCATCCAGAAAGGCAGAGAGAAAAGGTCAGGTGCCACAGCCCCTCCCAGGACCCGCGGTGTGCAACTGTGACGTGTACTTCCAAAACACGCAGGTGGCTGAGACTCAGCAAACAAGCTGCCGCCCAAGTCCCTGCAGGAGGAGGGGAACGTCCGCAAACGAGGCTGCGGGGCGGGGGGGGGGGGGGGGGGGGGGGCGGCAGCCCGGTCTGCCGCAAGCCCAGCATCCCCAGCTGCCCAGGCCGCACGCAGCCTCCCAGCCCCGCCAATGAGAAGCAGGATGCGAGGGCATGGAGCCCTGCCAGGCCGCGCTCCCCCGCCAGGGCCCGGCCTCCCTGCCCCGAGTCGATGGTGCGGGTCCAGCCAGGGACCACCTACTGACACGGCACCCAAAGGCTGTGCCGGACGGACGAAAGGTGCTGCCTGTACCCTAGCGGGCCTCTCGGCTCTGCGCCGGGAGGGTCCCATCAGGCGGGCTTTGGCCCTCGTCGCGCAGCGAGCTGGGGGCCTGGGAGCAGCCCGGCTGAGAGTCTCGGCCCAGGTCGGGCAGCCGCAGAAGAGGCAGCGCCTGCGCCCAGGGCAGAAAGGAATCCAGAAGCAGCGAAGATGGATGTCCCGCCGGGGATTCCTACGGCCACAACCACTGCCCTCTGCGGCCTCCGTCCCCCACCCCTCGCCACGGGAGGGCTAAGGGCTCACCCCCGAGGCGGCGAGGCCGGGAGCCGAGGACCCCGGGGGCCCGGGGCGAGGGAGCGGCGTGCTAGAGGCAAGCTCCCCGCCCGGGAGTCTGAAGCGCTCCCACCGGACTGAAAGGAAGGGACGCGAGCCCTCCCTGGGCGCGGCCGGCGAAGGTGGGCCCCGTCCCCGCCCCCACACGCCCGCCACGCGTCGCCGGGCTGCCCGGCGATGACGCGCGCCCCGCGTGGGGACGAGAAGGACCAGCCGGACGGGCCAGCGACACCTCCCTGGGGCTGGGCTCCGGGCCCGTCGTGGGGGGCCTGCCAGCCCCGCCCAGGCCGGGAAGTCCGACCCTGCCCGGGTCCCCACCCCCCGGAATGCCGGCCCCGCGCCCGCCCGCGGGAACCCGCACTCCGCTCCTGCTCCTGCTCCCCAGCGCGCGGGAGCGCCAGCTCTGCGCCGCCCGCCCCTTTGCCCCCAGCTCGCCCTGCGCCCCTAGCCCGCTGGAACCCCGACTCCGCCCCTGCTCCCCCCGCCCGCCGGAGCCCCGACTCCGCCCCTGCTTCCCCCGCCCGCGCGAGCGCCGACTCCGCCCGCTGTCCCCCGCCCGCCGCCGCTGCCACGAGTCCGGGGCTGTCGTGCGCTTGGGCGCCAGGCTTGGGGAGCTTGGCGAGGCCGTGGACCTGCGTCTGCCCCGCGTAAGTCGGCCGGGTCCGGATCGGGGAGGGGGGACGGGGACGACCCCCTTGGCGCCGGGCGGGGCGGAGAGAAGCGGCGAGCGGGGTGCCGGGAACGAGGCGGGGGGGTCTGGAGGAGGCTGGGAGGCTGGGCTTACGCGTGGGCCCGGCGCTCGGGGGCTGAGCCTCCACTCCCATCCCCCAGCCCTCCCAGCCCTTCCGAACAGTGCCCAAGATCGGGGCTGGAGCGGGCACACACCAGCAGCAGGCGCCCTCCCTGGCTGGGTGACCCAGAGCCGCGCAGGCTGGGGCCATCACCCGACTCTAGGTTCGCCTTCACCTCTCCCGTGGGGACTGGAGAGGGGCAGCGTCGCTGACTCGAGAAGGGGGCTGGGATCTCGGCGGTCCGGCAGGATGGGAGGAATTAAGGGCCCATCCTGGTGGACCGACCACCCTGGGGACTGGAGCCTACCCTGGCAAGGGGGTGAAACCTAGTTTGCCAAAGATTATGCAAGCGTATGAGGTGCCTAGGAACGTCGGTCCCCAAAGCCCCCGCTCCCTGGCCCCTGCTGAGCCACCTTCGATCTTCAGGACAAGGACTGTTCCTACCTCTGTAGTGGCCCCCAGTCCCTGCATGCCTGGCTTTGTCAGAAATCAGCCCTGTGAGCCTGGGGGAGGAGTGGGCAGTTCCGATCCCAGATGGCACTGTCCCCTCAGGGCTCCCATTGCCTGACCTGCTCATGTCCATCCACTCCAGCCAGTGCCTCGACTCAGCCCAGTGCGGCCTGTTTGGTTGCATGCCTGGCCGGGGACAGTGGGGACACCAGATGTGACTGGTGGCTGTGCATTCCAGAGCTTCCTGGAGAACAGCTCAGAGCTTCCCCAGACCCAAACCTCACATTCTAGGAGAGGAAGCTGGGCTCCTTTCTCTGGCGCTGCCCGCATCTGGAGATGGCCTCAGCCCTGTTCTCGGGCATCCGAAGCTCCTGTCCCAGACCCCAAGGTGTTAACCCCGGGCCCAGAACTGGGCGGGGGAAGCCTGTTCTCTCCCTGGCATTCCTCTTCCCAGTGCCTGGGACCCAGATTCCCGGGCCCAGAATGCCCTTCTGCCGCCCATGGCTGTCCCCCAGGAAGGCACCAGACTGCTCCTCCCACACCTTGCCTCCTGCAGAACAGGGAACCAGAGCCCCAGCTGCTCCCCCTGGGGCTTCCACCACCAAAGGCCACTGGTCTCTGCCTGGGAGAGGGTCCCAATGGAGGGCACCAGGCAGCCTCCATAGACAGATCTCCCTGGTTGAACCTCGCTGAACCTATGTTTCAGGCAGGAAATGGGGGAATAGCAGATTTTACAGGCTCGCTGTCGTCAGCGCTGAATCATACAGAGCGGGAAGCGCCCCTAGCCTGCGCAACACCGAAGCTGCTGGAGGCAGGTGCCCAGTGCCCAGCCGGCCCCTGAGTCCTCACGGCAGGAACGGAAAGTTCTGGATGTGGGCTGGCTAATATTCCTGGTCACCATCTCCCCCCCCCCCCAGCATCACCAACCAACAAGGGCCAGTCTCTTGGCCTTCCTTTCTGTTTGGTCCGGAGATCTGTCATGATTCCCCAGCCTGCCCCAGCCGCAAGCCCCTCGGGCTGGGGCAGGGGTCTCAGCGCAGAGTGTGCCGAGTGAGGTGGGCGGGAATGGAGCAGGAGGACCCTCCGGGTGCTGGCTGTGTGGCTGCCGGAAGACAGCCCACCCCACCCCACTGTCTGTCAAACGGAGGGCAGCGTGGCTCCCAGGGCCCGGGGCTCCGGTATCTCCTCCCAAGGGACAGCTGTGTCCCCCACCGAGCTGTTGTCTAAGCAGGACCCGGATCTTTGGCTTTGTGAGAGCCCCGACTGGACAGCCATCTCCTCCGGAATGAAGGTCTTCCTACCCGTGCTACTGGCTGCCCTGCTGGGTGTGGAGCAAGGTGAGGTGCCCCCCCGACCCCGGGCTCCGGGCCCAGCCTTTGGCGTGAGCCCTGCTTTCCTCTTGGACTCTCCTTCTGCCTTCTCTCCCAAGTGGTGCCCAGCAGCGCCCAGGGGACCTTCAGGCCCGCTCCCACGTGACCTGTTCCAGACGGCCCCAAGGCCCTCTGCCCCAGCAGAGCGGGTCACTCCTCCTCGCTGCTCCCCTGGAGGCCTCGGGTCTGCCCCTGACACTCCCCGCTGTGCATTTGGACCTGGGCCTGGGTCTGGAGTGTGATGATTGCTCGATTAACATCCACCAAGGACTGGGGGTTGCGGACTGGCAGGGGACACGGGGGGGGGGGGACACCGCTGGGAGGCCCCCCAGGGCCCGAGACAGGTGTCACCTGCCGCGCCTCCCTTCCTCCGCAGCCTGCTCCCTGGTGTGCTTCTCGTGCACGAATCAGAACAGTAACTTCTACTGCCTGAAGCCGACCGTGTGCTCGGACTCGGACAACTACTGCGTCACGGTGTCCGCCTCTGCTGGCCTCGGTGAGCGCCGCCCGCCGCCTCTGCCCTCGGCCCAGGCCCCTGCCCCCCACGCCGGCCCTCACCGCCTTGTCTTCCTGCGCAGGGAAACTGGTGGACTTCGGCCATACCCTGAACAAGGGCTGCTCCCCGATCTGCCCCAGCCCCAGCGTCAACCTCGGCGTGGCGTCCATCGGCACCTACTGCTGCCAGAGCTTCCTGTGTAACATCAGCACGGCCGGCCGGGGGCTGCGCGCCAGCGCCGCGGTGCTGGGCCTCGGGCTCCTGCTCAGCCTGCTGTCCGCCCTGCAGCGGCTCGGGCCCTGACTGCGGCCGCCCAGCAGCCGACCCGGACTCCCCCAGCTCAGGAAGGAAGGCCCGGCCCCTCCCAGACACCCCAAACCATACGGAAGCCTCTTCCTCCAACCCCTTGCCCTGCTCGACCCCTCGCCCCGCTCGATCCCAGCCCCCGCTTCACGCACCTCCCCCTCCCCTAAGAGGCCCCCGCAGCACTCACTCCCCAGGCAGCGGGCCTTGCGACCTTCCTAAGGGAACCTGGGAAGGGCTGAGGGCTGGAGGTCGATCCCCGAGTCAGGACTGAGGCCTGGGGACACACTGGGAGCGGCACGTCTGTCTCGAGCTGGGTTGGGAGCTGTGCTTTGGGCCGCTGCTTCCGAGGCCTGTTGTCACATCCGAGGTCGGTGTTGTCTCAGGGGATGGCCTAGCTCAGTGGCGGGGACGGGGCCTGGGTGCACCCTGGGCATGCGTGCGGGTGTGCAGGAGAGTCAGGGTTGGGGGGGTAGGGGTCAGGAGTCCAACGTTAGCCGCGGAGCTCCCCAACCCCAACAACGAAGCTGCTTTTCTCTGGCCTTTCTGCAGCCCACATTCACTCATGTTAAGGCTGGCCTTTGGGAGGAAGATGGGGTTTCAGTGCATCAGGGTTTAGGCCGCCGGACCCAGGAATCACCCCCCCACCCCGACCTCCAGCTGCGGCCCCACCCTCTCCCTCCGCCCCCACATTGGATTCTGCCTGCTGCTCGGTGCCTCTAATAAACACATGTTGTCCACCTTTTGCTCTGGCTGTGACTGCCTGTGGCCATGACTGCAGTGTGGGGGACCCCCTCCCTGCAGGGGCCTCACTGGGGGAGGACCCCCATGGCCCCACCCAGAGGCCCACATGGGGAGAGGGGCTCCCCTGAGTCCATAGCTCTCTGCCCTCCAGGCCCAGAAGGGAACCTCCACGCTTGGCCACGTGGTAAGTTCATCATCAGGCGGGACAGGGCAGGACCAGAAGCGGGGAGGGAGGTCAGTCTGCTTCTGGGAGGAAGGCAGCCCCCTCCGGAGGCAGGCACGGGTTTGGAGTGGGGAGAAGGAGCCTACAGGAGCAGGCACTCGTGGGCACCGGCGTCCGGCTCTCCGGGACTCGACGATGGGATGGCGGCCCGTCGGGTCCCCGCAGGCACAGGCAAACCTGGCAGGACGGGCGGGGGCCGGGGAGTGGGGGTGCGGGACACTGCCTTGTGACCACCTCCTCTCTGCCAGCCATGCTGTGTCTGTGGTGACCAGGGAAGCCGTCCCTGCCGGCAAGGCTCTGTGTTCCCAGCCCACGGCTCCTTTGACTGGGCTGGGGCGCGTCGGGCACTCCTGGAAGGTGGGGAAGTCGGTGTCTACTTGATGCCAGCGGGCCAGGTCTGAGGACCCAGAGGGGGCCCAAAGGATGAGCTGAGAGTGTCCGTGGCTTCATGCGGGAAGGAGCCGGGAGGGAGCGAGGGAAGGGCTTCCTGACCAGCACGAGGGAGAGAGCGGAGCAGACCGCGCCTGGGGCACCAGCGCCCTTGGGGTGAGCTTCCTGCTGGAAAGGGGTCCGGGCTCCTGCTCCTTCAGGAATCCAGGGTAGAGTCCATGGACAGCGAGGGTCACCATGGGAGTTGGGCCGAGACTCCCCGGGGGTGAGGTGTTGGTGCCAGGGCCGGCCCTGGAATGCGCTTGGGATCCTGTTCTCTGAGGCCTTCCCAGGTGTTTGGGGCCCAGGAGGAACTCAGAGTGATGAACCGCCGGCCCGTGGAGTGGAAAACCAGCTTCTCTGGGCCCATTCAGAGCCAGGGAACCGCCGAGCAGGAGTCGCTGGGACGCGCCCGCCCGAGGAAGAGCCGGACGGAGACTCTGGGAAACGCGGTCCCTTGGGCTTCCCAGCCTCACACCCGCCCGCGCGCTCAGGCTGACCCCGGGGGCCCCAAGTGCTGTGCCTGTGCCAGTGGCCGCAGAATACTGTCCAGCAGCGCGGGACAGTGGTCAGTGTGGGGCTCAGGGTCGTGGCCCGTCTCGGGGGAATCTCTGAGCTCCAGCGTGGGCACGGATGCTCGGAAATGCGGGTTCTCATCGCCACGGCCACCAAAGTGGGGACACCCCGCCAACACACAGCCAGGTGACGGTGCAGGGATTGCATCCGCGGAGGGGACAGTCCCCAAATAAGGGGGGCAGGAGGGATCTGCCCCGGTAGGGCGACAAGAGGAAGGAGACCCCGCCTGACCAGGGCCTTGGGGAGGGATCGGGAAGCACCTTGGGGCAGCCTGACTGAGACTGAGTGGGCCGTGACCGTGGGACGCACCTGACGGGGTCAGGCTGGCGTTAAGAACAGAAGAAGGGGCGTCTGGCTGGGTCCCCGGAGCGGGCGACTCTTGATCTCCCAGTTGGAAGTTCAAGCCCCACGCTGGGTATAGAGATCACTTAAAAAAATAAAAAATATTTAAAAAAGAAAAGGAATCCCAGGAACTAGACGTCAGAATGTCCCCCAGATACACACGGGCAGCTGTTGTGGCGGGCAAGGGTCCTCCGCGGGGCTCCGAGTCCCCGGGTAGAAGGCACTGGCGGTATTGTTCACTCAACATTGGTCAAGCGACGGCGCTGGCGTGGCGCGAGGTGCCCGGCGGGTGGTGGCGAGGTGGTAGGACCCCGTGACCCCGCACTCTGCTCCTGCCCACGTCACGCAGGCTTCCGTCCCCCGCACCTGCTGTCTCCCAGGTGGCATTCCTCTGTCACTGCCCTTCCCGCACCTACACTCAGAGATGGTGATGCTTATCCCGTTTTCAGAAGCCCCCTGAGGCCGGGGGCTTGAAGCCACCCGCACTGCTGGCTGGGGGACCCCGGGGCCCACACTGCCTCAGCTCTGGGGTCAAGTCCTTGCAGAGCTGGGCTCAGAGGCCGGTGGGGCCCCCGGGTTCCCTCTGCCTCTCCCTGGGTGGGGGGGAGGTTGGAGGGCGGGGAGGGTGCAGGCCCCTGAGGGAGCAGAGGCAGGGGGGTGGGGTGGGAGAGAAGGGGCTGAACCGTGGGAGGAGGAGCCCAGAGCTCTAAGTTTCCATTTCCTGCCGCCTGGGGGAAGGCAGGTAGGGCGGGGAGGGGCGGGGCCGCGGGGGGAGGCCTGCTGGGGCCTCGTGCCCCAGACTCTAGGGGTGCCCTGGCACCTGGCCAGGCTGCGGGGAGGGGCCAGGCACAGGGTGGCCAGGAGCCCAGACTCCCTGATCTCAGCGCCTGGAGCCCGGGGGACGCCCCTCCCCCATCTCAGTAGCCCAGTCAGCTCTTTGTTCTGGTGCGTTCCGCATGCCCCCAGGGAGGGGGTCTCTCTGGGGAGAAAACGGGCATGTCTGGCTCCTGTCCCTCGCCTGCCCTCCCTGCTGCTGGGCCTGCGGGCCTGGGAGTGGAGGGATCCTGCCCCAGCTCTGGCCTCCACCCGCTGTGCGTCGCCGGGGTGGCCACGGCCCAGGCCACGCCAGGCAGGCCCTGCGCCTCCTCTCCCCGTCCTGACCGTCCGCCACTTCGCCCTGCTCCTGCTCTCCTGTGATTTCTAGGTCCCCAGCGTGCTCGGCCCACGGCCCCGTTGGGACGGAGGAGATCTGGGAAGTGGAAAGCACAGAGCCGGACGGAGATGGGGACACAGCAGACCCAGGGACGACACGGCCGCTCTGGCCGGGGCTCAGGCCCGTGGACACCCCACCAGCCCCCAACAGCGGGCCCGGGACGGTCGTTCTGAGGTCCCACCTCCGCAGGCCCCAGCCATGAGGCTGTGCTCCAGCCTGTGGGGACGTCCCTTGTGTAAGAGCCTGCCTCGTGTCCCCATGGGGGATCTTATCGAACGCTCCGTTTCTCCTCACCTGGGGCCCCAGACTGTCACCTTGGGAGTGTCTCTGGAGTCCCCTCGGCTGTGCCGTCGTGAGGAGGTGAAGTGGGAAGACGGGGGTCTCTGAGGAAAATGCACGAGACATGGATTCGGGAGGGGCGCACAGAGAGGAGGGGCCAGCTGGGGGTCCGGGAGGGCAGTGTGCGGGGCAGCAGACACCACACCCCCGAGGGGTTCTAAGGCTGGGGGAGGGACCACTGGGAGCCCAGCAGATTCTAAGAGGAGAAGACCCAAGTGGGGTGTTGATGCCATGGACCCCCTCCTGCAGGGTCTCCCTCCTGCAGGGTCTCCTGGGACAGTCCCATCACTCGTGAGCACCTGCGGCAACTGTCCCTCTGGCCGCCTTTCCAGCCTGGCCAGTAGACAGCAGGTGTCCCTGTCACCGGGGCTGGAGGGGGCGCCGCGTGGCTTCACTAAGTCCTGCCCACCCTCTCCAAAGGGCACCTTCCGCCGCCCTCTTCTATTTTTCTGGTTCGGATGTGCCATCTGTTCTCTGCTGGGAATTTGGCCAAACCTGCCTTTGCCTGACTCTCCTTCGGGGAGGGACTCAGACTGGCACCCTTTCCATCCGCTCCCCGAGCAGAGGATAACCTGACCCCCTCTTCCAAGAGTTCTCTGGGGACCAGAGCAGAGTAGGACCCTGCAGAACGACATGCCGCCTCCCCCAGCTGGCCTGGGTTTCTGGCACCCGGACTGAAAGCAGCGGACCCAGGGCCTCAGCAGACGAGGGAAACTAAGGCCAAAACAATTTGCATTTCCTCAACCTACCGCCCAGGGACTGACAAGTCCTCGGAACAGGCAGAGCGACCTTCCTCTAGGGGTTCAGCGGCCTCGATGCTGACACTTCGCGAAGGGCAACAAGCCATTCTGGCCCGACCCCCAGGATCCTGTAAGTCTATTTTAACATAAACATTCCTTTGGAGACTTCCTTTATCTCTAAACCCCAAGGTACGTGGTGGCCATCATCGCCGCAAGCATACACGCACCGAGAGACATCCGAAAGGTCTCAGGACTGAGTTTTCATGGAACAGTAGTGCATGACCTTCTAACAGGAGCTGTCCCCTCAGGGTCCTGGAAACCTTGTTCCCAAAATACCTGGGAGGCCCGCACTCTCCCTAACCCCTCCCAACTTGGAAATATATAGGGGCCCCTCCCCAGGACCCCAGTGCAGCTCTACCTGCCCCCGGTCCTGTCCCCGGGCTTTAATAAAACCACCTTTTTGCACCAAAGACGCCTCAAGAATTCTTTCTTGACTGTTCTCTCCTAAACCCCAACATTTCCTACATGATTTGGTGCATGGCGTGGGGCGTCGGCCTTTCATCTGGCCTCTGAGCCTTGCTGCAAACTTGACAACGGCTTTCTTTCCCTCCATTCCCATTTCAGGGGCTTTGAAAGGAATATGATATTTTTTCGTTAATAAATTTTTTTTAATTTTTTAAAAAGATTTTATTTATTTATTTGACAGGCAGAGATCACAAGTAGGCAGAGCAGCAGGCAGAGAGAGGCGGGGAAGCAGGCTCCCTGCTGAGCAGAGAGCCCGATGCGGGACTCAATCCCAGGACCCTGAGATCATGACCTGAGCCGAAGGCAGCGGCTTAACCCACTGAGCCACCCAGGCGCCCAGTAAATTTTTTAAAAAATATTTTATTTATTTATTTGACAGAGAGTGGGAGAGACCTTGAGAGAGAGCACAAGTGGGGGAAGCAGCAGAGGGAGAGGGAGAAGCAGGCTCTCCACTGAGCCAGGAGCCTAATCGGGGCTTGATCCGGGGACCCTGGAATCATGACCTGAGCCAAAGGCAGACACTTAACTGACTGAGCCACCCAGGTGCCCCAAGGACTATCATCTTTTTTTTTTTTTTAAGATTGTATTTATTTGACAGAGAGACGTAGTGAGACGGAACACAAGCAGGGGGAGTGGGAGAGGGAGAAGCAGGCTTCCCACCAAGCAAGGAGTCTGATGTGGGGCTCGATCCCAGCATCATGACCTGAGCCGAAGGCAGACGCTTAACAACTGAGCCCCACAGGCGCCCCCCAAGGAGTATCGTCTTACTGGAACACTCTCCTGTCGATCGCTCAGGCTACGATCCTCCTGCCCGCGGCTGCTCTACGGGACGGAAGGAGAAACCCTGCCGTTTCGCTGGAAGTCAGTCCCCGAGCCTGAACGGTAATAAGACCCAGAAACTTGCTGCCCTCTCTTTGATCCTGTCCTTCGACAAAGTCATCTGTCGTGGGCACGGGACAGGCACCCCAGCGACCAGCCTGGCTGCCCATCTTAACTCTCCCATGTGAGGTTCCCTCCTCATCGGTCTAATGTGATCCTACCCACGTCCCTGGTCTGGCCCCTTCTGGCCGCGGGACCTCCACGGGGAGCCGGCGGAACCCAGCACCCGACTGAACTAAAACCCAACGGGGATGGCTTCCTGGGGACTCTGGCTGGAAAGACCACACATGTGGGAATGTCACTCAGAACGTGACGGGTTTCTGTCTTTACTGTTTTCCGTCAAGGTCCTCTAAGTACTTAAACTACAATATTGGGACATTTCCCCTGGTAAAACTTCTCTAGTGTTTTCCATGGGCTAACAATGGTGGGTTCTTCAAGGCAAGGTGGAGTAAGAGGTGACCTTCACGGCACGACCTCCGAGGCATGGTATTTCAGGCCCTACTAGCCTAGGACGCAGTGGGGACATGGGGGGACGCTGGCATCGCTCCTCCGGGGACTTTAAGGCAGAGCGGTGATCAGAGCGACCTCATCGGAGGGACACGTTGAGTCCCTTTGACGCCAGGAGCCTCTGATGTATCCCGTGTGGGACGCCACCTGGGAGTCGGGAATGGGATTCCCCGTGATGGACCTTCTCTCTCTCTCTCTCCCCAGTTCCCAAGGACTCTTCCTCGGGGAGCCTTCTAACCCCCCGGAAACCATGTGGATTGCGAAGTTGAGGAAAGGACTGAGCTCCTGTAGCCCCGCGTGGCCTCGGTGGGATGTGGCGGTTCGTCTCTTCCGCAGGAAGCAGGGCGCATGGGCGGGGATGCTCTAGGGCAGCCTGCGGGCTCTGCATCGGGACCCCGACCTAAGGGGCCTCTTGCAGAACAGGTTGGGTCAGGAACCGGGCTGGTAAATTCCCTCCCTGCGTGGAGGATGATAATGATCTAAACAGGCCTGGTCCCGACAGGATCCAGGTTGCTGGAGGAAACAGGGGCCGTGGTCCCGAGGAGGCGGACGGGGTCTCACGGTCCCTCCTCCTGACGGCTGTGGGGGCGTCTCCTGCATTTCGCGGGCTGGCTGCAGTTAGAGCCAGCTGTGGGGCTGGACCCGGGGATGGGGACTTGAAGGAGGTTTCCCAAGCAGCTGCCGAAACTCCCTCTGTGTCCGGGGAGTTTCCTGTCTTCTCCAGCCCGACCTGGACCACAGGTGTCCACGCTGGGGGACAAACAAACAGGGTGTCTGTTCGTCTGTCTGAGCCGAGGAGCTTTAGAACCAAGAAACCGCGTTCTCTGCCTTCTGGGGGCACGTGGCCTCCTCTCCAGCCCTCCCCCTCCCGTGTCTGCATGGCCCGGGGGCCTCCTGCTTAACTGGCTTTGGGGCCCTCCTTGTTCGCCCCCCCCCCCCCCCCCCCCGCTGTGAGGAGCAGAGAGGAGGGTCAGCGCTTGACCCCGCCCACTCCGGATTCCCCCCAGGGTCCCAGGGAAAAACCACAGAGGGCAGCAAACTGATTGGCTTTTAAGTAGGTGTTTTAATCTGCTTGACTGTCCTGCACCCGTCACGCAATCAGGTTTTTGTCCACGCACCTGTCTAACTACAGGTACTTGTTCACGTGGGAAGGGCGGCAGGCTCCTTCCCAGATGGTGTTTAATAGAATCGGGTTCAAGAGGTCGGGGGCCCCCACCCCCTAAAGCATGCTGGCCGGCCAGGAGCCCCCAGGTCAAGCTCTTCATTTAGCTGTCCCACTGTCCGCAGAGCTGACACCCCCCTTCCCCACCCCGGACGTGGTTGAGACCCCCGAGGCCATTCCCTTCCTTCTGTCACATACCAGTTGTAAGTCTTCCCCACAGGAAGACTTTAGATGGGGCACGGGGTAAGCTGAGGAAAGCTTAGAATACCAGGACGGGGTCCTTCCCATTTTAAAGGTAGTTTCCCCCCCCCCGGGATAGAGGGTCCTTGTCTCTGCCGACCTTTCTTCTGGTCGAGTTCCATCAATGTTCCATGATTGTTCATCAGTGTTCCACCAAGGCTTGCCCAAGGTCGGATAAGCTCCTGATCTCTGTTGCAACTTATTAGCAAAAAAAGTGACATAAGGGCCCTGGGTGGCTCAGTGGATTAAGCCTCTGCCTTCAGCTCGGGTCATGATCGCAGGGTCCTGGGATCAAGTCCTGCTTCAGGCTCTCTGCTCCGCGGGGAGCCTGCTTCCTCCTCTCTCTCTGCCTGCCTGTCTGCCTACTTGTGATCTGTCTGTCAAATAAATAAATAAAATCTTTTTTAAAAAGATGACTTAAAATCATGGTTAATTTTGTCTGTCTCAAGGTTTTCATGGGTAACTAAGAGAGCTTTCAAAGTCTGTCATAACGTGAAACTTAACATTTTGCTCCATGATAAATTGGGATTGAAATCATTGGACACCTAGGTCTTTTCCAAATAGGAGAGAGTGCCACTGAACACAGCTTTGCACTTTTGACTTCTTATTGCTAAGAAACTACGGATATTTGGGTCTGTTGGAAAACGTGCTTTGTGCTTAATAGAGTCATAAAACTGCCATCTGCAGAACTCTGGAGTGACAGTTCACAACTGGTTACTGCTTAGTTCTCCGGAGACTAAGAGTTAAAATCTTGCTACATGTAATTAAAACCGGTGGGAATAAGGGAAGAAACTCAGTATGTGTAAGAAAGATCTGAGGAAAGGGGACACATTTTTGTCAAAGGGAAGGTGTGGGATGTTTGCAAAGGGAAGTCTTCGGAGAGGAATTTGAGTGTGGTCAGGACGGACCAAGGTTGAAATGAGCAGATTTGAAAATACGCTAGTGTGAGACTGAAATTCTGTTTTCTCTCTGTTCAAAAGACACAGTTTTCTGGGATTGTTGGTCTGCTCTTGGGAAAAAAATATAAACAAAGCTGTTTGCTCTTTCTTTGCCCAAAAAACCGGCCTCTACGGTTTGTGTTTATCAGGTTTTTAATGATCCATAATCCTGCTTAGGCATGTGCTTTAACTTCCTAAGGTTTTACCAAACTTCCCTGAGATTTCAAATTGTAAACAACGTCTCTTTGACTAATAAGGCTTGTTTACACGGTGTGTTGTGTTCTGGTGCAAGGTCGTCATTGAACCGTCGGAACCATGGCTGGTCTCTAACATTTGCTCTTCCAGACCTTTCTCTTGCGATATTGTGATTTACAGAAACATGGTAAAGTATGCATTTGTGAACACAATGAAGCATTTAACTTTTCTCTCTGATTGAACCCCCTGAAGCTCAAAAGGTCTCAGTAAGTATCCTTTCTTCTCGGGCAATCATAGTACCTGCATGAGCTCTGTAAGGATCTGTTCTCCTCATAACAGGGCATCATTGGAAACACTGATGATTTTACCACGGCTTTCAGATGTCACGTTTGAGAGAGACGTGCACAGACTCAGATGTGACTAGACAGCTTTAAGGAGCTAAGGTTGACTTTATGAAACCTGGAGCCATAAAGCCCCTTGGAACTGTTGGCCTGACCCCTTGCTTATGGAGTCCCCAGCAGCCTCACCAGGTGAGTCAAGAATGTCACTTCCCAGCAGGTGCAGGACCCTCGGGCTGTCCTGGGGACCTGGTGGAGAGGAATCCGCCGCATCTACAGGTACAGCGGGCATGTCTGATGGCAAGTACGTGGCTTGAAAGTTCAACCTAGAGATTCCTTATAAAGTTCCAGCAAAGCAGATTCTAAAAGATCTGTAGGATCACTCACTGTTCTTGCTGAGCTTATGGAAATAATCAGGCCAGGTGTGTTAAAATTGAACTTGTTTTACAAACAATGTAGTCTTAACTTGGCTACCTCTGGAAATAACAGCGATTTTAGTGAGAAAATTTGCGTTTCGATAACACACTTTTGCAGATGTTAAATCGTAGTTCTGATTGTCTTTGAGTGTTTGCTCTTTGCCTGAGCGAGCCAGCTTGAGAACCTTCAGAGAAATTAGCCCAAGAGCTCATGTGTAGACAATCTTGCTTCTTACTCTGTGGAGACAATAACGAGACCCCGTGGGCACAGGATTGTTTGGACAGCTGGAGCATGGGATCGGTTCCCCAACAGTGTATAGGTCAGCGATCACCACGACCAGTTCCGTGTGGCTGGGATGACAAAATTGCTCCTTAGAAGCACAGCACACCCCACGCCACGGGGCTACCCATGGGCTTCTGCAGATGGTGGACAGCCCCACGTTCCTTAGGATTGCATTGGGTGATGCACTGGGGGCTGCCCTTATCCCGAGGCAAGTCTTACCCCACTTGCCAGTGATTCCTGCTAACTAGGGTTGTGTGAAGGCCCAACCTCCTACAATGAAGGCTTCTTGATGCCACATTTATCCTAGAAGTTACCGCTGTTGACGTAAACTCACAAGAGGAGGCTTCAGGCAATCATGCAGCCGTCACCTGGAACTAAGCGGGAATGCAGTCACCCACAAATGCGGAAGGTGGCCTTGCAGAACCAAAGGGCCCTTGAAACCCCAACTGCAGTCCAAGGACGCCCAGAAGCAGGTGACCAGCTCCACGCAGGACCCGAAGTGGCTCTAACCTGTGGCTGCGCCTTCCCCCAGGCTGGATAGGCCCCTGGACCGCGGGTGTTGCCGGGATGCGCGGACCCACTGTTAAAGCCATGACAAGCATAGCCAACCTTCCGAACCGAAAATGAGGGTACACGTGCCAGGCTTCAGGGGTCCGACCACCTAACACCCATCTTTGCTCCTTCTTTGGGCCTGGGGGATGTTGTTTGGCACATGGAAGCTCCTAATAAGGGCATGGCCCAAGCCCTAAATGACACCCAAATCACATTTCTCTACGAAATACTGAAATAGCACAAATGCGTGAACCAGCTTTACAAAACAGAAAGGTGTGAGATGCTTTACTGCTGCACCCGGTGGAACCCGTGCTTCACAGAAACAAAGTGCGACGCCCACGTTCCAGATGCCACGAACCTCCGCCTGCGTCTCTAACCGACAGGAACACTCGGTGGGCGTCCTGGGAGACCCTGTCTCTCCTTCAATGACTGGTTAAACTCCCGGACTGGACAAGATTTTTGTCAACTTTCCAAGGACTCTGGGGGCACCTGGGTGGCTGGGTCGGTTGAGCGTCCGCCTCTGGCTCCGGTCGGGGTCCCGGGATGGAGTCCCTGTCGCGCTCCCTGCTCAGCGCGGAGCCTGCTTCTCCCTCCGACCCTCCCGCTGCTTGTGCTGTCGCTCGCTCTCGCTCTCTCTCAAGTAGATAAATAAAATCTTAAAAAAAAAAAAAGACTCTTATTTGGGTTCTTTTTCTTTCTGTTCCTCTAACCAGGTTCGTGTCTTTTCCCACGTCTCTGCGCCCGGTGCCGAGACGCTTTCTCTGCCGCCGCTTCCCGCCGAGGGTGCTTCCCGCTCGGGGGATCCGCACGTGCGGCCTCTCCTGACTCCGCGCCTCTGCCTCTCGCCGCTGCTCGAGCTACCTACGCCCCAGGGACAGCGTGGAGCCCAGCACGGCCATCTCTCCGCCCCTAGTCAGCAGGGAGACCTCTCGGAAGATGAGACCTTCCATCAACAACTTACAGGCTGAAGGGTCAGAGGGTTCGGGGTGGGGGGGTGACGTGGGAACCAAAAGCAGAAGAAAAATTAAATTTCCTTTCTCCCTACAGCCCACTGACAAGTCCTCGGGACAGGCAGAGCGACCTTCCTCTAGGGGCTCAGCGGCCTCCATGCTGACACTTCGCGAAGGGCAACAAGCCATTCTGGCCCGACGCCCAGGATCCTGTAAGTCTATTTTAACAGAAAAATTCCTTTGGAGACTTCCTTTATCTCTAAACCCCAAGGTACGTGGTGGCCATCATCGCCGCAAGCATACACGCACCGAGAGACATCCGAACGGTCTCAGGACTGAGTTTTCATGGAACAGTAGTGCATGACCTTCTAACAGGAGCTGTCCCCTCAGGGTCCTGGAAACCTTGTTCCCAAAATACCTGGGAGGCCCGCACTCTCCCTAACCCCTCCCTACTTGGAAGTATATATAGGGGCCCCTCCCCAGGACCCCAGTGCAGCTCTACCTGCCCCCGGTCCCGTCCCCGGGCTTTAATAAAACCACCTTTTTGCACCAAAGACGACTCAAGAATTCTCTCTTGGCCATGGGCTTCGAAAGCAAACATCGTTTGTTCATCAGTAGGCTGGGTCACAAACTAGGTACCAGCTCCTCCTCCCCGGCACTGTGTGTAAGTTCTGCACTAACTGCAAGAGGAGACCGCGCTTGGAGTCCTGTCTCCCTGTGTCCTTACCTACTGCAAGCGACAGACCCTTGCTCAAACCAAGAGACTTGGGCCAACGCACCCCCCCAAGGGGAAGACCCCTTGTCCTCGGGGACAGGAGGGGTGTTCACGCCCAAGTAGGAGTCTGCAGAACTGTTGGAGGCAGGCCCCTGGCCAGGGCGGCCTCCGCCATTAAAAGATGGCGCCTGTAGGGGCGCCTGGGTGGCTCAGTGGGTTAGGCCGCTGCCTTCCGCTCAGGTCATGATCTCAGGGTCCTGGGATCGAGTCCCGCATCGGGCTCTCTGCTCAGCAGGGAGCCTGCTTCCCTCTCTCTCTCTCTCCCTGCCTCTCTGACTACTTGTGATTTCTCTCTGTCAAATAAATAAATAAAAAATCTTTAAAAAAAAAAAAAAAAAAAAGATGGCGCCTGGCTAGTTGCCAGGTGAGGATTGCCTCGTGAGACTAAGCGGAACGCCCAAAGAGGAGGTAAACACCATTGGTTGCTAACGTAGTTGTTCGTTTGGGTGCACAGCCTGATTCGCTCCCTCCTGTACCCTGCTCGCTGATTGGTCATGTAAGCGTATATAAGTGTGTAGATTTGCAGAAATAGAGAGAGAGAAGATGCATCTGAACCAGGCTTCTTGTCCTTGCGGGTCGAGGGTGATACAGAACCCCCTGGAGACCCAGGCCCTTCCTTGCTTTGGACAGAGGGTCCTGAGTTCACCAACATAAAGGCACCCCCTTCATGCTCGTGCTTTGGGGAGCCCCTCAGTAGATTACAACGAACACCATTCTTTGAGAACAGTGTCTCTCTGCCCTCCTGGCACCAGGAACCCAGGGCAGGAACAGGAGGAAGCCACCATCCTCAAGATCCTTCCTGGGGATGCTGGTGGCTCCGTGGGTGGAGCATCGGACTCAGTTTCTGCTCTGGTCCTGAGCTCCAGGTTGTGGGATCGAGCCTCGAGTCAGGCTCCACGCTGAGTGGGGGTCTGCTTGGGGCTCCGTCTCCCTCTCCCCCTGCTTTTACTGCTTACTCTCTCTCTCAAAAACGAAACAAACCCCGCAACACCCACTCTGAGAGGGGCTGGGCAGGGGTGAGATCGAGCAGTCGCCGAGCTCTCCCACGGGGCTCAAATGCCTTTTTTGTAACGAGACTTTTGCTTGGTTCCTGGAGAGCGCTGTCCTTCCACGTGCGCACCCGCCCACTCTCCTGCCCCTACTCCCGGCCGCGGGACTCACACCCTCCTGCTGGGTCTCATGGACGCGCCGGCTCTGAGCTGTTCTCTCCGAGTCGTGTTCCCGCAGGTTCCCTGGGCTGCCCGCGCCCGCCTCTGCCTCCTCGTGTACTGTCTTCCGCACTTGCGGTCACCGAGGGAGCTCTGGTCACCGCGGGAGCTCCTCAGAGAGCTCCCACAGCACCCTCGTATGTGGCCCCCACACGGCTGTGGATGTGTCTAGGAAGGTGTTTGTAGGGTAGATGAACATTCCAGTGGGTGAAACACAAGTACAGCAGGCTGCCCTCCGTCGCGTGGGTGGACCTCGTCCAGTCAGTTGAGGATCTGGATGGCACCCCGACGGACACCCCCGCCCCCCACCCCGCAAGAAAGGGGCAGTTCAGCATTGAACAGCCTCTGGCCTTAACTTGGATGCTGGCTCTTCCTCGCCTCTGCTCGGCCAGACCGCGCTGATGACTCTGAACTTGCCGGCTCCCATAATCGTATAAGCCGGCTCAGTCCACGAGATCTAGTCCTGTACAGAAACGTTCTCTTATTCTGTTTCTCTCGAGAATCCTGACCATCACCCAGAATGTCCTTTTGATTTGCTCTCAGGAACCCCGTTCTGTCGGAACGCCCCGTCTTTGAATCACCTGTTTGTCTTTTCCTCTGTTTTATGGATCACAGTATCGTTGCTATTCTAAAATTCTCTTGTGCTGGGGCGCCTGGGTGGCTCAGTGGGTTAAGCCGCTGCCTTCGGCTCAGGTCATGATCTCAGGGTCCTGGGATCGAGTCCCACATCGGGTTCTCTGCTCCGCAGGGAGCCTGCTTCCTCCTCTCTCTCTCTCTGCCTGCCTCTCTGCCTACTTGTGATCTCTCTGTGTCAAATGAATAAATAAAATCTTTAAAAAAAAAAAATAAAAAAAATAAAATAAATAAAATAAAATTCTCTTGTGCTAACTCCCTTCTGTGGACCATCTGCTGGTCTGTGCGTGTGGCTTTCCCCTATTGTGATTGGTCATGGCCCCTGCCTCTGGAGATCCTCAGAGGCTTTATTGTGCGCTGGGCATTGTAGAATTGTAGAAGTAAGAACCACAGAGGCTGCACTCACACACCCCCGGGACAGGGGCCCCACACCCTCCTTAGCCGGATCAGTGGGTACCAAGTACCAAGCACCTACAGCTTTGTGGGGTCTGGCCTGCAGGTTGAGAAAGGTGCATGGAAACGCCCGTGCGTCCCTTTCCCCTGCCCCAGCCTCTGGCTGAGACTGGCCTGTGTCCTTGGCCCTGGAGCACGTGGGACAGGCCGTTCTGCTCACTCACTGGGTCCTTACGCTCTGCCTGTAAGCCTCCCGCGTTCGGAAGCAGCTTCCCAGTCTGACAGCTCTCTTGGGAGCAAGTTCAGACATGCATCGGAGGCCCGCCTCTTCCTCTGCGGGGATTTGCTGCCTAGGGAGACTGTAGGAAAGGTCACCTTCCTGGCAGCGGTCCCTTCCAGGGCGTGTCTCCCGCATCCCCAGCTCTGCGTGCATTCTGGGTGGGAGAAGGCGTTGGCAGCTTTGCAAATGTCTACCTGGTGGTAAGATCATCACTGGTTTCCCTTGCCCAGAGCCAAGTCTGTGTGGGTCGCACCCACCCCTTGGTGCCTGGAGGTGCCACATGGCCATGGGAAGGAAAGGGCGCTGCACCAGCCCACCTGGGAAGGATTCTGACCTCTGACCCTGGTCACTCAGCCCTTGCCCCCGTCACAACTCTCCAGCATATTTTAAACACAGTGATGGTGATCTGTCTGGCTTTCTCTCCCGGGTCCGGTGAAGTACTTGACTGCACGGTCCACGTCATCCTCCCGCACCCTCTCCTCGTGGGAGCCTCTGACGGCTGCGGAATCGCATGCCCACTCTGCATCCCGGTCCGTCGGACGGTTTCCCAAGTTTGCTGTTTTTACTACTTATTCTCCAGGATTCCTGGGTACAGTATCATATCATCTACAACAGCAGGTTTACTTCTTTCCATTCTTTTTCTTTTCTTTTTTTTTTATTTGAGAGGCAGAGAGTACGGTTTTGAGGGGGGCATGAAACAGAGGCAGAAGGAGAGAGAGAATCTCAGGCAGGCTCCACGTCCAGCACGGGGCCGGACACAGGCTGGATCTCATGGCCCCAGGAAGACCTGTGTCAAAATCAAGAGCCCCAGCCTGAACCACAGGAGCCCCCAGGTGCCCCTTCTTCCCGTTCTAATGCCTGCCCTGCGCACCCCTGCTGAGCACTTCCTGTTCACATGCGCATCGAGATGGGGACACTTCTGCTGTCCTTATAATGTAAGATGATGACTTCAGGAGATTGGGTTTTTCTTGAATGTTTTTAATCGAGAAAGGTTATTCGACTTATCAGAGGTATTTGCCAAGTCTGTAGATTTGCCCCTATATTTATTTTCATTTCTATTAATAGGAGGAACTACCTTGACAAGTTCCCTAGTATTTTTTTTTAAGATTTTATTTATTTATTTGACAGATCACAAGCAGGCAGAGAGGCAGGCAGAGAGAGGGGGAAGCAGGCTCCCTGCTGAGCAGAGAGCCCGATGCGGGGCTCGATCCCAGGATCCAGAGATCATGACCTGAGCTGAAGGCAGAGGCTTAACCCACTGAGCCACCCAGGTGCCCCGACAAGTTCCCTAGTTTTTAACGGTCATTGAATTCCTGGGATATACCCGGCTTTGTCACACTATATGACGGTCTCAATGCGCTGCTGGATACTGTTTGTTTATATTTTTTTTAAGATTTTTGCTCTGGTATTTCTAAGCGATGTTAGTCGGTGATTTTCTTTTTTCCCAATTTTTTTTTAAAGGAAAGGTTCCTTTTAAAGATTTTATTTATTTATTTATTTATTTGACAGACAGATCGCAAGTAGGCAGAGAGGCAGACAGAGAGAGAGGGAGAAGCAGGCTCCCCGCTGAGCAGAGAGCCCGATGCGGGGCTCGATCCCAGGACCCCGAGATCATGACCCGAGCCGAAGGCAGCGGCTTAACCCACTGAGCCACCCAGGCGCCCCTTTCTTTTTCCAATTTTTTGTGTTACCACGTCTTCTTTTCAATGAAACCGAAATTTGGGCTTTAAAATCTTGTACAGCACTCGGAGGAGCCCTTGATCGCCCAGGGAGATACTCGCTTCGGTCCTTACTTGTCATCAAGGAGGCGGCCGGCAAGTCGGCATCAAGCCGCGTTTTTCTTACAGGTGTTTGGGGGGGGCCCAGGTCCTAGGACTATTTCTGGGTCCTCGACGCCGCTGCGGTTCCTCTGGGGCCCAGGCCGCGTCCGGGACCCGCGTCGCCCCCCGCTGCCCTCCGCCACCCCCACCCCCCATGCTGTGCCGCTCCCCTCCCCCGCCCCCGCCCGCCCCCGCGCGGCCGCCTCCCTCCCCTCCCCCTCCCCCTCCCCCTCCCCCTCCCCCTCCCCGCAGGCGGGGCTCCGAGCGGCCCGTCGCCTCCTGCCCTTCCCCCCCCCGTCCGTCGTCCCCCCCGTCGCCCGCTCGAGCCCTCGGTCCGGCCGTCGCTCCGCGCGTGGCTCGCCCGCGGCCGCGGACCGGTCCGGCCGCCGCTGGTTTCCCCGCACGTTCCCGCGCGGGCCCGGCGGGCGTCTGCGAGCGGGGCCGCCCTCTGCCGGCGGCGCGGGGAAGTGCGGGCTGTCGCCGCGCTCGCGCCTCGCTCGGTGGCGGGTCCGCGGTCGCTCGGGGGCAGGGGCCCCGCCCCGGGGCGTCCGGTACTTTCCCGTCTTACTCCCCCCTTCCCGTTTGCCACCAGCCCGCAAGGGTCCGCGCCCCGGGAAGGGCCGCATGTGACGGCCCCGCGCCCCGGTCGCCTGTGGCTGGTCCCCCCGCCACCAGCTCTAAGTCCAGACCCTCCCCTTCTGGGGCCGGCTTCTGTCTGGTTCATCCACCTCGGCTCTGCCTTCCTCCCCCCTTCCTCCCCGCTGCCCCCAGGTGCCCAGGTCCTCCGCCCCCGCCAGACCGGGTCTGTCCCCGCCAGGGACATCCCGGCGTCTCCACCTCCCCGGTGCTGAGGTCACGGCAGAGGTCGGGTCTGTTGCCTCTCCGTTGACCTGCGCTCCCGCTCTTGCTAGAAAGTAGCTAGAAGTGCCCTGGGAAACCCAGAATTCGGGGGGGAATGTAAGAGTCTAAATTTCCTGGTGGCACGGACAAGACACTGGGTTCTGGGTTCTGGTTCCGCAGCCGGTGACCTTTTTAAGTTCGTGCGTGAATTCCAATAGCGCCTCATCCTGCACTTTCCGAATTCAATCCGCAGGGCGTCCGGATGGTGGCGGCTGATTTCCCACCTTAAATAGAAGCGGTGACAGCGCCAGAAGCAGGGGTGATGCAGTTCTAGGAGCCCCTTGTCCCATCAGAGGACCCTCGCAGGCCTGGCTCGCTGAGAGCGCTCATACATTCTGTTGGATTTAATCAAACTATTTTCTGCACATATGGGAATATAGTATGTTTTCCCTTTGGGGGGCCTTGGTGATTTTCTGACATTAGAGTACATTTTCATTAATTTTTATGGGAGATTGCCCTGGAATTTTCATTTCTTCTAATACCTTGTGCATTTTTTTCAAAATCTAGTTAACGCTAGCATCTGAAAATTAATTACGGAGTGTTCATTTCTTCCTTTCCTCTGAAACAGGTTCTGGAAGATTGAGGCTATCTTTTCTTTGAGTGTTTGTAAGAATTAACCAGTGAGAGCTTGTAAATCGGGTTTTCTTTTTATCTTAATAAATTTTCTTTTAATTTTTTATTTATTTAAGTTAATTTTAAATGAGTCTTTTGAAGTATACTTTGTAAGAATTAAATTCACAAACTAGGGGCGCCTGGGTGGCTCAGTGGATTAAGCCGCTGCCTTCCGCTCAGGTCATGATCTCAGGGTCCTGGGATCGAGTCCCGCATCGGGCTCTCTGCTCTGCAGGGAGCCTGCTTCCTCCTCTCTCTCTCTCTCTCTCTGCCTGACTCTCCGCCGACTTGTGATCTCTGTCTGTCAAATAAATAAATAAAATCTTTAAAAAAAAAAAAAGAAATTCACAAACTTTATGGGCACGATCTCATGAGCTTTGTCAAGTCCATGCAGTCCTGTAACCACCTCCACAGTCAGAACACGGAACCTGTCCTCACGCCCAAAGAGGTCCCTGGAGGGGCACCTGGGTGGCTCAGTGGGTTAAGCCGCTGCCTTCGGCTCAGGTCACGATCTCAGGGTCCTGGGATCGAGTCCCGCATCAGGCTCTCTGCTCAGCAGGGAGCCTGCTTCCCTCTCTCTCTCTCTCTCTCTCTCTCTGCCTGCCCCTCCATCTACTTGTGATTTCTCTCTGTCAAATAAATAAATAAAATCTTTAAAAAAAAAAAAAAAAAAAGAGGTCCCTGGAGATGGGGTTTTGGAATAAGGTGAGGTTCGGTGGGGTGGGGTCCGGAGCCCACAGAGTAAGACTTGTCGAACGCGGGCATCAGGTCTGTGCTGCCTTCCGCTTCCATTCCTCTGGGATAAAGGGCCAGAGCAGCACCTGCGGGGTCACACGCTAAGACTAGGTTTCACTTTCTAAGAAACTGCCAACCATTTTTCCAAACAGCTGCTCTGGCCTGTGTGGGTGTCCAGCTCCCTCCTTAGACGCTGGTGATGAGGGCTGCCTGTGTGTGACCCTGGTCCTTCTGTCCCCCGCACACGGGTACCGCAGCATCTCCTTGTGGTTTCCGTGTACATTTTCCTAAGGGCTGAAGACACCCAGCTTCTTGTCCTGAGCTCTTTGCCCTTGAACTTCTTCTCTGGTGAAGTGTGGATTCAGATCTTCTGCCCATTTATTGTATTTAATCTTATTATTTAATCGTATGCACTATTTTAATATATACAAATATTTACTTCTGGCTTTGGATTTCAATTTTATTTCCTTAAAGTGTCTTTTGAAAAGCAGAAATTTTTAATTCTGATGAAGTGTAACTTATGTTTTTCCTGTTACAGATCATGCTGTTTGTGTCCTGAGAAACCCGTATCTCACCAAAGTCATACAAATACTCTCCTGGGCTTGTTTCTAGAAGTGTAAGCGCTTGTGTCTAGGTGTTAGACCCGCCCCACAGAAAAATGACACCCAGGGTATGAGGAACCATGTGTATGGTTAGAGATACAGGTTACTTTTGTCATATGAAAGTCTAATGATCCCAGCACCACTTACAATACTGTCCCCACTGAATCACCTTGATGACTTTCTAAAAATCAGCTGACCGTACACGTGTGGGTTTATTTCTGTTCCACTGATGCATGTGTCCATCCTGATGGCCGAAACAAAACTGTCCTTTTTCTCTTTCTTGTTTTATTTAAAATATTTTCAAATTTTTCTTTCTTTATTTTTTAAGTTTTTAAATTCAGTTAATTAACATATAATGCATTATTGGTTTCAGAGGTAGAGGTCAGTGATTCATCCATTTTTAAAATTTTAATTTATTTTTTAAAATTTAAATTAAATTAATTAATATGTAACATATTATTGGAAAACTGTCTTAATCACTGGAGTCTTACATTCTGGCTTAAAACCAGGTAATGTCATATCTCCAGATTTGTTCTTCCTTTTCAAAAGTGCTTTTGGCTGCTTTAGCTACTTCACATTTTCATGTAAGTTTTTTATTCAGACGGAGGTTGCGTGGATACTGGTCTGGGGAGGCCTGAAACCTCAGGAATATGAGTCTTCCAATCTGTGAATAAAATATCTTCTCTAGGGGTTCCTGGGGGGCTCAGTCAGTGAAGCGTCTGCCTTCAGCTCAGGTCATGGTCATGGTCATGATGGCAAGGGGCTCTCTACTCGGCAGGGAGTCTGCGTCTCTCTGCCTCTCCCCCTGCTTGTGCATACTCTCTCACTGACAAAGTCTTAAAAAAATTAGCTTTTAAAAAATAGGCTTCTTTAATTTTTTAAAAAATATTTTGTTGAATTCATTGCTAAGTATATCGTGTTTTGATGATATCCTGATTTTTGATTTTTGAAATATTTTGCCATTTATTTTTTAAAGAGAGAGAGAGGGGGGAGCAAGTGTGTGGCGGGGCTGGGCCAGGGTTCCAGGCTTGGCCCAGAGCCGGACGCAGGGCTCGATCCCACCACCCTGAGATCATGACCCGAGCTGAAATCAAGAGCCGGTAACTCAACCAACTGAGCCACCCGGGCGCCCCTTTTGTAATTTAATTTTTTAAATTTTTATTGAGATAATTGTAGATTCACTTGAGTCTTAAGAAAGAACACAGTGGTCTGTGCACACTTCACCCAGTGTCTGCTAATGGTTACGTTTGCAAAACCAGATAAAACATCACAAGCAAGATGCCGACATTGATACGACCCACCAGCCGCTCGCCCCACCGTCTCCCTTGTGTGTGGCTGTTTAGACCCACGACCTTGTCACCGCAGGTCCCTGCGTGCCCCCCCCACCCCCCATGGTCAAGATAGTGCACTTCCCCACCAGCACAAACACCTGCCCCTTGACCCCACCTCCCTGCCTCTCACTCCTCCCACCCCACCCTCTGCCTTCGGGAATCTCCGGCTCCGCCCCGCCTTGACGGGGTTGGAGTTGTGCACTGTGGGTCTCGTCGGTGTCGGCTTCTCTCCCAGCTCACTGCCTGCCGAGTCATCCAAGTCCTGCCTCGCCAGGGGCCGTGGTTTAACTGCGCACCTGCGGGGGGACCTCTGGGCCACCGCAGCTCTCGCTCACAGGTAAGCTGCTGTGGGCGCAGCTTCCCACGCGCAAGGCCCAACCTTGCACTTGCCGGCTCCTGGGGTGATGTCCTCTCTGGTTTTACTAGACGCTTGCAGACTGGTTCCCGAGTGGCTGTACCATTCCCATTCCCTCTAGCAAGGTGCGAGTGGGGCAAGGGGATCCCAGACGTTTCAAGCCGCCGGGGGTGCAGGACGTGCCCGGAGCCCTGCAGCGTCACCGTGGCCGGGCTGTCGGCTCAGCGGAGCTGATCCAAGCCAGAGCTCCGTGGACGGGGCGGTGCCGCCTTTCCTCCTTCTGGACACTGTGAGCAAAAGCCTAAGAGGGGACAAGGTGCCCACCGCCCTGCTCTATAGTCCTCTGGGGGACAGTCTCTCTGATGAAGCTTCGGGGGGTTTTGAGGACCCGGGATCGGGGGGGGGGGGGGGGGGGGGGAGCGCTGGGGTGGGAAAGCACGGGGTCGTGGTGAGGCACCCTCACGTCCCCCCTCGCCCTCCTGCGAGGAAGCCAGAGGGCACCGGGGCCGGGTGTGTGAATGAATGAACATAAGTGTGGACTCACGGGGCTGCGGTGCACCCAGGCCGAGCCCCACGAGGCCCGCACTCGGAGCCCCTGTAACTGCCTGTGGTCGGGCTCAACACACACGTAGGGTTTGAACCAGGAGCCCAACCGCTCAGCTGCGAGCCTTGCTCTCCAAGGACCCGAGAGCGAATCCCAGGCTGTCCCATCAAGGACCCAAGTGGACGGACGGACTTGAGGGGCTGGGATCGTGACCAGCACGGAGGCTGAGGTGGCAGTGGGCCAAGGCCGCAAGGACCCAAGGACCCGCAGGGTAAGATGTGACTGTGAGTCCCAGCAGTCTCCAAGCCAGGAGGACATGCCTCAGAGCACAGACGGTGGGTATCGGACTTTGGTCTGGAAGTTTTACCTGGTGCAGCCCCAGCCCAGCACAGCCGCAGGCGGCCCCGGAAGCTCCTAGGGAGGCTTGCTGGGCCGGGGCAGCGCCTCAGTGGTCGGGCAGGTGTAAGAAACACAATCCCGGGGTGCCTGGGGGGCTCAGCCGTTAAGCCTCTGCCTTCGGCTCAGGTCACGGTCCCAGGGTCCTGGGATTAAGCCCCGCATCCGGCTCCTACTCTCGCTGTCTCTGTGTCAGATAAATAAATAAAATCTTTAAAAAGAAAGAAAGAAAGACCCACAACCCCATGTGGCACCCAGGTCCCCCTAGGGACAGTCTGTGATGTCAGGACCTCCATGAGGATGACAGTCCCCCATGCAGCCTTCTGTCCTGGGGTCTCCCATCAAGCTCGGTGGGTTCCGGGCAGCCCTGGGTCTCTGGGGTACTTCGGGGTGGCCAGCTGTAAACAGTTGTTTGTTGTGACATCAGGTCCCCCCTACAGGGCTGGCAGCGTCGGGAGGGTTTCTGTGCACAATGGCCAGGAGCTGAGGCTCCCTGTGCCATGCCGGCTGTGACCCAAGGATCACACGACCCACTCACCGTCACTTAATGCAGCACCCAGAAGATTCTATCTTCGTTTTTGCTTTATTTTGTTTTGTTTAGGGGGCGGAGAAAGCTTCCTGAAGAACTGAGGTAGCGAACCTCCCCCTTGGCCCACACCTCCCCAGTCCCAGGAGCTCTGAGTTGGCTTGTGTCATCTCGGTGTCCCGTTGGGTAATCAGAACTTTACACTAAAAAAAATAATTCCCCATTTTCACCTAGAACGTTAGCCCGGCAGGGTTGGAAAGGAGGAGCACTAAGCGTTATTACGGAAAGATACTCGAGCTGCTTAGCACGAGGTCCCGAATTGGTTCACTAGTTTAAAATGGGTCTCCCAGGGCTCCTGGGGGGCTCAGTGGGTTAAGCCGCTGCCTTCGTCTCAGGTCATGATCTCAGGGTCCTGGGATCGAGTCCCGCATCGGGCTCTCTGCTCAGCAGGGAGCCTGCTTCCTCCTCTCTCTCTGCCTGCCTCTCTGCCTACTTGTGATTTCTCTCTGTCAAATAAATAAATAAAATCTTTAAAAAAATAAATAAATAAAATAAAATAAAATAAAATGGGTCTCCCAAAGGGCTTGGTGCCTGGTCCATTGGTCTTCAGACAGCGCGAAGCCCTCAAGGGCCCCGTGTCGCTCTCGACCCGCAAGAACGACCCGCAGACGAGGTTGAGTGGCAAACTTCTTTATTGTCAGTCTTCTACATATCTTGATCCGGGAACCCCGCACCACAATATTAGCCCCCTATTATAGTCCCAAAGCTTACATAAGGATCATACATCACATCACGCGCTATACCTATACACCAATCATAAGTCCTACAGGTGACCTTATTGAAGAGCATGTGAGGTGCCCGTGAGCATCTACGTGACTCTGCAGGTGCCCATTGTTCTGCATGTCTTGTGCTTATCCCATGACTTGTTAAATTAATAATATACCCAACCTATGACTCTAGGCATTGAATTAGCATCATCCATGAACGCACCCAATTTCCTTGGGTTAAACATTCACGGTCCCATTGTCCTGGGCCTAGTCACCTACGTGACTGCCATCCACAAGTGCATGGCTCCCCACATCTCCCCCTTTTCTTTTATATATGGCAGGGATTGTGCCTGTCTTAGGTTGCCAATCCTCAACACACACGCTTACCCGTCATCGGGTACTCCCCCCGGATCGAGGAGCCCCTGTCTTAGGTTGCAATGGTGAGGGATCAGTCTTACCCGTCTTTGGCTACCAATCCAGCCTCGAGCCATATATTGGGGAGACTCCGGCCGCATGGCCATGCCGTATCCAGTAAAGAAAAAGCCAAAGTCATATAGGATGAAGGGTACTTAACATTACTAATGTCATGGGCGACAAGACTTATGCAAATTTAGGTAATGGACTTAATTTGTTTTTTCCTTTTACTTATAGCTTGGAGTACATCTAACTGGGCACAAGTTTTCTTTTTAAACTGTGACCACATCACTAACGCATATGTTACAAGATAACGATAAAACCAATGAGTATAAACACAACCATATTGAGGAAAATCATAAGTAAAAAATTGAAAACAAACAGGAGGCATAGAAGACGTAGCTTCCCAGGTGAATTCTCGAGAGAAAGTAGCCCCTATCCCTTTATCCGCTAATCCTCCTAATAAATCAACTAAATTAGTAAACACTCGAGGCGAAGGATCATTCCAGGTAACTGGCTGAACTACTGGGGGATCAGGCAGATAGGCCCAATAGGGAACCGCTTCCCCGGGGGTTAACATCAAAGACACAAATAAGAAAAGACAAAGCATTTTAAACGGAAGATGACGAATCTCCAGCCTCCAAGATGTCTGATCTTGTTTTAGCTGCAGCATTTTCTTCCCCCTCCTCCGCTGGGGGGACCTCAGCACGGTCAGCAGCATCTTCATCATCAGTAGCAGCATCCTCCACAGGTTCCACCGCAACCAGCCTGGTAAGGCGTTCTGGCACCCAGATTGGGGCAGGGGCATCCTGCGGGAAAACACAAAGAGAACCTCGGTGCCACCTAAGCACCGGGTCAGGGCCTTTCCACAACCCTGTAAGAATGTCTTTCCATTTCACCATCATCTGCTGTCTCCTATGCGGGCCCCAATGGCGCTCCGCAGCCGAGACACCATGTTTATCAACCGTGAGAAAATTTAAAATAAAAGTAACTAAATTAGTAAGATCATTAGGGGTACGATATCCTTCTCCAATTCCCCCTTTTTGTATTTTTTGCAGAGTAATCTTGAAGGTCAAATGAGCACGCTCCACAACACCTTGTCCTTGAGGATTATATGGAATGCCCGTTACATGATGAATATTATAACAGGCCAAAAAATTAGCAAAACTGGCAGATGTATACGCAGGAGCATTGTCAGTTTTAAGTTGTTTCGGGACTCCCCAGCATGCAAAGCTCCGTAAGCAATGCGAAATAACATTTTTTGTGCTCTCTCCTCTCAAGGGGGTAGCGCTAATAACACCAGAACAGGTATCTACACTAAGGTGGAGATATTTCTGTTGACCAAAAGAAGGGATATGTGTGACATCCATTTGCCACAAATGGTTAGGTAAAAGGCCTTTAGGATTCACGCCATGTGACATAGAAGGCAAGAAGGTAACACAGTTATTACAGGATTTAACTATGTCACGAGCATCGGCTCGAGAAATATGAAAACGCATCTTAAGCGTTTGTGCATTAACATGGCATTTTTTATGATACTCCTTAGCGTCTTCTAGAGCTGAATAAACATGGAAACGTGCTGCAGTATCAGCCAGATGATTTCCCAATGTTAGTGGTCCAGGAAGATCAGAATGGGCACGTATATGTCCAATATAAAAGGGAGCTCCGCGAGACAATATTATCTCTTGTAAGTCTAGGAGTAATGAGGAGATATCTGATTGACTAGTAGATATGATGGCAGTTTCAATAGTCCTAGTAGCTGCGACAGCATAAATGCTATCAGAAATAATATTGATAGGCTGATCTAAAAAGCGTTGCAACATGCACATAATAATTAAAAGTTCAGTACGCTGTGCAGATGTAGAAGGCACTACAACTGGCAGTACATGGTCATCCACCATATAGGCGCCAGTTCCTGTTTTACTGCCATCTGTAAAGATAAGTTTAGCATCAGGCAAAGGTTCTAGACGGCAAAATTTGGGCCAAATAAAGGCTGTTGTTTTAAAAAACCCAATTAAAGGATGAGAAGGATAGTGATTATCAAAAGGAACAGGATAAGCAGTTAAGACAACTGCCCATATATCATTTTCATTGGTTAATAGTTGAATTTGATTTTTATCATGAGGAACTATACAAGTGTCTGGCATTTTACCAAGAATTTGTATCCCAGCCTTAAGAACTTTAGCAGCTACCATAGCTACAGCTACAGGATAAGGAGTGATTACTCGTGGCATATTATGTGATAAATATGCCCAAAATAAAGGACCCCCCTGCCACAGCATTCCAGTGGGAGACCCAGGGGATGGAATGACTATAGCTTGAACAGGCTTTTGCGGATCACACCGATCTGCTACAGTCAAAGTCAATCTCTTTTCAACCAATTGCAAAGCCTTAAGAGCAGCAGGAGTAAGACTCCGTGGAGAATTTAAATCCGTATCTCCTGGTAAAATATCGAATAAAGGTTTTAATTCAGCGGTTGTTACTTTAATATAAGGACGAATCCAATTAATATCTCCTAAAAGTTTTTGAAAATCATTTAAAGTATGCAAGCAATCTCGCCGGATTTGCGCCAACTGAGGTTTCACAGTAGTTTTAGAAAGTTGCATCCCTAAATAATTTTGTAAATCATTGGCCTGAATCTTTTCAGGGGACACACACAATCCCCAAGTTGCCAATTGTGCTTGTAAGGCTGATAAAGCCAATGGGAGAGCATCTTTATTTGGACCACATATTAAGATATCATCCATATAGTGGTAACAGAGAAGATCTGGAAATTTTTCTCGAAATGGCTCTAAGGCTTTGCTAACATACAATTGACATAAAGTGGGGCTATTTGCCATCCCTTGGGGCAATACTTTCCATTCAAATCTTTGATCAGGCTCACTATGATTTATAGCTGGCAGGGTAAATGTAAATCGTTTTGTATCTGCAGGATGTAATGGAATTGAGAAAAAACAATCTTGAATATCAATAATAATAGAAGACCAATGTTTGGGCAGAGCAGTAATTATTGGTAAACCAAGTTGGATAGGACCCATTATTTGCATTTGCTCATTTATTTGCCGTAAGTCATGTAGCAAACGCCACTTTCCAGATTTCTTTTTAATGACAAAAATAGGAGTATTCCGTGGTGATGTAGATTCTTGAATATGCCCTGCCTTTAATTGGTCCATGACTAATTCTTTTGCCGCTTGCAATTTTTCTTTTGTTAGCGGCCACTGAGGTACCCAACGCCTCCACAATAGCCACCGTAAAGGCGGCTTGAGGCCCATAGGCACTAACTGCCTCTTTCAACTGCTTTACTAGCTTGAAATCTAAAGGTTGATGGTATCGCTGCCTTTGCTGGTCCTCCAAAACCGGAAAAACTCCTTTATCAGGTCCCATAACTTCTCTCCAATTAGCGGCCACACAATCTGAACAATGGCACACCTTCGCACAATGAGGCTGATAAGGTGGCGGCCATTCACATGGCGGAGCTGTGGGGCACTTAGCTGCCCCTGGCACAGAAGCATCCTCAGACCGTTTCGCGCCAGGAGGCCGCGAAACCTTTTTCTTTCTTGACTTTTTAACTGATTTTAGTGAAGTAGATGAACTATCAGAAGAATCTGTAGAACTGCTAGAGCTGGTTTCCGGCCCCGAAGCTTTTGTAGAACTAGCTTTCGAAGAGCCCTTCGAGGATTCCTCTTTTAATTTTTCTAAAATTTGTTCCCCTTGCTGCACCACTTGCTTTAGCCGCTCCCGAGACGATTGTAGGCAGACCTTAACAAGGGACCACACCGCAAGCGTCTCTGGAGTAACTGTTGTACTTCGCCGCAAATCCTCCCCCAGATGTTCCCATTGGGGCACATTCAAAAGTCCTTCCTCTATGAACCAAGGGGCAATTTCGCCGGCCTCTTTCAAGAAGGCACGAGCAGTCCTAGCCTTTAATGGAGTGCCATGAGCCTTTAGCAGATCCTTTAACGGACCCTCCATTTTATAGCGGGCAAGTTCGTTTCCCATCTTTGGAAACCCTTACACCTCTGAGGAACCTTAAAAATTGCCCACTAACAATAGTCCCCAGAGACTTCACTCCCGTCTAAAGACAGGAAATAGGCGCGCACTTTAGATCGCCACCCTAGGGCCCTTTAGGGTGAACTTCTTGCACTTACCCCAATCCTCAGCCCACGTCCAGAGTCGGGTTCCCGGGTTTCGGCACCAGATGTCGCTCTCGACCCGCAAGAACGACCCGCAGACGAGGTTGAGTGGCAAACTTCTTTATTGTCAGTCTTCTACATATCTTGATCCGGGAACCCCGCACCACAATATTAGCCCCCTATTATAGTCCCAAAGCTTACATAAGGATCATACATCACATCACGCGCTATACCTATACACCAATCATAAGTCCTACAGGTGACCTTATCGAAGAGCATGTGAGGTGCCCGTGAGCATCTACGTGACTCTGCAGGTGCCCATTGTTCTGCATGTCTTGTGCTTATCCCATGACTTGTTAAATTAATAATATACCCAACCTATGACTCTAGGCATTGAATTAGCATCATCCATGAACGCACCCAATTTCCTTGGGTTAAACATTCACGGTCCCATTGTCCTGGGCCTAGTCACCTACGTGACTGCCATCCACAAGTGCATGGCTCCCCACAGCCCCGCATGCCCACGGCGGCGTCAGGCGCTGGAACGCAGCGCGCAGGGCTGAGCGCAGGCCTGATAGGAAGCCCCTGGTGGGGACCTGGTGCCCTGACCCCAGACCGCTGTTTCGGACCTGCCGTCCTGGGGTTCTTGTCCCTTCCTGCCAGCTGCCTCAGCCTGCCCCGTCCTCGCCCACTAGCACGCGCAGTCACCGCTGTGGCCTGGGGGAGACACAGGCCCTGGCGAAGCCCCCCCCCGCCCCCCACCTGCCCTCGGACCGGGCCTCTCGCTCAGCTCGGCTGCGCCCCACGGCGGGGACTGGAGCCTGAGCAGGAGCCAAGCACAGTCACGGAGGCAGTGAGGGCACCGGGCTGAACCCGGAGAGAGCATCAAGGCAGCCGGGAGCCAGCGGACCCTCTGGACGGGGAAGAAGCCGCGTGGGAGGCACCTGGAGTCGCGCTGCCCCTCAGCTCAGATCCCTCCCTGGGCAGAGTCTGGCCTTGGCAGGGTCTGGGGGGCCCACCCTGGGGGGACGCAGTCCAGGCAAAGGCCCAGCCTCAGACCGTGTCAGAATTTCCGTGGGCTGTCCTCTGCGGGCGAAGGAGGGGACAGGCCGGGCTCCTGTGTGCTCTGGGGCGGAGGGCACTTTCTCCGTGGTCAGTCGACAACGAGGGCTGCAGAGGGCCCCTCCAGTGGGCACATGGGGTCATAAGAGGGTCACAAAACGCTTCTCAGGAGACCCGATTTTTATCCAAATGCTCATCCCCACAGGGCTTTGTTGTGTGCACCAGTCTGGACCTGCCCAGTGGCCCACTCACAGCCCATGAGTCTGGCAGCCTTGTGGACCCAAGGGTAGGACCCCCTGTAGAATCCTTGGGGGAGGGGAGCTTGGGGCCAGAGCCTGGCAGGTGTACGTGACCACACGCCAACAGCCGAGGCACATTCTGCGGGGCAGAGCCGTCCCCTGTGCCTGGGGCCAGAAGGTCCCTGAAGCACAGTTCTCTCTCCCTCCCGCCGAACCTGAACCTCAGGGACAGGACCTCCTGTCCCTCCTGGTGACCCAGGGACGTGGGCCTCCCTCCAGCTCTTGATTTCTGAAAGCCAAGACATCGGGGCTATGGGACCCTCTCCCGCCCCTCCCCCCACATGGCTCCCTGCCTCCCTGTGGGGAAGCAAGGTGACCAGTAACTGGGGTCCCACAAAGGGTCCCGCTGACCGCGAGCTGGCCGTCTGGCTCTTCCCTGACTCCTCGGAGCCTTCTCCCCTTGTGTCCCCCAGCCACCGTGGCTTCCCAGAAACTCCTTCCTGGAGGCCAGGAGGACAGCTGGACATCCAGCAATCCTGTCCACTGTGCCCTCGGCTGTCCCTCACCCAGCAACCAAGAAGCGGTGGCCATGCTTGACACAGCCACTCCATCCCTGCTCGTGGGGGCTGACAACTGTGTGACCCATGCACGTCCCTCTCTGTTGTGGTCAGGACACCAGGCATTCAGCCCCGCTCTGGGGAACTCACCTCAGTCCTCCCTGGGAGACCAGCCCGCCCCCCACACCCCTGCCCAGGCTCCTTTCTCACACCTGCCTGCCACGCCCCCTTTTTTCCCATCTTTGTGGCTTTGTGGATCTCACAGTCCCAAATTCACCATCAACTCAATCACAGCATGAATGGACAAATGGACAAAAATATAGTATAATGAATGGACACCCGCCCACCCTGCAGACTTCTTCCATCGCCTGTAGACCCCCCTCCAAGCCGGAGAGCTTCAGTGGCCGGAGAGGGCAGGACCTGAGGCTCCCTGGGGCCAGGTGGAGTCCCCGGACTTGCGTCCCACAAGGAGGGAGGAGGGGGAGGACAGTGCTGGCGGGTCCGCGGCGTGGGCGGGAGGGCAGACGGCCCCGCAGCCTCATCCGGACCAGCGTATCCTCTGCCTGTAGCTGTTACAGAAAAGCTGGCCCGTGGTGGGGAGGGGGAGAGGGGGAGGAGGGGCTGTGTGTCTGGGGCGGCACGGAGGCTCCAGGAGCCCAGGGGCCACGGGGGTGGTGGGGGAGCAGCAGTCACTGTGGGGGCTGGGCTGGCCCTTCCCCAGCACCTACCACCTCGGGGCCGCCCCTCCGGCCTTTCCACCCCCTGGACTCCTGCTGGACTCTGGCGGGCAGGGAGCTGGGCTTGCGCTGTCCGGGAAGACCCTGACCCAGGACCCGCACCAGGCCCCGCTGCACACGGCTCTCAGGATGCCCTTCAGGGAATAAGGCCGCAAGGAGAAGAGGAAGAAAACCCGTGGGAAAGACTTGACTGACAGGCCAGGGTGTGAAGAGGTGGACCACCTGACCACCCGCACGGGTCCCTGGGCAGGGGGAGCTGCGCCGTTGGGGGAGCCTGGGGAGACGGGACGGGGGCTCAGAGGAGAGGGTAGCCTCCCTCCAGGCTGCACCCCGAGCGCCACGGTGTCAGGTGACAGATTCTCTGCTTGGCCAAATTCTAGTCGGGCTCCGGAACCTTCCCCAGGCCCATCCGTGCCCTTCGGTGACATCCAGTTTTAGCGAGAAGCCCCCACCCTCCACCCCTGCCGCCCACCACATCCATCAGTTTCCTCATCTCCCCCCAGGTGAGGTCTGGCCACCAGGCTTGCCCTCAGCAAAAGTCCCGGGAGGTGGGTTCAGCCTGACCGCCCCCGCCCCCAAAGGCTCCTCTCGGTCACGGTCACTGTCCATCACTGACCCGAAGCTGCTCCTGCGGCCCCCGCTGCATTCAGAGGGGAGGCCATCTGCTTCTCCCCCAACCGCCCAACCCTCCTCCATACACCCCTCCCCGCCCCGTGGCCCCTGAGCTCTGGTCCTCCTGACGGGTTCAGACCCTCCCCTGCGCATAAGGCTTCACAGGCTTTCACAAGTGTCAGTGAGGGCTCCTGGGTAGCTCCGTGGGTTAAGCCTCTGCCGTGGCTCGGGTCCTGATCTCGGGGTCCTGGGATGGAGCCCCTCACTGAGCTCTCTCCTCGACGGGGAGCCTGCTCCCCCTCTCCCTGCCTACCTGTGATATCTCTCTCTCTGTCAAATAAATAAATAAAATCTTAAAAAAACAAACAAACAGGGCGCCTGGGTGGCTCAGTGGGTTAAGCCGCTGCCTTCGGCTCAGGTCATGATCTCAGGGTCCTGGGATCGAGTCCCGCATCGGGCTCTCTGCTCAGCAGGGAGCCTGCTTCCTCCTCTCTCTCTGCCTGCCTCTCCATCTACTTGTGATTTCTCTCTGTCAAATAAATAAACAAAATCTTTAAAAAAAAACAAACAAACAAACAGTCAGTGAATTTTGTTTCTTAAGCTGGCTCGGGTAAGAACAGGTCCTGGGGAGCCCAGCGTGTGGAGAGCACATTTGGGGTCAAAGGCTCTGGAAAACAAGGACAGCCAGCCTGGACAAAGGGGCCTGGGAAGATGAGCTGGGGGCAAGGTCTGGGGCTGTGCGGCCGATGGGGAGGGTCACCCTCCACACTGGGCCCACCTCTTCCCCAAGGAGCGGCACTGAGGAGAGTCAGCCCCGAGGACACCTGTGGGAGACAGCCTGGCCTGAGCTGAGGACCCGGGTCCCCGAAGCCCCAGGCCCAGCGCGGCCCGGAGCACGCATGAGTGACATTGGGGAAGAGCCCGTCCTCCTGCTCTGGCTCTCGCAGGCTCCAGAAACTCTGCAGGGCCCCAGGGCTTTCCAGGGTTCTGGGGGTGGGGCAGTCCCCAGCCCTGGGGTGGGGGGCGTGGCCGAGCCCAGAGGTCCCTAGACACAGGCTTTGGTGGCCTCCGGCTAGAGGCTGCTCCTACCCTCGCGGCCTCCAGACCAGGGCTCACAGCACTCTGCAAAGAATGGGAAGATTGAAGATTTGGGGTGGGAGGACGGATCACCCTCCCCCTCCCCACTCCCCTCCACTCCTGGGCTCTGGCTCTGGGCCTGGCTCTCAGCGTTTCCCTGGAGGGCGGTGTCCGAGTCTGCCGTCCAGCACCCAGCAGCCCCGCTCCCCCTGCCCCTCCCCACCCCAGCCTCCACCTCTCTCCTCCACTCCTGACCCCTGAGGGCCCTGGAGGCAGGGACCCAGCCTGTGCACAGTTCTGCGGTGAGAACAGGCCCTGAGTAACAGGCGAGGAGATGCTGGGGGCCCAGCCCAGGCATGGACCCTGGGGGGATGCAGCCCGCCCTCCTTCTGCTCAGTGTTGGAGGTGACTGGTGGCTAAGACTGCCGTCCTCAGGGACCCCAGGAAGCCCTCCCCAGGGCAGGAGCTGCCTAAGAGGGCCTGGCGGGCCCCCATGGGCCCTCCCCAGGCGACCCTCCTCCAAAGGCCAGCGACCTGCAGCGCGGTGGAGGTGGAGGGCGGGAAGAGTGCTGGGCTAGGAGTACCGGGAGAACCAGCATCTGCAGGCTGGTAGGGAGGTGGGGCCCAGGAGAGGGAAGAGAGCCTGTCCGGGGGGCCCGGGAACACCTCCTGCTCTGCCCCACTCTCAGGCGGAGGCTCTGGCGCCATGGGGGGGCTGCTTCCAGCCCTGTGGGCTTTGCTGGCATCTGCGGGTCTTGCTGGCAGCAAGGAAGAGCCAGGTAGGGGCGGCCCGGGGGGCGCAGGGGGCGTGGGGGGAGCAGGCCATGTGGGTAGCCCTCTCCACCGTGGCCCCCTGGCTGCCCCACAGGTGGGAACCTGAGCTGTTACCAGTGTTTCAAAGTGGCCAGCCTGGCACAGTGCAGGCCCACCGCGTGCCGCCCCACCGACCAGGTCTGCCTGTCCAATGCCGTGGTGTTCCTCAACGGCAAGTCCAGTAAGTCCGGCGGTGGCCCAGGAGGGCCCGGGGCTGCATCCCGACTCCCATGGGTCGCTCCCCTAACACGGGGCTCCTGGCGGGAGGGCAGGGGGGGACGGCACGCACCCATTGCGAGTGGTTCTCCTCTTTCAGAAGCGCTAGTCCCTAAATGCTGCTGCTCTGGGGGCTGCCTGCAGGCCCGAGGCTCGGGAGTAGCTGAATGCATGGGGAGAGCCGGGCGCCCAGACCGCTGAGCGGGCAGTGGACGGCCAGGCAGGCGAGACGCTGGCCGGGCACACATGGCTGCCCACTGCTGCCCTCCACGCCTCTCCGCCGCCTGGCCGCTGTGGGGCGCAGGTAGTAAGGTTTGACTCGATGAGCCGGCCTTAGAGGAGATTCTTTTTTTTTTTAAAAGATCTATTTTTATTTTTATTTATTTATTTGACAGAGAGAGATCACGAGTGGGCAGAGAGGCAGGCAGAGAGAGAGGAGGAAGCAGGCTCCCCACTGAGCAGAGAGCCTGATGCGGGACTCGATCCCAGGACCCTGAGATCATGACCTGAGCCGAAGGCAGCGGCTTAACCCACTGAGCCACCCAGGTGCCCCTTAGAGGAGATTCTGAAGTGGAATGGGAACTTGTCCCCCAGAGAAATGTCACAGAGCCCACCGCCGGAAGCCCTCTCCTGTGAAACCGTGAAAGGGTCCAGCGAGAACTAGGTGTGGAGAGACCCATCTGTCCTGAGAAAGGGCGATCAGGGCCGCGGAGGGTGGCCAGAGGGTTCGGGCGCCTGCGCACCTGCCCACGCCCACACAGCCGCGCCCTCCCTGGCATCCAGGCCTCCGGGCCTGGCTGGGACACTGCTCACCCAGTCCATTCCACGATGAACCTCAGCAGGTGTCCTGTCTCCTGGTCTTCCGGTCACGATGCAAGAAAGTCCCTGCTGCCGCGTCGGGCTTCCCCGCGATGAGCCGGTCCAGTGTCCGCGCGCCTGCGCCAGCGCCGCAAGGGCCGTTTGGCGGACTTGCTGGGCTGGTGGCAGCCCCCGGGGAGCTGGGGGCTGCTCCATCTCAGGAGGGCGTTTAACCGGAGGGCCGCCGGCCCCTCCACTCTCCTCCTGCCTCCTGGAGGTGGCGCCGAGCGCTCTGCCCGAGGCTGCTCCCCTTCCGGGCCTGGCTTTTCAGTACTGCGGAGCTGAGGCCGAGATCAGTGCTTACACTGAGTGTTGTGGGACCCCCCCCCCACCCCCCGGGGTTGGCTTTTCCCTTAACAGTTTCCCTGCCCTGGGATCTGCCCAGGGACTCTGCGCCAGGTTTTGTGGCCTGAGGGCGCAGAGGGAGGGCACATATTGGTAGCCTGCTCTCCAGGGACCTTCTGGCCGGCGCCCTGACCTCTGCCCCCCAGATCTCCAACCTGAGCACTGGAGGCTCGCGAGGGAGGAGGAGTAGGAGGAGGTCCGAGTCTTGACTGCCTTCAGGTTGCCCAAACCCAGCAGCACCCGCGGCCCAGGAGCTTCCATGATACTGTGTAACACAATCCCCACAGCCCGCAACTTGGTATCATTCAACAGGACAAAATGTAACAACACAACCCAGACCACCGGGCCACAATGGGATAGCCTGTAGGAGAGGGTCTCCTACAATTTGGGTTGTTTTGAGTGTTTTCCTTTCTTGCGATGTTCCCTTCGGAGGTTTCGCCACATCTTCCAGCGAGCAGCGGGAGGACGAGGCTGAGTCCTGGACTGAGCGAGCAGAGGGGACAGCCACGTCCAGTCCCTTGTCCACTCTGCTCTACCCCACATCCCTAAGACTTGCAGGCTTCTGGGCAGGCCAGCGTGGTCTGGGCTGTGTGTGGCTCCAGGGAAAAGCCCTTACCAGGGCCAGCAGTCCTGAACCCTGATTTTGTTGGGACCTCAAAGGTGACTGTGGGCAACCAGGTCCCCACTGCCCTTGCGGGGCCCAGGGTTCTCTGACTCTCAGGTTAAGTTCTGGCTTTTGCCACTCATGTGGAAAGCACCCCCACCCCCACCTTTGGGCCTCTTCCTGCAGCCTGGCGGCCACCTGGCCCCTCCTCTCTTTTGCAGAATCAAAGGTGAGCCTCTCTGTCAGCAAGCGCTGTGCTCCCAGGTGTCCCAACACCAACACGAACTATGAGTGGACAGTGGGGCCCAGGATACTGGGCAGGATCATAAGGCGGTGTTGTTCTGGAAATCTCTGCAACAGGGCACCTGCCATACAAGAGGGGCCCTGGGCCCTTCTAAGGGGGGTCCTGCTTGGAGGCGGCCTCCTCTGGGTCCTGCTGGGGGCACCTCTTGGCCGGGCAGACCCACCACATCCCCCCCACCCCTCCCCTCAGCCCAGCCCCCATGCTTTTCAAGACACTGGGTGGCAGGAAGGACGCCACAGCCTCCGTCCCAGGCCTGGCCACTTCTCCCATCTCTGGCAGGCGCCCTTTGTTCAGAGAAGGTAGCCCAGTTTCCCAGTATGGGGTAATGGCTCCCGGGATTCACCCTGAACACACTGCTTAGGGCCCCGTCGGGGGCAGGAAGAGTGGAGGTGAGCCCGAGGGCGGCTGCCGCCCGGACTCTGGCTCAAACCTGGCCAGCCCCGCCTCTGCTGTAGTGGCCCGGGCAGAGTGCGGCTGTGGGTGTCCACCTGTGCATGGAGACCACGACCACCGCCCACAGAGACAATAAACTCATGGCCTGACCGTTCCGCGTTCCCGCTCCTTCAGCCGTTTCTGCCCGCCAGGCCTAGACCACATCCCCCCGCCCACGTCCACACGGTCGTGCACGACCTCAGCGGCCAGGTCTGGACAGAACCATCCAGCGGGGCCAGCCGAGCGTGGGGATGGCCCCTGGGTTCTGGCCTAGCAGTGTGTAAGCAGCAGACCAGAAGGCCAGTAAGCCATTGCGTGGACGTGGGGGAGACCCTGGAGGGTGGGGGTCTGGGGCGTGTGGGTGGTGCCCATATAAGTACTGGGACGCAGGGACGCTGGGAAGGGACGGCTGGACAGAGGGGCTGTGTCTGGTGGGCAGCTGGGTGGGGGAGGGGGAGGGGTGAGGGCTGCTGGAAGGGCTACCGGTGCCCGGGACAGCCCCCTGCCTGGCCAGGCAGAGGGTCGCCCAGGTGAGGGCCCAGGTGAGGAGCAGGTTGGGACAGGTAGAACCGGTGACAAGCTCAGGACTGTCCAGGCTGAGCTGGGGCCCCCTGCCGCCCCCCCCCCCAGGGACGTCCTGGAGGATGGGCAGAGAGCAGAGCCCTTGTGTGGGGGACAGGGAAGGAGAGGAGAGTCCGGGGCGGGGAGTCCGGGGCGGGGGTGGCATCAACAGGCAGCAGGTCACCCAACACGCAGGGGGGTGCTGCAACCCACTCCCAGCTCCTCGGGCTTGCCTGACCCCCAGTCGGCACACCGCCACCCTCCATGCACTCCCGATTCCTCCCCACACCCCACCTTCACACCTCTCCCCTGCCCTGGGTGCTCACCCCTCCCCACCCCCACCAGGGTCTGCACCATCCAGGCTCTAGGTCCTTACACCACTCTCCAGCCACTTGTCATTTCCCCCGTGGACTCCGGTGCACCCGCCTCTTGGTTCCCCGGGGCCTCGGCAGTTTCAGGACAGCCCTGGGCCTTGGCTCACCTCTGGAGGCCACTGGAGTTGAGCTGAGACCGGCCGAGATGCTCCAGGGCTCCCAGCCTGGAGCAGGATGTTCTCTGTGCTTGTGAGTTTCCACGCTGGATTTAAACCTCACCTCACAGCCCGGGCTGTCCAGGCAGGCCTGTCGCCATCAGTTGTCTGAATCTCCCCACTCAGGGACCCTGGCCTGTTGGGGCATCAGGAGTCTCTGGCTCCCCAAGCTTTGGGCCGGCTGGAGAGCAGGTGCAAGGTGGAAATGACTGCTGCTGCGAAGGGCTGGGGTCTCCGCTCAGAGCTGAGTTTCCCTGGGAAGAACGTGTGTGAGATCGGGGTCGGGGGCCGCCGTGCCCTGTGTCCCCACGGACCCCCGCTCCGGCCACTCTCCGCGTCCCTCTTTATGAAGATGAGTGTCTTTGGAACTGGGGGCTCTGGTTCCTCCTCAGGACAGGAGACCAAGGACTACAAGCCCTCGGGGCAGCCTCTCAGCTAGAAATCAGACCTTTGCTGAATAAATGGGCACAGGAGTCACTAAAGAATGAGTGAGGGGAAATGACCAAGAGCAGTGGCAAATGTTTAGCGAGGCTAGAAGCTGAGGCTCGGGGCCGGCAGCCGGGGCACCGGAGCCACAGAGAGGGCGACCTGTGCGCCTGCAGAGCCCCCGCGTCCTGCCCAGCAGCTCCACTTCCCGAGTCCCCAAATGCCCAATGAGTGCCCCCCCCCGCCCACAAGCAACGTGGGACGACGGTGGGCTGACGCGAAGCCCCTGCAGCCTGTACTTGTGGCTCTGCTCACTCATTAGTTCCACGGAGCTCTGCTGTTGACTTTGGGGGCCGGGGTCTCTTCTGCACTCACTGCTAGAAAACTCAGATCCTGACGTGAGGCCTGCCGAGCTTCCTGCTGATGCCCAAATTTGCCGCCACCATCTCAATTCCCGGCCAGGCCCTGCCTCCTCTCTCCCACCCCACCTCCTTCCGATTCTCCTATTTCGCACATCTGTGATATGCATTTGGTGACTCAGTGTCCATCATTTCTCTCTTTCCTGACATTGGTCCTTGGTGCTGTGCGCAGGGCACTACCTGTGGGGGACGAGGGGTCCCTGCCCAGCGGCAGGTCTTCACCGCACCAATGGAGCTTGGGTCCCTCTGCCCAGATGTCCTGCATGAGGCAGGTGTTCTCAGGAGGAGCTCACAGGGCATCCCGAGGGGAGGGCACAGGATGTGGATCTAGAAGGGGAGAGCTGGCAGTGAGAGTGTCCCGGTGTGGCTTCCACTCCTTAGCCTTGAAAGTAGATCCGAACGCCCTTATCCTATGCCTGCCATGTCTGCCGTCTGTCCTGTGAATTAGGTCCCATGCAAGAGAATGACTCGTCCACTGTCCCCTGCAGAGACCCGTCCCTGGCCACGCCCACCCCGGCCCTGGGTAAGCACCAGCCTCGTGGCTGCTGGCCCCGCTGAGCCTGGAACACTGCACCCAGTGTCCTCGCTTTGTCCTTAGTGTCCGGATTTTATCATTTAACAATAAATTATCTCATGGGCCGTGTTCTCTGACCATAACCCCGTAGATGGAATGGAAATACAAAGAAGATAAACCCAAAAGTCCCATAAATTATGGCACTTTATGGTATAAACCGGGAAAGAAATCCCTTTTCCTTTATCACTGATTGATTGAAGGAGAAATAGTTGCAGGATTCTTTGATGCCTTGAATTGAATGGGAATAAAGATCAGTGCAAACTCACATTTTAACAAGAAAGTGGCACTTTGAGGAGGGCTTACAGGACAGGACGGGGGCTGAGATCTAGCGCCTGGAAACCCAACCGGAACAGAGAAGATCCACGAAGCCAGCAGATCAGCAAGTGGTGGCGGGCCGGGCGGAACCGAGAAAGGCAAGGGGAGACGTGCCCACACGGGCTCCGGGGGCTCGGGGGGTCTCGGGAGGGGCAGCCGCTCCAAATCCAGAACGCGGCTTATGAACTCGTCGGAACGCCCTGAACCGCCCGCTGCGGAAGGGAGCTTTGGGGCCTGCGTGTAAATCACACTTCGGCCAAGTTAACCGAACTGTCACAGGAGATTTGTCGCTTTCCTGTACGGAATAAGGTTGAAAACTGAGAGGAAATGGAATATTTCCTGGTAAACCCAGTTTACTAAATTTAACCCAAGGAGTAAAATTCCCAAGTTTCTTCTACAAAGCGAACATAACACGGACAGCCGCTGACGCCGAGGGGGAGGGGAGAAGGAAATCCCAGCCCTTCTCACATGCAGGCCGCACAAGATGTTTGCAGAACCAGCTCCACAGCGCGTCCCACAATGACGTGTGCGTGTCGACCTGAGGCCGGACTCTGGCCGCGATCCTGGGACGGAGGAAGAAGGGAGAGGAGCCTGCATCACGCTTCCTTGCCCCGGATGGGAGGCGCGAGCAACAGAGTCCAAGCCAGAGCAAGCGACGGGGGCGTGAGAATCAAGGAAAATGCAGTCTCCGTGCAGCCCACGTCGTAGTGTATTTCAGAGACCCTAAAAGACCGAAGCTAAAACTGGCAAAATCAATAAAAATTGTTGATTAAGGCAGTAGAATATGAAATTAAAATGAGATTCACTGCCTGCTGAAACATTAACATGAAAACCGATAACCTTTTGTGAACAAGGGAGAGCCACCGAGAGGGCGTAACGGGAGAGAAAACCTCACGACTGGGGTAAGAACGCTCACACTGAGCATTAATTCGGACCCCGAATGTGCAAAATCTACAGGAGGAAAATTCAGTACGCTTCCGAGAGACGCAGCAGTAACCCTGAGCAGCTGTAAAGACCCTCCTTGCTCTTGGAGAGGACAACTCAAACTAGCATTAAAGCGTCCGTTCTCTCTAACTTACAGATTTTTAAATTTCATGTGACTTCCATAAAAATAATAACCAGTTTTCTTCTTGACCTAGTTAAGTCGAAATTTATGTAAACAAAAACATTCTCAAGATCAGTTAGAAATAGTCTGGGAAAAAGGAAAATACAGAGTTGTGGGGGGAATTCATGTTACCAGCAGCTAAAACATACTTAAAAAATAATAAATAAAGATTCCAAGCGGTGTGCTACTGTCACGTGAATGAGTAACCGAGTGAAAAAGATCATAAAGACCAAAAATAGACCCAAACCATATGGAAATGTTGTGTGTGACAAAGGAGGACTCTCAAATGACCAAAGATGAACCAGAAAAGTTCCTGGTACATGAACAAATGTGTGGCTATTTGGAAAAAGTGAGAACGTGCTTCCGGACGTCACACAGAAGGACAAACAGACCCGCAAACAACCCAAACTCTGCAAACACCAAAAGAAACGATATGTGAGAATCTTCACAACCTGGGTGTGGAGAAGGGCTTCTGAGGACCGATCAGGATCCCGACGCAAGAAATAAAAAGACAGACGAATGCGACCGAGTATGAAAATACGAAGGGCGCCTGGGTGGCTCCGTCGGTGAGGCGTCGACTCTCGATTCCGGCTCAGGTCGCGATCTCAGGGTGGTGGGATCGAGCCCCACGTGGGATTCTCTCTCTCCCTCTGCCCCTCCCCCACTAAGAATATATAAAGATCTTCCAGGACACACACACACACACACACACACACCAGGGGCTATGAAGAACTCTTGGAAAATTGAGGACGTGGGGGAAGCCAAAAACCTGAGAGCAAATATGAGCAAAATATTTTTTTAAATGTGACAAAGATGACATGAACTACCACTTAAACATAAGAAAATAGGTTTTCCTGCCTGAGAAAAGCTCGAATTAGTGCCAGGGAGGTGGTGCGGCACCTGCTGGGGACAGTCGTGCTCAGAACGCCAAGGGCGGTCCCCTCAAGGCTGTTTTGCTTCTGGGGAGGGGACCGGCAGCCCTCAGCCGTCTCCCACTGAACGCAGCTCGGGGCCGGATGAAGCACCTGCACGGGCGGGGTGAGGGCTCTGAGCAGAAAACAGCGGCAGAAAGACAGGAGTGAGACAAACACGTGAAGAGCCTCCAAACTGGTGGTAGGTTTCCCCTTTTCATTTCCTGGAATGTTCCCTGGACTGGACTGAAGACAGTCCCCCGCCCGGATGTGCTACCAGAGCACAAGCAGAGCAGCTCTGGAGAGTGCCTCAGTCTTCCCTCGATACGTGGGGGGAGCAGCAAGCACAGAGCCACCACGAGACCCTGCACGTAGCTCACACTCGGGGAAGGAAACCCACCTCCCTGACCCGCGGAGCTGCGATGCCCAGACAGCGGGTAAACCCATTGACCTTTTCTCTCCAGATCACCCCACTAACGACCCAGACATGGGTGCAGGCGTGGGACGCACACAGCACTGTGGCATAACGAAGCTCCAGCTTTCTGACGAGATGACTAAAAAGCGGAACCCCAGGTAACTTGAAAGTGCTGAGAGACCTTGGCGAGGGAGAAGCTTGGGAACGAAATTCCATAAAGGTGCTTAGGAAAGCCCAGGCTCACTTCTGACCTGTGTCTGCAGGTCTGGATTCAAACACCAGAGGTCACGGAAAACAAACTATGGGACTGACCTCCACCAGTGTATCAGACTGGCCTCTGGTGTCCAAACACAGCAAAATCTTTGGAAACTGAACTAATGCAGAAGCCAGAATCCATAAAACATTGATCTGCACTTGTGGCAAAAACCCAGCTAGATTGATTGCCTGTAAAAACGAAAACATCAACATTTTCCAGAACATGGAAATAAGACTCAGCAGCTCGTAATGTGACATTCAGAATTACTCTTTTATTTATTTATTTGAGAGAGAGAGCACGAGCCGGAGGAGGGGCAGAGGGAGAAGAAGACTCCCTGCCAAGTGGGGAGCCCCATGTGGGCTCGATCCCGTGACCCTTTGGCTCACGACCTGAGCCAAAGTCAGATGCTTAACTGACTGAGCCACCCAGGCGCCCCCTCAAAATTACTCTTTACACAGAAGATCAGGACAATCTCAACTAGGAATTATCACACAAAGTCTTTAAAGCAGCTATTGCAAAAATACAATAGAACCAATGCCCAAGAACTAAGGGCAAACACTCTTGAGATGAAGGGGAAGAGAAGTCACAGCAAGGAAGGAAAACATGTGAAGAATATCAAAATGAGAATTGTGGGACTGAAAAATACAATGACCAAAATGAAACACTCACTAGCTGGGCTCAGTAGCAGGTCAGAGATGAGAAAAGAAAGCCTCGGGCAACTTGAGAACAAGTCATAGCAATTACCCAGGGTGAATAACACAAGGAAAAGGCACTGAAAAAATGAACAGAGCCTCAGGGACAAACCAAAGAGTCTAACACCTAGTAAATGACACGTGGAGGAAGAGGACCAAACAATGGAGGAAAAATGAAGAAATAACGACTAATAATTTTCTGATTTTGGAAAAAGACATAAAACTATAGATTTGAGAAGCCCAATGAATCCCAAGCAGGAAAACTCCCAAGAAATACACATGCAGACATATCATATTCTGTCTATGTAAATACACTGACGTCACAAGTCAGGGTTCTCACTGTGGGAGAAACTGGATGAAAAGCACAGAAAGGGGAAGGAAGTATAGGATATTCCGGGAAGCGGTGTGTGTGTGAACAGACGGCCTCTGAAAGCCCCATCAGCAGTAAGCATGCACTGGCCCAGACGCTGGTGTTCCAATACTATAAAGTGACCTTTACTTCTCAAAAGAATATGAATTTTAAAAGAAAAAGGAGAGGGCGAGAGAAAGAAAGCTGATCCCAGGTATGGAGAGGAAAAAGAGAGTAAAGTGCAGTCAGATCCCAACCGGTGTAGAAGAAATGGTGGAAACCTAATGACCACCAGCAAAAACCCGCAGTCATAATCGTTTCAAGGGAGAATCATCAACAGATACTAAGCACGTGGGCAAAGAATGGTGAGAAATAGTGTCTCCCAAGATGCACAGTCAATGCTCTGGGACAAGTGGGACTTTGCAGTGGAAACACCTTGCGGGCGCCACCTTAGCCAAGTGATCAAAGTGCGCCCCACCGGGGCCGGGACGAGTCAGCTTCATGGGCCTCCTGGTGCACCAAGAAGAACACAGCTATGTTCCCACGGTTCCCGTTTTGTCAAAATGCTCCAGTAAATTTAGCCAGAGTAAACAACAAGGCCCAATGAAACACAACTACTCTACAATTACTCTTCCAAAAGTGTGAAGATCCTGAAAGAAATCAACGCTGGGACCTGCCCCAGGAGAGGAAGCCAGCAAGTGACATGTTTGGTGTCAGCTCGGATGACGGACCGGAGAAGGCCCAGAGGCACAGCTGGTGAGAGCAGCACAAGACCTATGGGTCGGATGACAATGTGTCAGGGCTAATGTCATGGGTGTGTGGGAACTACTATGGTTGTATACAACTGTGACATCTGGGAAGTCTGTGTAAAGCGTTCTCTAGAATAATGCTTGTACTTGGTTGCAACTTTTGTATAGATCTGAAGTTATTTCCAAATGCAAGATTTAAACGATGATCCTCTCTGGGCGTTTACGTGACTCAGTCCGTTGAAGCATCTGCTGTCAGCTCAGGTGATGATCCCAGCGTCTCGGACTGAGCCCCATGTCAGGAGAACCTGCTTCGGCCGCTCCCCTCTGCCCGTCCGCACCCCTGCTGCTGCGCACTCTTTCTCTCTCTTCCTTTCTCTCGCTTTCACACTCTCCCTCTCAAATAAATAAATAAAATCTTTGAAAAAATTGACTATGAGCCTCTCCACAGAACATTTGTCTCTCTTCTTCCCGCACGTAAGTACGGAAGGAGAAACGTTCCATTCCGAATACCCACACCTCACTGCGTCCCAGACATTTTGAGAAGGTGCATGTTTCTCATTCATCTGTTCTACGTAAATAAATATTAAAGATGCTGTCTTTCTAACAACTGTGTGAGGGCTTTTATGCATTTGCTATCATTTAAAGATGTTTAAACTTTACTTAAATTCAGCTCATTAACTTAAGAATATTATTCATTTGAGAAGTAGAGTTCAGTGATTCATCAGTTGCATGTAACACTGAGCGCTCCGCTCCTCCCATGCCCCCCTTCATGCCCATGGCCAAGGTACTCCCACTCACCTCCACGCCAGCCCCCCACCCACCTCCCGTCCAGCAGCCCTCAGTTTGTCTCCTAGAGTTAAGAGTCTCTGATGGTTTGTCTCCTTCTCTCAGTTCATCTTATTTTAGTTATTCCTCCCTTCTCCTGTGACCCCCTGTTTTGTTTCTTAAATTCCACATGTGAGTGAAGTCATAGGATACTTGTCTTTCTCTGACTGACTTACTTCACTTAGCATAATACCTTCTAGTTCCATTCACATCACTGCAAATGGCAAGATTTCTTTCTTTTTTGATGACTGAGTAATAGTCCATCGTATATAGAGACCACATCTTTATCCATTGATCTGTTGATGGACATCTGGGCTCTTTCCATAGTTTGGTTCTTGTGGACGTTGCTGCTATGAACATCGGGATACAGGTGCCTCTTCGGATCACCACGTTTGTATCTTTGAGGTAAATACCCAGTAGAACAGTTGCTGAGTCAGAGGATAGCTGTATTTTTAACTTGGTCAAGATTAGTTGACCACCATACTGTTTTCCAGAGTGGATACACCAGCTTGCATTCCCACCAACAGTGTAAGAAGGTTCCTCTTTCTCCGCATCCTCGCCAACATCTGTCATTGCCTGACTTGTTAATTTTGACCATTCTGGCTGGTGTGAGGTGGGATCTCATTGTGGTTTTAACGTGTATTGCTCTGATGCCAAGTGATGTTGAGCATTTTTTAAGGTGTATGTATGTATGTTTTTGGAGAAATGTCTTCTGCCCATTTCTTAACTGAGTTATTTGGAGTTTTGGGTGTTGAGTTTGATAAGTTCTTTATAGGTTTGGGATACTAGCCCTTTATCTCATATGTAACTTGAAAATATCTTCCCCATTCTGTAAGTCATCATTTGGTTTTGTCAACTGTTCCCTTTGCTGTGCAAAAGCTTTTTTTCTTGATGAAGTCCAAATAGTTCATTTTTGCTTTTGTTTCCTTTGACTTTGGAGACATGTCTAGCAAGAAGTTGCTGTGGCTGAGGTCAGAGAGGTTACTGCCTGTTTTCTCCTCTGGGATTTTGATGGATTTAGGTTTTTCATCCATTTTGAGTCTATTTTTGTGTATGGTGTAAGAAAACGGTCTAGTTTCATTCTTCTGCATGTGGTTGTCCAATTTTCCCAGCACCATTTGTTGAAGACACTGTCTTTTTTCCACAGAACATTCTTTCCTGTTTTGTCAAAGATTGGTTGACCATAGAGATGAGGGTCCATTTCTGGGTTGCTATTCTGTTCCGTTGATCCATGTGTCTGTTTTTATGCCAGTACCATACTGTAACAGCTTTGTAATAGAGCTTGACATCTGGAATTATAATGCCACCAACTTTGGTTTTCTTTTTCAACAATCCTCTGGCTATTCAGGGTCTTTTCTGGTTCCATACAAATTTTAGGATTATTTGTTCTAGCTCTATGAAAAGATTTGATGGTATTTTGATAGGGATTGCATTGAATGTGATTGTTCCAGGTAGCATAGATATTTTCACAATATTTGTTCTTCTAATCCATGAGCCTGGCATGCTTTTACATTCCCTTGTATCTTCCTCAATTTATCTGATAAGTGTTCAATAGTTTTCAGATTACAGATTCTTTTCCTCTTTGTTTAGGTTTATTCCTAGGTATCTTATACGTTTGGGAGCAATTGTAAATAGGATCAATTCCTTAATTTATCTTTCTTCTGTCTCATTGTTAGTATATAGAAATGCAACTGACTTCTGTGCATTGGTTTTCTATCCTGCCACTTTCCTGAATTCCTATATGCGTTCTACAAATTTGGAGGTGGAGTTTTTGGGGGGATGTTTTCCACATAGAATATCGGGTCATCTGCATAGAGTTAGAGTTTGACTTCTTCTTTGCCAATTCAGATGCATTTTATTTCTTTTTGTTGTCTGATTGCTGAGGCTAGGACTTCTAGTAATATGTTGAATAACAGTGGTGATACTGGACATCCCTGCCATGTTCCTGACCTTAGGGGAAAACCTCTCAGTTGTTACCCATTGAGAATGATATTCACTGTGGGTTTTTCATAGATGGTTTTTAGGATATTGAAGTATGTTTGCTCTATCCCTATATGGTGGAGAATTTCAATCAAGAAAGGACATTGTACTTTGTCAAATGCTTTTTCTGCATCTATTGAGATCATATGGCTCTTGTTCTGTCTTTTATTAATGTGGTGTATCACACTGATTGGTTTGCAGATGTTAAACCACCCTTGAAGCCCAGGAATAAAGCCCACTTGGTCGTGGTGAATAATCCTTTTAATGTACTGTTGAATCCTATTGGCTAGTATTTTGGTGAGAATTTTTGCCTCCATGCTTCTCAGGGATATTGGTCAGCAATTCTTTTTGATGGAGTCTTTGTCTGGTTTTGGGATCAAGGTAATGTTGATCTCATAATATGAATTTGGAAGTTTTCCTTCCATTTCTATTTTTTGAAAAGTTTCAGAATAATAAGTATTAATTCCTCTTTAAATGTTTGGTAGAGTTCCCCTGGGAGAGATTTTTGACTACTGCTTCAATTTCCTTGCTGTTATGGGTCTATTCAGGTTTCCTATTTCTTCCTGGTTCAGTTTTGGTAGTTGAAACGTCTTTAGGAATGCATCCATTTCTTCCAGATTGTCAAATTTGTTGGCATATAGTTGCTCATAGATTCTTATAGATTCTTGTTTGTATTTCTTCAGTGCTGGTTGTGAGCTTTCTTCTTTCATTTATGAATTCATTTATTTGGATCCTTTCTCTTTTCTTTTTTTTTAAAGGTTTATATTCATTTTTTTTAAAGATTTTATTTATTTATTTGACAGAGAGAAATCACAAGTAGACGGAGAGGCAGGCAGAGAGAGAGAGAGAGAGGAGGAAGCAGGCTCCCTGCTGAGCAGAAAGCCCGATGCAGGACTCGATCCCAGGACCCTGAGATCATGACCTGAGCCGAAGGCAGCGGCTTAACCCACTGAGCCACCCAGGCGCCCGGTTTATATTCATTTTTAAAAGATTTTATTTATTTATTTGAGAGAGAGAGAGTGAGAGCACGAGAGAGAACAGGAGTAAGAGAAAGTCTGCTCACAGAGGGAGAGGGAGAAGCAGACTCCCTGCTAAGCAAGGAGCTCGATGTGGGGCTCGATCCCAGAACCATGACCCAAATGCAGACACTTAAAAAACTGACCCACCCAGGTGTCTCTCTCTTTTCTTTTTGATAAGTCTGGCTAGGGTTTTATTGATCTTATTAATTCTTTCAAAGAACCAGTCTCACTGCTCTGTTCTACTATTCTTTTGGTTTCTATTTCATTGATTTCTGCTCTAATCTCTATCATTTCTCTTCTTCTGCTGGGTTTAGGCTTTATTTGTTGTTCTTTCTCCAGCTCCTTTAGGTGATAGGTTAGGTTGTGTATTTGAGACCTTTCTTGTTTCTTGAGAAAGGCTTGTAGTGCTATATACTTCCCTCTTAGCCACCTTTACAGCATCCCTATGGTTCTGAAGGTTGTGTTTTCATTTTAATTTTTTCCATGAATTTTTTTAATTCCTTTAATTTCCTGGTTGACACATTCGTTCTTTAGTAGGACGCTTTTTAACCTCCATGTACTGGTGTTCCTTCCAAATTTTCTCTTGTGATTGAGTTTAAGTTTTAAAGCATTGTGCTCTGAAAATATGCAGGAAATGTTCCCAATCTTTTGGTACTGGTTGAGTCCTGATTTGTGACCCAGGATGTGATGTGTTCTGGAGACCGTTCCAGGTGCACTAGAGCACATGGAATACACACAGAATGTGTATTCTGTTGCTTTGGGATGGAATGTTCTGAATATATCTGTGAAGACCATCTGGTCCAGTGTGTCATTCAAAGCCCTTGTTTCCTTGTTGATCTTCTGCCTAGATGATCTGTCCATTGCTGTGAGTGGGGTGTTAAATTCTCCTAGTATTACTGTATTATTGTCAATGTATTTCTTTAATTTTGTTATTAATTGGTTTATGTAATTGGCTGCTCCCATGTTAGGGGCACAAATATTTACAACTGTTAGATCTTCTCATGGGATAGAGCCTTCTTTATGGCATAATGTCCTCCTTCATCTCTTATTACAGTCTTTGGTTTAAAATCTAATTTATCTGATACAAGGTTTGCTACTCCAGCTTGCTTTCGATGTCCATTAGTGTGATAAATTGTTCTCCACCCTTTTATTTTCAATCTGAGGGTATCGTTGGGTCTAACATGAGTCTCTTGCAGATAGCATATCAATGGGTGTTGCTTTTTTATCCAATCCGATACCCTGTGTCTTTTCATTGGAGCCTTTAGTCCACTTTAATTCAGAGTAACTGGTAAAAGATATGAAATTAGTGCCATTGTACTACCTGTAAGGTGACTGTTACTGTATATTTTCTCTGTTCCTTTCTGGTCTATGTTACTTTCAGGCTCTCTTTTTCCATAGAGGACCCTTTTCAATATTTCCTTCAGGGCTGGTTTGGTGATCCCAAATTCTTTCAGTTTCTGTTTGTCCTGGAAGCTCTTTATCTCTCCTTCCATTCTGAATGACAGCCTTGCTGGAGAAAGTATTTTTCGTTGTGTATTTTTCTCATGAACACCCTGACTATATCCTGCAAGTCCTTTCTAGGCTGCCAGGTCTCTGTAGACAGATCTGCTGCCAGTATAATGTTTCTACCCTCATAGGTTACAGACCTCTTGTCCCAAGTTTCTTTCAGAATTTTCTCTTTGTCTCTGAACTTTGCAAGCTTCACTATTTTATGTTGAGGTGTTGACCTATTTTTATTAATTTTTGAGAGGGGTTCTCTGTATCTCTTCAACTTGAATGCCTGTTTCTTCCCTGGATTAGGGAAGTTCCCAGCTAGAATTTGCTCAAACAAACCTTCCACTCCTCTCTCTCTCTCTCTCTCCTTCTCTCCTTCTTCCTCTGGGACCCCAGTTATTCTAAAATTGTTTTGCTTTATGGTATTACTGATTTCTCAAATCCTGCCTTCACAGTCTAGTAGTTGTTTATCTTTTCCTCAGCTTCCTTATTTTCCATCACTTTGTCTTCTATATCACTGACTCTTCTGCTTCATGTATTGTAGCAGCTAGAGCCTCCATTTTTTATTGCATCTAATTAATAGCCTTTTTTATTTCGACTTGATTAGATTTTAGTTCTTTCATTTCTCCAGAAAGGGACTCTCTAGTGTCTTCTATGACCTTTTCAAGCCCAGCTAGTATCTTTATGATTATTGTTTTGAATTCTAGTTCCAACATCTTACTTATGCCCATATTGATAACATCCCTGGCAGTGAGTACTGCCTCCTGTTCTCTCTTTTGGGGTGAGTTTCTCCCTCTTGTCATTATGTCCAGAAAAGAATAGATGAAAGAGAGAGAAAATACAAAAAGAGCAACAATGGCCCCAGAAAAAATATACTTTAAACAAATCAGAAGAGAAGAAACATCAAAAACAGTGAGAGGGAGAGAATAAAATCCAACAAGGAAAACAGAACTCGGGGTGCCTAGGTGGCTCAGTAGGTGAAGTGTCTGCCTGCAGTTCAGGTCATGACCCCAGAGTCCTGGGATGGAGCCCCACATGGGTGCCCTGCTCAGCGGGAAGCCTGCTTCTCCCTCTGCTCGCTCCTTCCCCTACTTGTGTGCTCGCTCTTTCTCTCTCTCTGATAGATAAATAAATAAAATCTTTAAAAAAAAAAAGAAGAAGAAGAAGAAGTAGAACAGAACAGAACAATGAACTAGATCCTGGGTGTATTTTGGTCTGTTTGTTAGAAGAAACTAGATCCCAAAATAGGAAAGAAAGAAAAACATATATATACAAAAATAAAATTGAGTAGAATGAAAGAAAACCAAAAATGAAAAATATATATGTATATGTGTGTGTGTGTATATATATATATATATATATATATATATATATATAATGTAAAAATTAAACATTAAAAAGGACTTTAGAAAAGAGTTGATAAGGGGCACCTGGGTGGCTTGGGTGGTTAAGCATCTTCCTTCAGCTCAGGTCATGATCTCAGGGTTCTGGGATGGAGCCCCACATGGGTTCCCTGCTCAGCAGGGAGTCTGTTTCTTGCTCTGCCCCTTCCCCCCACCCCACCCCCCACCCCATGCTCATGTTCTTTTTGTCTGTCTCCCAAATAAATAAATAAAATCTTTAAATTTTTTTTGTAAAATAAGAAAAGCCCTGAAAAGGAAAAATATATATAAAACTGAAAAACTAAAGAATAATAAGAAAAAAACCCACAAATGCTATATATTTCTTTCCCCAAGAGTTGGAGATTTGCAGTTCTGTGTAGAGGATAAACTTGGTGTTCAAGGAGTTCCTGCTGGTCTGGGGGAGGGGTCTGTTGCGATGATTCTTAGGTGTCTTTGGTGAAGGGATTTGCACCACCCTTGGGCTCAGTGTAAGTGTCTCCAGAGGCCACGTGGGAATGAACATCTAGGCCTCAGATCTCCAGCTCCAGAGCCAAAAGCCCAGAGCCCCGCTCCTCAGTGCCCCCTCGTGGAAAACAGTCCGTCTCTCCTGTCTCCCTGGTCTCCACCTGCACTCCATGCTCACCTGGCCCATGACCAAGCCTCTATCTCAGGCTTGTGACCACAGTTCGAGTCTCCAAAGTGCTCCTGGTGGGAGGGTCTCCCCTTGGTTCTGCTGCTTGCTGGGCCCTGCTCATAGGGCAGTCACGTGACCAGCCCCAGGTTTGCAGTTTATGGCCCCCCCAAGCTGAGAACACACCCCCAGGCTTGCTGATTGCAGCCGGCTTCCCCAGTCCCACGCCTGGGATCTCTGTCACCCTCGGGTGTTCCTGTTCGTTCTGTGACCCCCAGGGATCCCAAGACCACACTGTCCGGCTAGGGTTCTGCCCAGTTCTCCCCCTGAGTGCCTGTCGGGCAGGGACGTCCCTCCCCGGAGCAGACTTTGAAAAGATGACTTTGCGCTCCGCTGCTCTCTCACTACACAGCAGCCGGCAGAGGCCCCTCCGCCCCGGTTTATCTCCCACTATAGCACCCCGGATTCACATCACTGCACCTCCTACCCTGCAGAAAGTGATCACTTTTCTATTTGCAGAATTAGGGCGATTCTTTTCTCAGATCTCTGGTTGATTTCGCAGGTGTTCACAATGTGTTGACAATTACCTAGCTGAATTCTGGGGACCAGACGAAATTAGGGTTCCCTACTCCTCTGCCATCCTAACTCCTCTCCCTAACAACTGTGTTCATTTGAAATGTGGTGGGGGGGTTCACTTTTACATGTGAAAAGATTGTATTTCTCTTCTTTGTGATTGATTTCTAGCTTAATTGTATCTAGGTCAGAGAAGATGGCCTTAAGATGTGAGACAAAGAAATAAAATCTAGACCCTTGAACAAAAGCAAAGTCCTGGAAGCTCTAGTTCAGGTTTTGCTTAAACACCTGAGTGCCAGGTGCGTGGGTGTTTAATTCCTTTCCCGGAAGAAAGGGAGAGGAAGAATGGGCCTGAGGGAGCCCATTGGTCCAAGTGTTTTGTGGACAAGGACATCACACAAGCTGTCTTTTCTCACGTCGGGGAACAGACCTCAGCACCCTCTTCCTCCACATTAAGTTTTATCCTGTCTTATTCTATCATTGAATAAAGCGGTGAAAGTAGATACCCGTGTATGGTTTCTGATGTTACAGGAAACACCATTAATGTTTCCCTATTTCAAATTGGTGATAAGTTTTTTACAGAGCACCTTTATCGAGTTAAGTTAGTTTTCTCCTAGCCCTACTTACAAGAAGTATCTCATAAATTTATGTTAAATTTTTTTCAAAGCCTTTTCCTTGAAGTGACCAGGTGACTTTTTCTCACTGAATCTGGTGCTGAAGCCATACTCTGCACTCCTGGATTAAACCTACCTTGGTCATCTTAAATTATTTTTTTACACATTCATTTTTTTAAAAGAATTTATTTATTTATTTATTTGAGAGAGAGAGCCAAAGAGAGAGCACAAGCAGGGGGAGCAGCAGGCAGAAGGAGAAGCGGGGCTCAATCCCAAGACACCGGACCCACGACCTGAGCGGGCAGAAGGCAGATGCTTAACCGACTGAGCCACCCAGGTGTCCTGAAGAAGATCCTTATTAGGTATTTAATGCTGTAGAGTTTCTCCTAAACACTGCTTTCGCTGTATGCAGCAAATTTTTATTTGTTGCATTTTCATGTATGAATTTCCTTTGTCCTTTCTTTTTGGTCCACGTGTTATGTAGAAATAGGTTATGTAAGTGGATACTTGGAAGTATTCCAATTGTCTTTCTATTATTGGTTTCTAAAGCTTTTTTTTTTTTTTAAAGATTTTATTTGTTTGTCGGAGAGAGAGAGAACACAAGCAGGGAAAGTGGCAGGCAGAGGGAGAAGCAGATTCTCCGCTGAGCAGGGAGCCCGATGCAGGGCTCCATCCCAGGGCTCCGGGATCATGACCTGAGCCCAAGGCAGCCGCTTAACCTACTGAGCTCCCAGACGCTCCCCCCCACCATTGTTGTTTTTCTTTGTTCTTACATTCGAAGTTGGGCACTTCTAACTGCTCTTGTTCTCTACATAAGCGGCGGAAGATAGAAATCCCCACTTCCTTGCAACTTAAAACTTTTTTTGTTGTTGTTTTTAAAAAGATTTATACTTATTTATTTGACAGAGAGAGAGAGAGAGAGAGATCACAAGTAGGCAGAGAGGCAGGCAGAGAGAGAGGGGAAGCAGGCTCCCCGCTGAGCAGAGAGCCCGATGCGGGACTCGATCCCAGGACCCTGAGATCATGACCTGAGCCGAAGGCAGCGGCTCAACCCACTGAGCCCCCCAGGCGCCCCGCAACTTAAAACTTTTGATACATAGTTTTATCATTGGTATGTAGTTAGAGATGGTTTTGCATTTCCACTGTGATTTCACTTTTTGTCCATAAGTATATCAGAAGAATATTTTTAATTTACTAGCACAGATACAATTTTACTTGTTTGTATTAACATTTAGCTTAGGTGGGTGGTGACTGGAGAGTGTGGCCGTTGTGATACATTAGACACTTGGGGAAATCTGGACCTTGAGAATGAAGCTGGCGTTGGGGAGCACAGTGTGTGTGTAAGGCTCTGCAGCCAACGCCCACCTGTTCCCCTGGGGGATTCAGAATCCGAGGCAGAGCGAGGGCAGAATTTGCAGGAGTTGCCCTGGGCAGGAATCCCGAAACGGGAGGGTCGGAGGAGCCAGTCCCCACTTTTACAGCCAAAGGGGGAAGCACCCTAGAGGCTGACAAGCAGAGCCTTCAGGGACTGGGGAGAGCGGGAGGAGCGGAAGGAAGTCATAGACGCCACGTGGTCAGTCACGAAGGAGCGAACACGAGGCTGAACCCCACAGCCTTCGAACGGTGTGGGGGTGGGGCACAGAGACTGGAATCCACGGCGGAAAAAAGGCAGGCGCCCCTTTCTCCCTCCCACAAGCCAAAGCAGAGCAAGGTCCCTAGATGGCCAAGTTCCTACCCAGTGTCCTCACAGAGGAGACAGGGACAAAAAGCCAGGGCTCCCTCGTGAGCGCATGTGGGACAGGCCCCTCGACCTCAGACGTGGCCCCATCAGTGACAGGAGTTCCGCGTGTCCTCCGTGCTTGTTTGGGCTGCGGACCGGCAGTCGGCAGCAGCGGGGACACGGCGCGCCCACCTCGGGCGTCTGGACTGATCCAGAGGTAACCAGGAAAAGGAGCTGAGCTCCGTCCTCTAAGCCAGTGGCCGTCCACGACCACGGTGCGTGTGAAGAGACACAACACGTGAGTGTACAGACACACACTCACGTACAGACACACTCAAACTCACTCCCGCACACACTCACGCGCACCTGGAAAGGACAGATTAGCCCCGGGGATACCCCCACACCTCCCTCCCCGGGGGCTGCCCTTGGAGAGAGAAAAATAAGAAGAAAAAAAACATGGTACCAACCACATTTCCTTATAAATTTGTAATGGGAGCGGGGTGTTTACCAGAGGACAGACCGAGCAGTCTTCCTTTCTTGACCTGCCCGGGCTCCTTCCAAATACCTCAGGATTTATAGAGCTTGGCTGCTGGGAAACGTCAGCATCTCCCATGGAATTATCCGTTTGAAAGGAAAAGGTTTTATAAAGGAAGCACCTCCGGGCGGCTGGGTGGCTCAGTAGGTTAAAGCCTCTGCCTTCGGCTCAGGTCATGATCCCAGAGTCCTGGGATCGAGCCCTGCATCGGGCTCTCTGCTCAGCAGGGAGCCTGCTTCCCTCTCTCTGCTTGCCTCTCTGCCTACTTGTGATCTCTGCCTGTCAAATAAATAAAATAATAAATAAATAAAGGAAGCACCTCTTCATGTGATGGCCTCGTGCCCCACGGGGAGTTTTTCTCTGGGAACGTGGTCGCTGGGCTGTGCCACGGGCCAGGAGGAAGGGGCTGCGGGCGAGCGCAGGGCTGGGGCTCTCACAGGCTACTCTGACCCGCGCCTCCCGCCTGCTCAGCCCGGGGCAGTGGGAGCACTGGGGCTGTCTGGGGCAGGCCCTGGGTCTTGGGTGCCAGGACGCCTGTCCACCTGCCCTGGACACAGACGGCGAGGAGGGTAGACCCGGACCCGGCGGAACCCGCCAGGAGGGGAGATGGGGGGACGGCGGGAAACAGCGTCCGTCCTCTGCGCCGCTGGCAAGGCCCAGGGGGAACCTAGAGCTTTGGGAGCCGCCGGGTCAACGAGGAGAACCGGAGTTTCTCTGCTCTGGAAACTTCCTTCTCCTGCGACCGGTTAAACAGATGTCACGCTCACTAGGAAAGTCGCCCCACTAAGACCACTGGTTCCCAGACCGCTCTGCTGGCGGCTGCTGCAGCCCGAGCCGGGAGCCGCGGGGCGGCGGAGGCCTCTGCCGGGGACCCGGACGCGGGGCGACTCAGACCCTCCTACCTCCCAGAGTCCCGCTCCCACTCGCGGGGCTCCTGTGGCAACGTGGGCCGCACATGCGCCCGAAGGAACGTCAGTCCCGTTCGTCGCCTGACCCGGCGACTCCAACCCCGGGCTGTGAACGCGGCCCCACCGCCAAGCGAGAGGGTCGTGCTGGGTTGTTGGCCGCCCACGCTGAGGCCCGCGAGAGGCGGCCTCGGGGTCTCCGGGTGAGCCCCGCGGCTCGGAGCAGGGAAAGGCGGCGCGGGAGGGCGAGCAGGGCCGCCCGATCCGGGAGGGACGCAGCCGGGGCCGCCCGTCCCGGGGGGGCCGCCCACGGCCCGCGGCAGAGAACCTCCCGCCTTCCGGGCTCCGCCTCGCAGACCCCCACCCGGGGAATCGGACACCGGACAGCGTCCCCCCGGGCCTCTGCGGCCGCCACCAGGCAGGACACCTGGCTGCATTTCCCACCCGGTGAGAGTCCGAGAAGCTACGTCGGCGACGCCCTCGGGGCTGCCTCCAGTCTGCCCGGCAGCGCCTGGGGGAGGGGCCAGGCTGCTGCCCGTCCCCGCCCCCCCCCGCAGGGGTGGAGCCTGATTTGTTCCTCCGAGTGTGCTGCTGAGTGTGGGTGACCTCGGGACGTGTGGCGGGGTCAGCCCCGTCCTGCCGGCTGGGCTGGGGGCTCAGAGCGGCCTCTGACACAGCCAGGGTGTGGGGGGTTTAGGGGGCAGAGAACCCCCAGGGAGCTCACCCTCGCGGACACTCGCGTGTTTGTAAGTACAACGTCTTCCCACACTTCTTCGAAGGCAGAAACCCGGGTGCTGGCCTCGAGTGGCCCCATCCTGCCAGAAGTCCTGCGGGATTGTAGGATTTGGTGTTGGGGTGCCGAGTCTGGCAGAAAGGATCCTCCAAGCTCATCAGGACAAAGAGGACTTTGGCTGGAAATGAGCTCTGGAGGCGTTTAGAAGCCGAGCCAATGGTCACCCCATCAGCCACATGAGGAGGAAGAGGGCTCACTTCCTCTCCCCCCCCCCCCCCCCCCCCGCAGGCTCTATGGCCTTCTGACCACCAGGAGCTATCACAGACCCCAGCGAGTCTCAGTCATGGAGGGACCGTGCTGGTCCGTGTGCCCTCCAAGGACCTGAGGACCACAGCATAAAACAGAAGCCTGACCCACCGCCCTATGGCTGGCTGGGCTGACCTGGTCCCTCCAGGAGGGCCCTCAACCTGGCCATATCTGTGCTGCTCCACCTGGGGTGACTTGTCCACAAGCCAGAAGGGACATGGGCTGAAAGACCACCTCCCAGCGGTGCCCCACTGCCCGGGAGCTGGAACCTGGGTGAAGGTCACTTCTGCCCCAAAGGAACGGAAATGATGCTGTGATTTTAAGTGTCATGTAGCAGACATCATTTTAATCTCTCAGCTACAGGCATATGGTGTAACAAAGGACTTAGAAATTTACTGATAAAATTAAATTAAGGGGGGGGGGAAGCAGGCCAGTGCCAACAATGACGCCAGGAGGAGAAAGTGATTAGGGAGGGTGTTTGGAACCGGTGTCAGGGCAGTACCTCTGAAAACAGATCAGACAAGAAGCAAGGAGCACTTGGCTTTGGAAAAATCCTGCACACAATGAACTGTTTCCACCGATACATATAAAATCCTGAAATAATCATTGAGGGTACAGTGTGATGGAGCCAGGGGCCGACCTGGTCTGGGACCCCTGGTCCCACGCCATCCCCTGTGCCGGCAGGAAGCAGCCCTCTACTCTGCTCTGAGCTGGCTTCTCGGGGACTCAGCTGCCTCGCATGGAGCCGCGAACACGGGCTGGAACAGACCATGCCCACGCATCACACCGTCAGTGATGGTGGCTGGATTCTTCCCCACTAAAGATTACATTTCTCTCCAGAAGTTCTGATCTTCTTTGGGCAACTGTCCCCCTCCCGGCCACAGAAGAAAGCAACATTTAGTCACTCGATGCCCCAACCAAGGGGCAGGCAACAGGGTCCTGCAACCCAACCCCAAACACTGCAGCCCAGTTCCTGAGCCCTGATCACTTATGGCAGGTGTTTCCAAAGACGTTCCTTGGCTGCAAATATTGTCAGTTCCCACTATTTGCGACAGTTTTGTTCTATGACATCACCAAAAACACTGATTTAGTGAACACTAGACTTTGCTTGGAAGGGACACGCAGGATTAGTCTGCCTGCAAGCCTCTGGCCACATGTGTTCATCAACCAATTAATGTTAAATATTTGCCCACCACACATCTAGTAAGGGGCTGATATTCAAAATATGTAAAGAACTAATGCAAGTCAAAAGCAAAACCCCCCAAATAATCCAATCATAGATGTTTTCCCAGAGCTATGCAGACAGCTAACAGATACAGGAAAATGAGCTCGTCATCAGGAAATGCAAATCAAAACCACAATGAGATCCCTCCTCACGCCTGTCAAGAGGGCTGGTCTCAAGAAGATAAGAGACAGCAAGTGTTGGTGCATGTGGAGAAGCTCATGTGCTGTTGGTGGGAATGCAGACTGGTACAGCCACTCTGGAGAAGAGCTTGTAGCCTCCCTAAAAAAATTAAATACAGAACTACCGTATGATCCAGCAACTCCACGTGGGTATATAACCACAGGAAATGAAAACAGGATCTTAAAGAAATGTCTACACCCAGGGATACTGCAGCAGTATCCACAAGAGCCAAGACACGGAAACAAGCCAAGTGTCCTTGGATGGATGGACGGATGGATGGACAGACGGATGGATGGATGGATGGATGGATGGGTGGACGGATGGGTGGTTGGACGGATGGGTGGGTGGATGGGTGGACAGATGGATGGACGGACGGGTAGATGGACAGACGGATGGATGGATGGATGGATGGACAGACAGGTGGGTGGACGGATGGCTGGATGGGCGGGTGGACGTGTGGACGTGTGGATGGATGGGAAAGAGGTGGTGTATATACACAACAGAATATTACTCAACCATAAAAAGAGAGGAAATCGTGCCATCTAGCAACAGCATTGTGCTAATTGAAGTAAGTCGACAAAGGAAGACAAATACTGTGACTCCTCTTGTAGGTGGAAAATAAAAGCCAAGTTCACAGATACAGAGAACAGACTGATGGTCACTGGAGGCAAGGGGCATACAGGATGGGAGAAATGGTCGCACCGTTTTTGTTGTGGTTTTTTTTTTTTTTAGCTTAAATGAATTGTCCTTTTTATTAGTTTTTTTTTTTATTCGAGAGAGAGAGAATGAGAGAGAGAGCATGAGAAGGTGGAGGGTCAGAGGGAGAAGCTGATTCCCCCCCGATCAGGGATCCTGATGTGGGACTTGATCCCAGGACTCCAGAATCATGATCTGAGCCGAAGGCAGCAGCTGAACAGACTGAGCCACCCAGGGGCCCCTGAATTGTCTCTTTTACAAAAGGTTTTTAAATTTATTTGTCAGAGAGAGAGAGAGAGCGCACAAGCAGGGGGAGCAGCAGAGAAAGAGGGAGAAGCAGACTCCCCGCGGAGCAAGGAGCCTGATGTGGGGCTCGAACCCAGGACCCAGGGATCGTGACCTGAGCTGAAGGCAGACACTTAACCAAACAGGCACTCCGGTTTACCTTTTTATTTAAAAGAAAAAAAAAAGTGGTGAAGTCCTGGACAAGGGTTGTAGCAGTGGGAAGAAAGGGCTGGGGAGGTTCTGGAACCTCTATAAGGTCTGAGAAGGAGAGGAATGGGGACCACTCAAGCTCGGAGTTACTGGGGTGACGGAGGCTTTTATACTTCCAGAAAGGATTCTTACGGCCGCAGGAGAGTCTGTGAGCTCACTCCAGCGGACGCCGAGAGGAGGGCAGAGCGCAGGACGGTGGTGGGGGCTGACCCGCGGCATCTCCAAGCGTCAGCTCCCCCAGACCCGCCGGCGGACGACCTGACGGTGGCATCCAGACCGCTCTCCAGCCTCTTGGCCAGCGCCCCCAGCGTCCCCAGCACCCCCAGCCTCCTGAGCACGTCTCTCGCCACCACCACGCAACAGCCACGGAGCCAGGGCGTGGCTGAGGTCCCCCTCACAGCCTCAGCTTCTCACCACAGCCGCCTTCAGGCCACAGCGGGCTCCAGTCCGCACCCCGTCCCCGCTGCCGGTGTCCGGGAGCCCCATTCTGTCTTTCTGCTTCCACATCAGACGGGCAACGGGTGAGGTCGTACCGAGGCTTGGGGGAGGCGCAGGTGAAGGGCGTGAGCACCCAGTCATCACGCTGAGGAGCTACAGGTGAACAGGGGTGAACACGGCGTCCAGAAGCCCAAGCCCTCTGGGAACCTCAGCGCGTGACCTTGTTTAGAAATAGGGTCTCTGGGGGTGCCTGGGTGGCTCAGCGGGTTAAGCCTCTGCCTTCAGCTCAGGTCATGATCCCGGGGTCCTGAGATCGAGCCCCGCATCAGGCTCTCTGCTCAGCGGGGAGCCTGCTTCCTCCTCTCTCTCTGCCTGCCTCTCTGCCTGCTTGTGATCTGTCAAATAAATAAAATCTTAAAAAAAAAAAAGAAAAAAGAAAAGAAATAGGGTCTCTGCAGGCGTGATTACCATGGGGTTTGCAGTGAGACCAGCCCGGATGGGCAGGTCCTAGATCGAACGGGAGCATCCTTGTCAGAGACAGGAAAGGGCCCACAGAGACACGGGGAAGAGACCAGGTAGAGATGAAGCAGAGACTGAGGGACATGGCCACAAGCCAGGGACCCCAGGAGCCCCAGCAGCTGGAAGAGGCAGGAGGCAGCCTCCCCAGAGCCTCCAAGGGAGCGCGGTCCTCTGACACACTGGTTTCAGCATCTGGTCCCCAGATTGTGGGGGTGGTGCTTTGTTATGACAGCCCGGACACTGACCGCGACCCCATGGCTGCAGCTCACACATCGGGGTCTTCAGAGCCCATCCTGAGGCCAGCGGCCCTCCACACCCTTCCCCCACCTCCAGCTCCGCCCCTGGCCTCTGCAGTCCAAGACCCCTCAAAACCCCATTCTTCTTCCCAGAGAAACTTCCTTTGGGGGTGCCTGGGTGGCTCTGTTGGTTACGTGTCTGATTCTTGATTTTGGCTCAGGTCATGATCTCAGGGTCGTGAAATCAGGCCCCTCGACGGGCTCTGAGCTGGGCGTGGAACCTGCTTGAGATTCTCTCTCTCCCTCTCCTGCGGCGCCTCCCGCCCTGCTTCCCACTGTCCCTCAGGAAGGAAGAAAGGAGACAAGACAAGAAGGAAGGAAGGAATCACTTCACTCTCCAAGGTTTACAGGCCCCTTGAGCGAAACTCAGGCTCTCCATCTGCTGGGGTGAATAGGCCTCCCGGCCCCTGGGGACAGCATTCTCAGCATAAATGGAAGCCTGTTCCCACAGGACAATGACTCCCATCCGTGTGCAGGGACAGAGGCGGCGCCGGGAGGCCTCCCGCTCACCGGTCCAGAGCAGTGGACATGTTCGAAACGCAAGGTACGTGGCACAGACACGATTGCTGAAGCGTTTGTTCTGTTTTGTTTCATGCTGAGGATTTCTGATACTTCAGGGTCATAAAACCAAATTTTACTCACAGTCTTTGGTCTGTGACACCCACTCCCCATTGGTCCCCACACAGCCCTGATTTCTTTCTTTCCTTTTAATAATGTAACAACATTCCGTGAGCTCGCCAGCCGACAGGAGGACTCACACTTTGACACAAGCTTCCCGCTCCCTTGAAACCCTGCTCAGTACCCTCTGTGCCCCTACACAACCCTGTCTCCGTGTCCTGGGGGAGGGACACTGCATTCTGGAATCTTGAGATCTTGAGTTGATTGTCCTCATCCTCTCGAGAGGCACGATTGCTAGAGATGGACGGACGGATGGACGGACGATGGAGGGACGGACAGGTGGGTGGGCGGACGGTGCTTGGAGGGCTGGGCGGACGGAGAGACAGACAGATGGATGTTAGACGACAGACACACAAATAGATGTCATAGAGTGTCATCATCTACGAAGCTATATTTGCCACCAAACTTACATAAAACCACAGTGTAAAGTACTTGGATGAACGCCAGCTTTGTGTCATTTGCTGGGACTCGCCCACTCGATTCCACGCCGCTAGCCTTCTCCCATTCCGTGGCGGACTAGCTCGCCCACGGCACCTGCCGCACAGCACCTGGCTGCCTCTCCCTCATGACCCCAAGTCCCCGCGGCGGTCCCTTGGGCTACTTTCTGACAGCCGTTCAGTGACCAACGCAGCCACACATCCTGGCACACGTGTCCCTTACAGACACGTGACGTGTCCCACGGAGGAATGTGCCAGGAAGAGATCGCTTGACTGTGGGGGACAGAACACTCAGAGAACACGCCGCGGTCTCCCCAGGCGGCCGCACCCCGGCTCCTCCGACGTGCAGGTGCGAGAGAAACTGGCCTTCCTCGTGGCCTCATCAGACTCGTGAACATTTGCTCACTAGGGGTATGACGGACTGTTTGTGACTGGCATCTCCCTGGGAACTAGGGATGCCGGACGCGTCTCTGCGGGCTGCGTGCTGTGGGACTGGCCTGCGCGTGTCCCCCGCAGCCTAGCGAGGGCGCTCCCTGGCTCCGAGGTAGAGGAGAAAGGAGGCCTGGCTTGAGCAGGAGGGCTCTGTGAGAAAACCCAAAGGTTGGAAGGCATGGCAACCATGGTGACCACCGCATGGGACAGTGAGGCACTCACCAAAGAATGCGTGGATTTCGGGTCGGCTAATCATTACGTCTTCCCGGCTGTGCCCATCAGGTCGACCGGTGCCCCTACAACTCCTCCCCTGGATCAAGACCCCAGACCGTGTTGCCTCAGGAAGATGGAAGCTTGCCTGTCCGACCACCCGTGTGTCTCCTTGCCCGAAGGGCCCACACGTTGCTTAGTCCCCAAGCGAGGGGATGAAGACACAGAGCTCTGGAGGGATTGGGGCAGGGACCCTGCTTTCCCCTCAGACAGGGAGACTTGGGAAGGGGGCAGGTGGAGAGAACTGGGGCCCAGGGGCAGAGCTAGCATGGGGGCGCCACCCACAGGAGGGCCCCACTACCTCCGCACCGCCCGTCGGCCCTCCTAGTGAGCCGGGACTCACCGGCCGTCGTCTCCGCCCTCACCCACCCACCTTTCGCTCCACTTGTTCATTCTCCAGCAAAACTGCCGCCTGCCTGCGGGGGGAGGCGGCTGGCCGGGGAGGCCCGTTCTGGGGCGTCTCTGTCCAGGGACGGCCGGGGTCCCGCCCCAAATGAGCAACCTCCAGCAAGCAGCCCCCTGGGAGGGCGGATGCAGCCTGACTCGGACACCCCGCCCACCTCAGCCCCCCGCCCCGGCCACGCGGGTGCTCCCTGGGCAAAGCAGCTCACGCACACCAAACCCCCAGCCTCCCGCGCGGCACTGGCTCTCCTAGCCGGACAGACACTTGACAAGTTCTCCCAAAGCCCTCCCTGGCCTTCAGCCAGCCAAGGTTCTGGGGCTGCTGCCCGCTCTCCGACAGGCACCGAGACTAGTGTGAGGTCAGGGGCACCTGGGCACTGTGAGGGGTGGGGGAGACTTGCCTTCATCCTGGGGCTTCTGGAACTTCAGCGAAGGCAATACGAGACCCACCCTGTCCACAGACTCTCCCTCCACACCAGGGCCCCCGCCCATCTCTCCTGGTGTCCCGTAGGTGTCCCAGCTCAGCCTGCACAGCCCCCAGCTTGTCACCTGTCCAGAAGTGCTCCTCACCTGGGCCCTCACCCGGGCCCCTCCCCCAGCCCAGGAGCCGTCCCTGCTGTCAGCTGTCACTCTCCCCACCACTCAGCCTCCCCCCAGTGTTCCGAAGCGCTGTCACTTGCCCCGCCCCCCCACCTCCATGTGGTGGCCCTCCGGCCCTTCGGAGAACCTGGACGGGAGCCCACGACCCCAGCGCCCCGCCAGCTCGCTGCTGCACGCCGGCAGGACTTGAGAAGTGTCCGGGCAGGCCTGCTTCCCTGAAATCTGGGCTCCTCAACCTCGAACTTTCTCAGCCACTGTCCACCTGTCCCCTAACAGGCAGAAAGACCCGCCTGTCAACCCCTCTCGCAGGTCCAGGCCAGCAACACGTGGTCTCCCCAGTGGGAACCGGTCCCCTTGCCCATGTGCTGAGGGCCGTGGCCTGCACAACCTCGCCTGATCTGCCCAGGCTTTCTTAGTGCCAGCTCAGGGGTGAGTCAGGGTACGCCCACACCCCTGACTGCGGCCAACCCCACCCCCACTCGGGGAATTTCGGTGTCGGCGGCACAGACCCAGGCATCGACCACTGACCGAGAGAAAGAGGAGAGGCTGACTCCTAACCAGTGTGGCAGCACCCCCACCCAGTGCAACGCCCAGTCGAAGCCCAGAACGCTCTGTTGTCTCTGCCGGGACTGGGACAGGCACAGCCCCTAAGGCTGGTGAGACGGCCAGACCCGCCAAGGGGACAGGCCACGGAGCCTGGGGCTCAGCAAGACCCACGCAGGGGGTCAGACCCCCAGACACACTTGCCAGAGGACACACGAGCGTGAAGCCTGGGGCAGAGCCTGAGAACATCTCTAGAAAGGGGGGACGGGGAGACCCCCGCACTGCCCTGTTCCTGCGCAAAGACGCCCAGGATGCACAGGGGCTCCGGCAGGCGGCGGTGGGCGCGGGGGACGGGAGACACTCCTCCCCTCCCTGACGGGCACGCACATAAGGCCCTACTCAAAACCTGAAGTTAAAAGAAAATGGAGGAGCCTCTCAGCCACTCCGCAGGACGGGGTCCCTGCTCCCCTGCCCCAGCAGCACTCTCCAGGGCAGGTAAGGAAGCCTCACTGCCCCGAGGCCCCGGAGGAAGGTCTGGCCCTCCCAGTACCCTCTGCAGGGGTGCGACCCAGGCCGTCACAACTGTGTGCCCACTGCTCTGTCCCTGCGACCGAGAGCCTGGCACTTAGCTCCCCAAAAGTGGAAAATGAACCCATGAGCTCCTAAAACCGTGAGCTCGCTCTTCCCAGGTGTCCCGGTGGGCACCCTCTGCTGGCCGGGCTGCGGGTAGGGCAGACTCTGGAGCCAAACCCGGGCACTTTGCTGGGAGGTGGGTGCAGGGCCCCACCTGTGCCTTCAAGGCCTCGTTGGCTGAGGTCTCATTGCCACCGGGGACCTCGCAGGAACGACCAACTTCTTCACCTGCCGCAGGGGAAGGTCTACTTTCCCGAAAAGCTCAAGGACTTTTGGGTCTCCGGTGGGCAGGTGCTGGGTAGAAGCGGGAGATACCCACAGACAACATCTCAGGTAAACGTCCCTCCCGTAGAACGTGAAGCAGGGTGCCTGGGGGCTTGTCCGGCTTGGACCCCCCAACAAGTGCTGTGTGCAGGACAAGGTGCCAGTGGTGCCCTGGGACCCCGGGAGGAGACGGAAGCAGCAGGCGGTGGGGGAGGGGGTGCGGCCGGGAGGCCAGGGGCTGGTGGCATGGAGACTTGAGATCCGGACTCGCTCAGACAAGGCTGAGGCATCTGCAGCGGGGCTGGGGGCACAGGCGGGGGGAGGCTGGGAGAAAGAGCACCAGGGAAGGCCCCCCAGGACGAGTAGCGCTTCAGAGGAGGCCACAAGTTGGGGGGTGGGGGGTTGGCAGAATGGGGGAGGGGTCAAGGCAAGCCTCAGGCCCCAAGAAAGGAGGGGTGCCCGCTTTCCTACCCCTCCTCCCCCACTGCCATCTGCCCCACCAGCTGGAACAGGGTTCCTCTGGTGCCCCGAGAACCCCCACCTCACAGACAGAAGTGCGGCTCAGAGGGGACGTAGGGCTTGGTCAAGATCAAATAGCAAAGACCCAAGTCCGGGCGTGTCCTGTACACACGGTGAGGATTTCGGGGTCTCGGGGTCTTACCTCTTCCAGGTCTGTTTCCTCGGTGTCAAGTGGGCAGAATAAGACCTCCAGCCGGGCTGAGGTCCCCAGTCCCCAGGTCCTGCAGCTTCCCTGGGCCCACACTAGAGGCCTCCAGAGCCCCCCAAGAGCCAGACCGCTCCAGATGGGGCACCCATCTCCTTCGTGAGGCTGCCAAATCCCTAGTTCACCTCCAATGAGGACACCCGAGGACTAGAGACCCATCTCGGTCCTGGACCCGAAACACAGGGGACCTTAACGCGGCAGGGGCGATGGGAGTCTGGCGGTGGTGAAGCACGTGGCGCCGGGACCCCCCGGGGCTTACCTGTCGCGAACGCCCAGGCGCCTCCTCTCCAGGACACCGAGCAATGGAGCCCACTTAGTAGCCACTGGTTTCGCGAACGGACACGTCCTTGTATCAGCAAAGGGCGAAAGGCTGTTTCTCTTAAACTCATCACCGTTCCTCCTAAAAAATCTAATTGAATTATGAATAAAGAGCACGAGCCGAACAGAGTCCGATTTCAAGTCCCAAGGCAAACGCCGACCCAAGGCGCCTCAGGGAGGAGGGACGGTGAACCCCGACTGCCCTGGCCTCACTCGCCGCGCCACGGGCCCCGCCCCAGCATGGAAGCACAAACGGCGTGGGCACCAGCTGCGGGGAAGCAGAGTCGTGTGTCCGTTTGCTCACAGCCTGCCGCACGCCTTGAAAATCCAGGGTCAGGGACCACGCAGAGCTCGGGGGAGAACAAGTATCTTTTCCCTGTGCAGGTTCAGCACCGACGGTGGCCGCCTCGTCACCCCCACTCCCTCTGCACCTCGCGGCCGCCCCTGCCCCTGCGTTTCTGGAATTCACACCCACACTCAGCAGCCTCCCAGCCCCTAAGGCGTCTCTCCGTAACCTTGGCTTTGCTGGGAGACGAGTCCAGACCACACCACGGAAGAGGGCTGCGGGGGGGCGGGCAAGGAGCGCCTGCCCGCCGGGAGCAGCCCCCCTCCCCCGCCAGCAGAGCCCCCCGGCCACCGAAAGCCCTCCACGTATGAGCACAGCCCCCAAGCCCGGGCGAGAAGAACAGAACTTGAACCTTTCTGTCCCCATCCGCTCCAGACCCGTCTCTCCAGGCGGCAGAAGCCTGACGTCTTGGTCTTTTCCCTCCCAGGGCTGCGTGCAGTGAGGGACAGCTGGCGGACCCCCAGCCTCACCCCGGCCCATCTGGTCGTCGCCCAGTGCCAGGACCCACGGCTGTGCCCTCGCTCGGGTCACAGGGGCCTGGCCCTGACCCTGCTCCCAGGCCCACCGCAGCACGGAGGCCCGCGGCTGTCTGCAGCCCCCAGCCCAGACCTCCGCCAGCGGGTATCGCTCAAAGGTCCTGCCGCTCGGGAGCCTCTCTCTGGGACCCACCCTCGGCTCCTGCCAGCCCGCGGCCTTCTCAGCCGCGGCATCTCCGCCTAGTCGGAGGCAGCCCCCTCTCTCCCCTCCACGTGTTGAAGTGGTGCGACGGGCCTGTCTGCAGACTCACTCCGGCCAACTCGGAGAGGCCAGTGGCGGGGGCTCCGGGAAACACGGAGGCCAGTGACCCACGGGCTCCCTCGGTTGTCCGCCATCCTGAGCCGCAGACCGCCCAGCCATCCTGCTTCAGTGGAGGCCAGCTGGGGACAGGGGGTACTTCTGGAAAGAATGGCATGAAGAAAATGGAAAACAGGGGCGCCTGGGGGGCTCAGTGGGTTAAAGCCTCTGCCTTCAGCTCAGGTCATGATCTCAGGGTCCTGGGATCAAGCCCCGCATCGGGCTCTCTGCTAGGCGGGGAGCCTGCTTCCTCCTCTCTCTCTCTCTGCCTGTCTCTCTGCCTACTTGAGATCTCTGTCTGTCAAATAAATCAATAAAATCTTTAAAAAAAAGAAAAGAAAAGAAAATGGAAAACATCAGCTCGCCACATGGGAAATGGACACTTTGGTTTAAAGAAAAGGAAGAAGTCTCGATTACAAGCACCAAAACTGCACGCCACCTAGCTTCGACGCGGGGGAGGTACGAGGCCCACGGGGGAAACGAGCTGGAACGGGGCGCAATCCGGGCCCGTGGGGCGGGAGGAGCGTCGCGCTGGCGCCGGGGACCCCTCACACAGGCGGGGCAGCTCGGCCCCAGCGGCAGGCCCAGACGGTGACCGTCGCTGCCGAGCAGCCTTCCGGAACCGGACAAACGGACCCCAGCATTCACCTGTAAGAACAAGTCGCAAGAAGCGAGGAGGGGACTCGCCCCACCAGAGGAGCAAGGCGCCCGGTGGGCCCACGCACCGCGGCCAGAACATCCCGGCTCGTGCTATGACCCAGGCGGCACCTGGAGTCACGGGGGACAGACGGGCGCGCTCAAGATCGGCGCTGAGAAACACCGGCCGCGTATTTCGGAGAAGTCCTGACTCCTGCCACGTGGTAAGCACACTCCGGGACCTTCGGGATCGGAGGGAAGGAGCCCAATCCGGAACAAAGAGCGGAATAGGAAGACGGTTTTCCTAAGATAAGCGTCGAGGAGGCTCTCCTCAGATCTGAAAGCCAGAAGCGATAAAGATCGATTAGACTCAGCCACACAGAACCCGAGGGCATACCTGGGTGTGCAGGAAAATGCCCCAAAATGAAGGTCCTTGGAAAACACAGACCACAGGCAGACGCTACCCCACTCACAAAAGGGTCTCACACTTCAGTAAGAAAAGACAAAAGCCACAGTGGAAAAGCGGACCAAGGCAATTACGAGGAAACACTCACAAGTCAGGACAAACGTTCCACCTCACTAACAAGCTCTCCAGGGGAAATCAGGATGAGAGTCTAGTGTTCGCCTCACAGGCGGACACGGAAGCTCCGGGGGATCGCACGGGGCAGGGTGGGAAGAGCCTCCCTTCCAGGAGATGGGCATCTTCCAAGGAGACATTTTCTTGGCTCAGCCGCATGCTCCCGGAATCCCCGGAGATGGAGAGTCACTCAACCCCATAAGGACACGAGGCCGAGGGCACTCCCAGCCTGGCCGATCAGAGACTGAGAGCAGCCCCTCTGCCCGCAGTGGAGGGGTGGTTAAGAAGGGGTTGGCTCATTCGGAGGGACACTAAGCAGACCCCAAAAACAAAAGGTCTGCATAGATCCTGAAGGACGACCTTGGTGGAGTCTTTAGAAAAATAATCAAGGGGCACATGGGTTTCCCAGAACCTGCCCTCCTGGCCCCAGCATGCCACACGGACGGTGGGGTTTGACCCTGCAAGGACAGCTCACCCTGGGGGACAGGGCTCGCTCGCTCTCAAGCGTGAGAACCCAGACTTAGACGGGGCCGCCGGAAGCGGAGAGCAGAGGTCCAAGCGGGCTCTTCAGGCCACGGGGCCCCCAAGCCCCCATCCGCCTGGAATCGCACCGCTCTCTCAAAGAGCTGGAAGGAGCTCCCCACTTTCTGTGTTTTAAATACTTCCCTCAGATAATAAAGTCAGCACAAAGATTGACCTGGAAGTGGGTTTGAACCCAGTGCCCACGGGATGGCCCTTGTCCTCCGGGAACCTCCGGGGCCCCCACGGCGTCCTGTCCTCGCTGGTACCAGCGTTCAGCCTCTGGGTCTTCAAGGCGCTCTTTGCACTTGCCCTACGTGACAGTGCCCGGTCCCTACACACCGCAGACACCAAGCCCCCGTGGCGGGCAGCACATGGTGCGGAAGTTTGGACGCGGTGGGAACCGGGTGCATCGTAGAGCAATGTTACAACAGAGCAGGAGACACGTCCCTGGCCGGTCCCACCAGCAGGAAGTGGACATGGTCTCCAGCGACCCCTCTCCCATCTGGCTCATCCCGGACTTCAGATTCCTCTCCCTCGCTCACACGCGGGAGCCCCGGGAGGAACGCCACGGCCAGCTCTTAGTGAAACCATGGTTCTTGCCACGGGGTCCTGGCCTGGGAGTGACCATGGCCTGGGTCAGCCACGAAGGATGAGGAAGAACCGACGGAAGGCCGGACCCTGCAGTGGCTGCTGACCTCACTTGGCGAGCCCGGGCTCCAGGGTGACCCACGTGGCCAGAAGTGTGGGAGACTGGGCTGAACCCAGCGGTGCAGAGACCCACGGCTACAGCAGGTCCCTAAGAATTACCTGTCGGTACCCCCTGCCGCCTCCCTCCCAAAGCCCCCGTCCCTCTGCGCCACTCCACAGGGGCTGCCTCAGCCCCCACTCAGGGGCTGGCCTTCAAGACCCTGTCCGAGAAGGTGCCCTTGGTGGAGGCAGGGGTGTCTGGCTAAGAGGCAGAGTCCGGGCACGAGCGCGATCCCGACAGCGCTCTGGGGAGCGGCCCCGAGTCCGGTTGCCCCAAGGCTCCACAAGAGAGCCAGCGAGAAGAGCGAGGTGTCCCTGTGTGTGCGAGGTGCTGAGGGCCAGGGATAGTGTGCGTGCAGACGTGAGTGTGTGGGGGCTGGGGCACACCAGTCCAGGCGCTGGGGGGGCAGCACTGTTTCGGCGTGCACACCTGTGGACGTCTGCGGGGCGCGTGTGCACGCGGGTGTACACGTCTATCGTGCCCGTCTGCACATCTGGCTGTCCACATGCACATGCGCACACTGACAAGGCCTTATCCCGGCCCCGAGATTCTGCCCACTCCAACCTCCCCTCCCATCTGCTGTCAGGCCCCAGGCCCCCCAGCAGCCCCCGTGCCCCGCAGACCCCCAGTCTCAATGCCCCACAATCTCCGCCCTCAGCCTGCACACCCTCGCTGCTCTGCCGGCCTCATCCCGACACCCAGGCTCAGACCCAGGTCTCTGGACCACAAGTGAGTTTATTTCTCCGCGGAAGATGCCCTCACAGCCGGGCTGTTGGGCTGGGCCTGGCTCTGCCTGGCTTCCCCTAGGAGACCTGGGGGTCCCAGCCCCCAGACCAACCCCCCCACCGGGGGCCTCCTTCAGACACCGGGTTTCCTGGAGCCGTCCTGCTGGCCGGAGCTCGGAGCTGGTGGAGAGAGGGAGGCTTCCCTGTGCAGGGAGGGGTGAGGCCAGGCTCTGGGGAGGAAGCTGGGGGGCCTGCAGCGGTGGGAGCTCAGGGCCCAGCCCCCAGGACGGAGGGCCCCAGGCTGAGCAGGAGCCCCCCGGCCAGGGCCCAGGGGCTGCCCCCCACCCCCGGCCCTCCATTGCACAGGTCTCCCCCACAACAGTCCACGTCCACTTTTAAGATCCCAGAGTTAATGAAGCCCATGAGATAGTCTGAGAAGAAGTGTCGCTTCACGAAGTCACAAGACGAGGCGCACATCTTGTTGACAGAGTGGTCTTTCCGGCCTGGGGGAGAGGTAGGGCACCTGGGACCGGAGCCACACCCCGCCCTCTCCGCCTCACGCCCGGGCCCGGATCGCCACCCCAGCCTGCAGAGCTGAGTCCCCCCACCCGCCCACACCGTCTCCACATATGGAGAGGGTCACACAGGGCCCAGGGCTGGAAAGGCACCTGCCGGGCCTCACACTGGGCAGCACCCTGCCCACAGCCCTGTGCCCTCAGCCAAGGACAGAGGGGCTCAGAGGACACCAACCGCTCCCCGCCCAAGCCCTGGGCCTGACTCACTGCTGCTGGGGTCGGTGATCCGCACGCTGGCGCACACTGTGTCTGATGGCTGACACTGCTTTGGGGTGCAGTGGCTCGAGTTGGTAGTCAGGGTGCAGTCCTGGCACCACAGGCCATGAGCTGGGCAGGGCACAGGGACGCGGATGACCAGAGGACCTGGGGGGGGGGGGGTCAAGCCCGCCGTCTCTCTGCCCCCACCCACCCAAGGCTGGCACTGCTGAGAGAACCAGGCCGCTGTAGGAGGCCGAGCACCCCCTGCCAGGAGAGAGAAGGCCAGGCTGGCCCCTGGAGGTCAGGCCCTGGGAGAACCTCTGTGCCTTCCTGGCAGTTGGGGGGGGTCCCCCCACTGGAACTCTGGCAGCCCTGGGCACCCTCCGTGGCCCGTTCGCAGGTGTGCCCACACTCCAGCCACACAACTCCCGCACCTCTGGGCTCTCCTGCACACTCCTACCCCATTCCCACACCTCCCCTCGGGCTTCAGTTGGGTCCAAGGAAGGAAGGACCACACGAACTAGATGCGAGGCCAGGTGGGGCTCTGCGGGGGTTGATGGGGCGCGAGAACCCCGCCCCCTGCACCGGGCCAGGGGCGTCTGGGCGGGACTAGCTGCAGCGGGCTTCCGGGCGGGGATGGGGGGACCCCGAAATCGCTCGGTGTCCTCAGAAGCTGGGAGGGCCCCACGTGTCTGCGGCTGGAGCTGGGGCTGGAGCCGGAGCACCAAGAGTGAAGGCGACAGGCGCGAGGGCCCGGAGAGGGCGTGGATGTGACGGGCACCGTCGGAGGATGGCGGCCCCGCAGCCCGGCTCTCTCCGGAGCCGCCTCGGGCTCTTCCGGCGACCTGGCCCAGCCCCGCGGGCCGCCCCCAGACTCACCGGGCGCAGAGCACAGCAGGCCGGCGAGCAGCACCAGGCCGAGACTGTTCATGGCCGCAGGCGGCATGCTCCGGGCTGGCCTCGGGAAGGCGCGGGGGTTGTGGGCGGAGGTCCTCCGGGGCGCGGGCCTGGCAAGGAGAAGCCTCGGTCAGGAGCCCCAGCCTCCTGCCGAACCCGAAGCCCCTTCCCCTTTTCCGGGACGGGAGGGCAACCCCCCCCCGCCCCCCCCCCCCCGCCTCGGAATCACCGGCCCGGGAAGGAGGGCCGGGGGAGGGGGTCGTTCGCGAGCTCGAAAAGCCCCACCCCCAGCCCATCCCCCAGAGCATCCACCATCGCAGCATCCCCCAGGGAGAATAGGTCCGCCGTCTCGGGCAGGGTGACAGCTCGAAACGCCCCAACCCGCTCCTGGCACCTGTGGGGTGGGGGTTGCGGGGGGGAGCGCGTCTTCTCCTCCTTGGGGAGCGGTAGGTGCGTCCGGAGAGAAAAGGGCAAGACAAGGTGCGAGCGGGCGGTACCTGCCGATGGGGGAGGGGCGCGCGCCACGTCCCCACCCCCACCCCTGGGCTGGGGGCCCGGGAACCCCGCGCCGAGTCCCCTCCCGCCGCCTCCCGCGCGCGTCCGGGTGCTCACCGCAGGTCGGGGCGTGGAGCGCGGGCCTCGGGTCGGGGGCGCACTCACATCCCTGGGGGGACGGCGCTCCGGGGCTCTGGGAGGCACGGGGAGCGGTGCCCTTCGGTCTCCCTGCGGACCAGAACCCGGGCACAGCCTTGTCTTTCGGGGAACGCAGCCGCAGACGCGGACCCCGCGCGAGGGGCGGAGCGGAGCCGGGGCGGGGGCGCGCGGGGGGCGGGGGCGGCGGGAGAAGCGCGGGCGGGGCGCTGGGGGCTCCCGGCCGCGGCGGGTCGCGCCCCTCGACAGCCGACGACGGGCCCGCGCGTCCGCCCCCTCCGGTGCCGGCTCCCGCCGCGGCCGCCCCGCGCAGCCCTCCCCGGCGTGGGCAAGATCGCTTCCCCCGCTGCTTGGCCGAGATCCCCTCGGAATCTCTCGGAAGGACGTTTACTGCGAAAGGAAGCGAGCGAAGCGCACAAAGACGCAGAGAGGGGAGGAGGTAACAGCCACGGTGATCGCGCAGGGCCCGTCCGCGGGCTCCGGTGCTCGGAGCGTCCCCTCCCCAGCCCCGCCGTCCCGGCTCCCGGGTCCGGCGCTTTGAGGCTGCGCTCCCCCCATCCGCCGCGACCCGGAGCACCCGCGACGCCCCCACCGGCCACCACTGCCCCCAGGCCAGCGGCTCCAACCACGCCCGCCCCCCGCCTGAGGGCGGAGGCCCGAGTGCTGGTCGCGGCGTTCAAGGCCATCGGATGCCCGCTCGGCCAGTTTCTCAGCTTTGTCCCTCGCATTCCGGCCCCACGAAGCTTCCGAGTGTCGTGCCTTTGCACTTGCGGTCTGTCCCCGAGCCTGGAATCATCTTTGCTGAGCACGTGCTGGGGGCCCTTCCTCTTTGCCCACCTTCATTTGGCCAAAAAATAGTCACCGAGTGGCCCCTGTTGGCGGGTCGCTGCCCCGGGCCTGGCACCACAAAGGAGAAGATTCACTCAGCCTCGCGTCCGACAAAGGATCGTCACTGATACGCCCTCGTGAGATGATCCAGTCACCGTGGGCGCTGACCAGGCGCTTGCTATGAGCTCTGCTCCCGGCACCTGCGTCGTTAGAGACTCCCCCCCATCCGCGGGGAAGGACTCTTCACATCCCCACCTTATAATGAGGAAGCCCGAGCACAGAGACCTTGAGCTCCCTGCCCAAGGTCACGCGGTGACAGGTGACACAGCCAGTGCTGGAACCCAAGCAGTGTGGTGGCAGGACCCTACACCTCCGTGCTCAGGGCTCTGGAGGCCTGAAGGCAAAGGAGACAGACAGGCAGACCCAGCCCCCATACTGGGGCTACCACAGAGCCATCCCACTGAATGGACTCCACAGAGTCCGTTCAAATAGGAACTCCAAGTCAAAACTCAGCAAACATCCGAAGAACACAAGCCTGCAATGACACAACAGAAACCATGAAGAGCGACCAATTTAAATCTCCACAAACTTTCTAAACTGGAAGTGGTAGCTATAGGACATAAAATTAACCTGTCTCGAGGGTTTAAGGTATATTTAAAGGAAAGAAAACTGACCAGGCTTCGCTGTGAAAAACAGGAGAGCCTCTGGAAATGAAAAACTCTCCACAGAAATTAAAAGGTCATCAGAAACGTTGAAATATGTTTGCCAAATACACATAAAAGTCGTTTCAAAACACGTGGCATGGTTTCACTTCTGTGAGACGCCCAGAATGGAAAAGCCGAAAAAGAGGAAACGGAGATTCATGGGTGCCTCGGCCTGGGAGCAAGAAGGAATGCAGAGTTTCCGCCAAGGTCAAGGGGTTTCCTTGTAAGTGATGAAATGTTTTTTAAAAAGAGAGTGATGGGGACACCTGGGTGGCTCAGTGGGTTAAAGCCTCTGGCTTCAGCTCAGGTCATGATCCCAGGGTCCTGGGATCGAGTCCCGCATCGGGCTCTCTGCTCAGCGGGGAGCCTGCTTCCTCCTCTCTCTCTGCCTGCCTCTCTGCCTACTTGTGATCTCTGTCTGTCAAATAAATAAATAAAATCTTAAAAAAGAAAACTTAGTGATGATAGTTACACAACACTGAATGTACCTGAACCCACTGGATTAGAAACTTTAAAAGGGTGAACTTCAAAGTACGGGAGTTGCATCTCGGTCAAGCTGTTGACACAACTGAAGAAGGAGTTTGTGAACTGGAATTTGAGTGTCCAGAAATGATCGAGAATGTGTGCAAGGGGTAGCGAGATAGAAGACAGGAGAGGTTGGGGCACACAATGGGCCCCGTGCTGAGCACTGAGGGAAGTCGCGTGGGTGCTGTCCTGCGCGGGGTAGGGGGAGCTGCTGGAGATGCTCTCTCTCCCACTCCCCCTCCGGCTCACACTCGCTCTTGAAAAAAAAAAGCTGATGAAAGATAAGCGTTTACAGGGAAACGCAATGTGTACTAAATGGAATCAATAAACAGAAAATCCACGCCTCGTGCAGCATCCGAAGCCGTGGACCGCCGAAGACGAAAGAAGGTGCTTCAGTAGCCGGCCAGAAAGGGACCTGAGCTCCGCAGATACAGCCGCTCGCGCCGAGGCGGGGACTGAGGGCCCGGGAAACGTGCTCAGACGAAGAGGAACGGTCAGCTAAGAACTTCACGCACAGTTTCCCAAAAATCAGTGCAAAATAAAATTTTCAGATCATTAAAACTTTAGACAAATATATTTTTTCAGATAAAATTTTGGAGACGTTGAGAGAGGTTAGGACTAGCAGGCACTTTTTTTTTTTTAAGATTTTATTTATTTATTTGACAGACAGATCACAAGTAGGCAGAGAGAGAGGGGAAGTGTAAGGTTTTGCAGGCGAGGTAAACACAACACCAGGCAAGGTAGGCGCAAGGCAAGATTTATTAAAGGCGTCTCCGGCAAAGTTTCAGGGCTCAGGAGAAGGAGCCAGCAGCCCGGAGGAGGTGACTTTCCTTGACTCGGGAAAGGGGAGTGCGGGACGTCACACTGGGACGTGGGGGGGGGGGTCTTTTATTGGACCAAGTAGGGCATGGGCTCACATCCATGTTTGGTGATCGGAAGGTATGGGGTGAGAGCTCCTGATACTCCTGTTTCCTGCAAAGGTATCAGGTTACCTATGGAGATGTGACCTGGGGTACACCCTTTTGGCGGGAGAGTCTAGAGTTAAGGAAGGGGTGGAGGGGACTGGAAGATGCCGGGGCCGGCGGTCATTTCTATTGTTCCTCCTGCATTCCAGAGCTGCGGACCCAACAGGAAGCAGGCTCCCTGCTGCGCGGAGAGCCCGATGTGGGACTTGATACCAGGACCCTGGGATCGTGACCTGAGCCAAAGGCAGACGCTTAACCCACTGAGCCCCCCAGACACCCCATAGCAGGCACTTTCAAAAAGGTGTACTTCAGGAGGGAAGAACTAGACACGAGAAGGGACTGTGGGAAGAACCTGGCTTTCGAGGAGAGGGAAACCGCAGTTAGCATTGCCGTCCAGGATGGCGGGAACGTGGGACCCGTGAGGTCTGAGCTGCCGACGTGGAATGGGGGGGTGACTGAGTCAGAGGGTCCCCGACCCTCGCAGCGCGTGAGAGGAGCCCTGCTCACCATGAACTTGTGACTGTTCGGGCGTTAAGGGTGCAGGGAAGGTTTCGACGACACCGACGGGCAGAAGGGTGCAGCACTCGCGTGGGAATCCCCCCCGAGCAAAGGCGGGGACGTGGAGCTGGTCCATGTGTCCGGCCCTGCCCAGGGAAGGCAGACATGCCCGGGCAAACAGAAAGGTGGCTCTGGAGTGATGTGAGCGGTTCTGAGAGCAATCTGGGGCGGGGACAAGGCCTCTTTGAAGGGGACATTGAGCCAAGGCCCGAAGATGAGGCTGCCTGGAGCTCCACGTCCCAGAGCTGGGAGTCGGCAGGGGCGGGAGCGTTTGGGAGAGGAGCCAAGCAAGGAGGAGGAGGGCAGAGCAGGAAGGGGGGGGGGGAGGAGGAGAAAGAGGGGAAGGAGGGGGGAGGGGGGAGAGATGCAGGCGGAGGGGAGGGGGGAGATGGAGGAGGAGAGGGAGGAAGAGGAGGGGGAGAGGGAAAGGGGGAGAGAAGGGGAGGGTGTAGGAAGGCTGCGTGCAGAAACGGTTTGGAGTTTGTCCTAAAAGCCGTGGGTCCCAGGAAGTTTCCAGGCTGGTTGTGCCCAGACCCCATCACCCTCCTCGGAACTGACACATGCATTTCAGATTCACACTGCCTTCTGCGTGGGACTGGGGCGGGCGGCGGACGGATGTGTCTGGGTGTCTGCCGCAAGGCCAGCCTCCGTCCCCTTCTGGTCAGCTGGATTCCAGGTGCCCCGCCCAGTCATGGGGTGCTTGCAGGGGGCACTTGATGGGGTCCCTGCCAACCACGGTCAGTCCACTCCAGGAATATGATTCTCAGCCAAATCTCTGTCCAGAGATGAACAAGGTCCCTGCCGGGCCTGGGGCGGGACATCTGGAAATGTGGCGTGGTGGGTGGACTGGCAGAGCCCCTGGGCCGGTGCCCGCACTAGGCTGGGCTTCATGGAGCACTCCCCCTGGGCCTGGGCTGGACTTAGCCATCTTCTTCTAGCAAAGAGAGGGGGGCAGAGGGACAGAGGGACAAGATTTCACTCTGAGACAAGGTTATAAAAAGACAGAGGCTTCTGAGGCAGGCTCCCTCCCACTCCCAGACCATGCATACTGGGGAAGCCAGCTGCCCCGCAGCAGGAGTGAGGTCGGCCCACGACCACACAAGGGCAGGAGTGAGGTCTTCCGAGAACCACACAAGGGAGCTTCAGTGCTGACTGCCCCACCCAGCCCCCGCCCCATCAGATGAGACCACAGCCCTGGACCACAGCGGACAGCAACCTCCTGAGGGGCCCCAGTGAGGCCATGCCTGGAATTCTGGTCCCCAGACACGGGGAGAGCATAACCCGTATTGTCTGAAGCCCCTAAATTTGGGGTAATTTGTTATGCAGTAAGAGAGAGCGCAAGTGGGTCAAGTCTGACTTGGGCATGCTGTGAGGGAACAGATGTCAGGTGTCTGAAGAGTGAAGTCCGAGGAGGCTGGTGCCAAGCCCTGGGGAGGCGGCTCTGGGCCCACTCTGTGGAGACGGAGAGCAGAGATGGCACTCTCCCCTCCCCTGCTTGGTGGGCTTGGTTGCCAGGGGGATGGAGGTTCCTAACCCAGTTTCCAAGCTGCTCTGCCTCCTCCCAAGCATGTGGGTCAGTTTTACCCTATCAGGATTTTTGCAAACAAAGAATAACCATCAGTCATGATTAGCAGAAGAAAGGGCTTTCTGTAAAGCAGTGGGAGCAGGAGTCCCTGTGTGTCCTGGGCCCTTGCAGTCTGAACAGCTCCTGCACCGAGCTGCTGGCCACTGGGCTTGCTCTCCGTCTTCCCAGGCTGTCTTGGCCCAGAGACCCAGATCCTGGTGAGGGAGCACGGGGATCTCACCCTGCCTGGGCTGGGGGGAGGGCCCTCTGCACCCAGAGCAGCTATATGGCAGCCCCAATCCCATGCTATGCTCAGGGCCCAGGATGATGGGTGGAGGGGGCCCTCCTCACTGCAGAGGCCAAGCTCAGGTGGTCAGAACCAGGGACAGCGTCAAAAGCCCTTGCACTTGGCCAGAGCATCCCGAGTCTCTAAGCCCACAGAAGCAGAAGACAGACCTCTCTAAGGACAGGCCAGGAGCGGGCTGAGGTTGGGGTCCTGCCTGAGACCCGCTCCCAGAGCTTCCTGCCTTGTGTTTTGGCCACACTGTCAGAGCCCCTCCAAGCCATCCTAGGCTGGCTACAAGGAGTTTGTCCCCAAAGACTGCCCTGCCTCCGAGAGAGGCCAGCCTCTCCACCAGGGCGGACTGTCACTCACGTGTCAAACACTCCCTGAAGGGCTGCCGACTCAGGGAGGGAGGAAGTTTCTGATCCCCAGGATTTGCCCTCCCAGAAGAGTGGGTGCAAGGTGTGTGCTGGGCCAAAGTGTGGCCCCAACAAGATGGCCAAGTCCTGACCCCAGAAGGTGACCTTGTTTGGAGATGAAGTTAAGCATCTGGAGATGAGGTCATCCTGCATCTGGCGTGGGCCCCACACCCACCATCTGGCACCCTGAGCCAGAAGGGAGAGAGATGAGGCACAAACCTCCCGGGGGAAGGTCTCTTGGCAGCGGAGACCTACCCTGGGGAGAGGAGTGTGGCCGCAGGCCACGCCCTCCTGGAGCCACCGGACTCGGAAGGAGCCAGAAGGAGGAGGAGTCTGCGATTTGCGGTAGGAAACAAACACAGGGTGTCCCAGCACCGGGAGAGGGGACGCTGCTCCCCAGCCCTGGCCAGCTGCCGGTGTGCGAGAAGCCGGAAGGCCTCCTGGGCTCTGAGCACCCAGGGACCCGTCCTGGGCCCAGGACAGGCAACAGAGGGACGCTCCGCTCCCACTCACGGTCACACTCCGGCGCGTCTGCGGAGGGGCGGGGCCGAGGGGAGGGGCGGGGCCGAGGGGGAGGGGCGGGACCGAGGGAGGAGGAGCAGACAGTGGAGCCTTGGCTAGGAGAGGAGCAGGGGGAGGCCGGGAAGAGGAAGGAGCTCCGCGCAGGCCCAGTAGGACCTGGGCAGGAGGGAGGGCCCCAAGTTCGGCTACAGCTCACCCTCACCCAGGACACACCCCGAGGGCAAGACCCCATCACATCAGCACTGCAGGGCTTAACTCCAGTCTTCCGCAAAACCAGCCCCCACCTCAGCCTCCAAGGGAGAGGGAGGGGCGGCTCTCAGATACCCTCCGCCCTCCTCCCCCTCGGGGGCTCAGGCTGCCCCCGCCCCGCCCCGCCCCAGTTTTACCCCCCTGACTTTCCCACTGGGCCCAACAGGCCTGACCTTTTCCTGCTGCTCCAGCGCCCCCACCCCCACCCCAGGAGCCTGGGGCTGAGCTTCCCTTCACCCTTCCCGAACCCCCAGCAGGGACGTGGCGGCCCCTCCCAGCTGGGTTGGGAGCCGAGGGGGAGTCCTGGGAAGAGAACCGTGTCCCCTCCTTTCCACTCCCCTGCGCACCCAGCACAAGGGCACAGGTTGTGAGGCCTGAGGCCTCCGGGAAGCTCCCGTGGGGTGTCTCTGGCCGTGAGGGGGGGGTGGACAGCTGATGTTGGGGATTCCTGTTTCCTGAACGCGGTGGCCCAGGGGTATCTCCTGCCTCATGTGGGGGCGTGAGATGCCTGGGTGACCCCCAGGAGACCCCTGACAAACACACCCATCTACGAATGAAAATACATGTGAGCACACGCACGTGAATGCGAAGACCCACATGCACAGGTACACGCCCACACGCTAACACGCAACCACACGAGTACAAACAGGCAAACACACATATGCGGACATACACGTGCTCACACACACGCGCGCTCACACGCACGGAGTCCAGCGTCTTTGGGAAGAGCCCCCTGTGTGGGAGGGCCCGAGGGTGGCCCCACCTGAGAGAGAGAGACCGGAGGGCAGGGGTCCAGCCCCGGCGAGGACACCAAGCCAGGTCCCCCCACCTGCAGGGCCAGCAGCATTCCGGGACTTCTCTGTCCGTCTGCCGTCCTCCGCAGGCCCCACCTGGTCTGGGCCCAACCGCCCCTCACCTGGACCCCACCGGAGCCTCACCGGGGCTCCTCACACCCACTCCCACCCACCCCGACCCATTCTCCATTAGAGGCCAGAGCGGCTTCAGCAAACATCCCTGTTTAAACGTTTCAGGGGCTCCCAATAGTTCTCAAAATGAAGTCCAGAGTCTCCTGCAGGGCCCACAGGGATGCAGGTCTGACCCCGTCACCCCTCACTTCTTCAACCCCCACCCCAGCCCCAATCATTCAGCTCCTTCCAGTTCCTTGTACTTGTCAAACTCCTCCTGCCTCAGGACATTTGCACCTGAGGCTGGAACCATTTTACCCCTTCTCCTGCACCTGGCCAACTCCTACTCAGCTCTGAGGTCCCATCTTAAATGTCACTTCGCCTGGGAAGTCCTCCTGCACTGCTCCTAAAGCTTCGTGTTCTCACAGCACTTACACGGGTTTGTTTTCTGTAGAACTCCTCACCACACCACCATATTAAACAGTTGCTTGGGGGGCACATGGGGGGCTCAGCCATTAAGCCTCTACCTTCAGCTCAGGTCACAATCTCTGGGGTCCAGTGATCGAGCCCCAAGTCTGGCTCCCTGCTGAGCAGGAAGCCTGGTTCTCCCTCTCCCCCTCCCCTGGCCGGTGTTCCCTCTCTCGCCTTGTGTCTCCATCAAATAAATAAATAAAATCTTTAAAAAAATAAAAGCAAAGAGCCGCTTGCAGATTTGCTGGCTGGGTGCGGTCCCTGTCCCTCCCACCGCTGAGTGTGTCTGCCATGTGTGCGCTGTGCTCCCCACACCCGGCCGTCCGGGCTCAGACCCTCATCGCCGAGTGAGGTGTGTGTGCCTCTGCCAGGAACTGTGACACAGCGGCCAGTGCTCACGAAGCACGGCTGGGAGACATGCTGGCGTCCAGAACAGAGGAGGTCTGAGACGTTTCATCCAGTAGCCTTTAGTTATCTAGACAGACTCCTCCCTAGCCTTCGTCGGCTCTGTCACGCCCAGCCCAGCCTCGCCGTCTCTCACTCACGCCACCTGAGGGTCTCTCCTTGACCAAGCTCAAAAGCCACCTCCTCCAGGAAGCCCTCCCTGGTAGATCCCCACCAACTCTTCCCACCGTATGAGGGGCCCTTAACTCAGTCTTCTCCCCTTTCCTATCTCCACCTACCCCCATTTCTCGGTCCCCAGTTCCCAGCTCAAAGTCCCACACAGCAGCTTCCAGAGAACATTATGTGTTTATCTGCCGCCATGCCCCCAAACCACACCTGAGCTTCTGGACAGCAAGGCCCCTTGCTCCTCATCCAGCCCTCTCCCTCAGTAACCCGTGGTCCAGTGCTCGCTGAGGGCTGTCTGCTGGGGCCAGAGCTCAGGGCTCAGGGGCATCTAGGAGACGCCTCTGCTTCCTGCACTCAGGTCCCAGGCCCCAGAGAGGGAACATGTGGATGTTTGCATTGACTCTGGGATCAGGCTCCAGCCCAGCAGCCAAGCCTGGACCAGCGCCCAGCCCGCCCCCTCTGGGGTTCCCACCCTGGTCCCAGCCTGGAACCCAACTCATGCCACGGAGAGTGAGCCTCTCAGCTTTTCCTGTGGGCAAACACCCCAGGTCATAGGGCGGTCCGCCCCACAGGACCCTCTTGGGCTGTCCTGTGCACCCTTCCCCTGTTAAGCGGTCTGTTCTTACATGTGTCCATGGCCAGCCCAGGAGACCCTGGACCCCTTGCTCAGTGGCCAACATGACCAAGCATCAGACCCAGGAAAATGCACTAAATCCCGGGAAGGCCCCCAAATAAAGTAATATACCAACCCGCCAAGCACTAGCAGCCCACATTGATAAGGACCCGACCCAAACCACACCCTGACCGGGACTGGCACCCTAACCAAGGCAAAAATAGAAACAAACCCAGAGTGCTCTGCTCATGTGTGCCGTGACCTGACGTCTGCTCCAAGTAAAGCCTCTCGCGAGCCAGGGCAGTTGTTTCCGCAGCGGTGAGCGAGGTGAGCACACCGGCGGCGAGCGGGGCGTCCCCTGCCTCCTCTACCCTTTACACCGGGGTTCCCGGGGCCGGTCTCCCTTGCAAACAACCGCAGGTAAAAACACTGGTGCCCCTCAGAGCACGGCGGGCAGGGCTCCCACCGCGGCGGGAAAGCGAAGGTCGCAGCGAGGAGAGTCCAGTGAACGTGCGGTCTCCCCGCGGCGATCCACGTCGTGTCCACACCGCGGTCTGGCCCAGGAAGCCTGCAGCAGCGTCAGGTCTAAAACAGCATCCACGCGCCTCGTTACAGAAGTTCCTCCTTGCCGTGAAATGTTCCCGTCACCGGAGCTGTCAGCCAGTCCATCTTTCTGCCCGAAGCCCGCGGCGGCTAAATCATCCGCAGGGGGGGTAGGGGGGAGTCTGGCCAGTTCTGAAAACAGGACATCAGTGAAGTTGGCCACTGGGACTGCCCCTTCCTCTCACGGAACGGTCTCTCCGCAGCCTGTGATGCTGACGGCATCTCACCCACAGAACTGCCTCCAAAGCTGGCGTGTCCTCTCAAACCTGGCTGTCGCCGTGCCGACTCGGGCCATGGAATGTTCTAGATCCTCTGTTGTCTTTCCCCGTCTTCACAGCCTCTGTGTTCACGCTCCGGGAAGCACGTTCTCCGCTCCTCCCCGCGCGGCACCTCCTCAGCCGTGAGTTCGAGCCAGAGATCGCGGCAGTGCGGTCCCACGTCCCGGCTCCGCTTGGGGTTCTGGTTCTCCTGCTGCTGGCCCCATGTCTGCGGGGACACCCTCCGCGGACGTCCTGAGCCCCTCCACCATCCACGGGGGTGATCCCCTTCCTCCAAACTCCTGTCTCTGTTCACATTTTGACTTCTTGCCATGTGCCACAAATTCTTCACGACATCTAGGATGATGCATCTGTTGGGACCGATTTAATGTTAAAGCCTGTTTAACTCGTAGGGCTGCTGAGCCAGAGCGACTCCATGTTGCCCAGGTAGCCATGTTGCTGGTTACACCCGCGGACTTCATTCCGGGAATAAACACCCCCGTAGTTCCTGGTATGGTTCCGGGTATCGATTCCAGGAGTAAACGCCTTCACAACAGAAGCCACGTACCTCGGGTCTGTGGTTACGCCCTATAAAACCAGCTTATGAGATCAGGACAGGGTCGCTCTCTTCGGAGGCGGCCCTGGCCAGTCAGTCTGACTTCTACTGCCTGGCATAGAATAAGGCTTTGCATTACTTTCACTTGTCTCGGTCTCGTTCCTTTGATGACGGACCCCATCTGCGTCCTTTCCAGAAGGCTCTCAGCCGGCTTCACCCAGCTCCGTTGGAGGACTCCCTACCCATGGCCGCTATCAATGTCTTAAATAAGACGACTTGACCGTGGACGCTACTCCTTGATCTCCTGGCCACAGATCCGCCTAAACCTCTGCGGCCGTCCCCATCAGAGCTCCTGGTGACCAGGTGCACTGCCAGTGAGCGGTCCTATTTCAAAACGAATCTTTTCTTCCGGGCAGGAGGTCTCAAGAGTGGGCTTAAAACAGTCAGTGAGTCCTGCTGTAAGCAGATGGCGGTCCACAGGCTCTCCCGCTCCGTTGATAGAGATCAGGCAGAAAGATTCCACATGATTCCGCAGGGCCTAGGACTTCCAGAATGGCCCGTGGGCACTGGCCTCATCTTACCCTCACCAGCTGCGGGAGCCCCTAACAAGGGGTCAGCCTGTCCTTTGAGGCTTTAAAGCCAGCCACCGACTTCTCTCCAGCTGCCGATGTCCTAGATGGCGTCTCCTTCCCGTACAAGGGACACCTGTTCATCTACACGGGACACCTGTTGCTTGGCGCAGCCGCCTTCGTGAGTGACCTGAGCTCGATCTTCTGGAGAACCACGGCAGCTCTGACGTCGGCACTGCCGTTCGGTCCTGCACGGGGACGGTCTGGAGACGACCCCTTCCTTGCAGCCTCAGGGACCGCTGCCGGCTTCCGGCTGCTCTCCCGAGGCTTCCTCACCTCTCCCAGCCGACCCGGAACTGAAGAGCGCGCAGGCCTTGCTCTGGGTGAGGCTCTGGCTCGAGAGAAAGCGGTTCCCGCTGGGATCTTCTATCCAGACCAGAGCCACGCTCTCCACGTCGGCAAGAAGGCCGTTTCGCTTTCTTACCAGCTGGGTATCCCGGAGAAGCTCGTGTGATTTCCTTCCAGAACTTCTTGCGTTCACGATGTGGCTGTGGGTGCAGGAGGCCTCGCCTTCCGCCTGTCTGGGTCCCCATCGGCCTTCTCACGACGCTTGATCGTTTCTAGCTTTCCGATTTAAAGTGGGATGTGGGACTTTTCCTTTCACCTCAACAGAGGGGTGCCTGTGGGGTTATTAACTGCCTAATCTCCATGTTTTTGTGTCAGGGAACAGGGCTATCCGAGGAGAGGGCGAGAGAGATGCGGGGCTGGCCGGTCGCGGAGCGGCCGCACAGAGACCGTGTTTACGAAGTTCTCCAGCTCCTGTGGGCGCGGTTTGTGTTGCCCCAACACAATCACAGTAGTGACATCAAAGATCGCTGGTCACCATAACAAATCACGAACAATTAAAATGTTTGAAATACTGCAAGAATTGTTGAAACACGACACAGAAGCGTGAAGTGAGCCAACGCTGTGGAGAAGCAGTGCGGACAGACTTGCGCGTGCGGTGGCCACAAAGCCCGAGTGGGGACAAAACGCAGTGATACAAAACGCAGTGTCCGCGAAGCCCGAGACAACGGGGGAGCCCGCAGGTGTTTCTCATTACAAATCACGACATCTCAGTGTTCGACCACGGTGACCGCTTGGAAATGTTCATCATGAAACGTCTACATGGGGGAAGGGGCCAGACCCTGTCCCCATGCGTCTCCTTGACTGTCTGACAATTAAAAAAAAAAAGTTACCCAAACTTCTGTCACTAATTGAATGTGTCTTCTTTTTTTATTTTATTTTATTTATTGGAGAAACAACACGGGCGGAGACAGCGCGTAAGAACTTGTACCACGCCGGTAGATGGTGTTTGATCACGTGTAAGTCCTCGCCCTGCTGCGCACCAGCGGACACAAGGACGTGTCTACACCGAAACAGGTGTGAAGAATAGGCAGAGCGAGCTTCTTCGTAAATGCCCGAACCGGAACCAATGCCAACGCCACCCCATGAGATGAGGCTCCGTCTCCGGGATTCCCACATCGTGTAAATCTACACGGCAGCAAAAACGCGTGTGGACAGACCTCCACTACACGGGGCCCGGGGGACAGTTGTCGCAAGCACTGTGGCCGGATGGAAGTAGTCGGATACAAAGCAGCTGAAACTCTGGGTGCCGTTGACACAAGGTCTCACAACAGACAAAGTGAGTGTAGTGTTAGAAGTCCGAACTGTGGTCACCTTCAGGGGATGGACACAGACTGAAAGGAACCCAAGGGAGTCTTCTGGGTTTCTAGAATGCTCTGCATCTTGAATGATACGAGTTTTTACTACATATGTATGTGTGTACATGTTTCCTCGATCTGTACACTCAGTGTGCTATTTGCACACGCAGTTGTATGTAAATTCTATCTCCGCCTTTTTCGTGAAACAAAAAGACACGTGCTAGAGTGTTCAGAGCCAAACACTGGGAACTGCCCACAGCTCGTCGGCTGGGCGATGGATAAAACAACTGTGGGGTGTGTTCCCAGGACACAATACTGCGCAGCACTGAAGGAAACCAGTGACATCTAACCTCCGCGGTGCAAACGGACCTCAGGGGCCCAGCAGGAGTCAGAGGGTCCGGACAGGAAAGAGCGCCGACAGGCTGACTCTAATTACATAAACAGGTTTCAGATAAAACCTTAGTTTATCTACCAAGACCTTGCATCTTGCACAGCTTCTCCGAGCTCCCCTCCCAGTGCTGGATGGGGCGATGCCTGATTGACAAATTGTTTAATACAGTCAGCTAGATCTTCCAATTCACTCCATCAAGTTTTGTTTTTTAATGCTTAAAAATAAAACCGCCAGTTATTTTTCCAGCAAAAGTGGGTTCATTAGGGAGCAGCAGAGATGGGCACCGTGGGACAAGCAGATAGTCACCTCCGTAGAACAGAAGAGAGGCTCTTTTTTTTTTTTTAAGATTTTATTTATTTATTTGACAGAGAGAGGCACAGCAAGAGAGGGAACACAAGCAGGGGGAGTGGGAGAGGGAGAAGCAGGCTTCCCACCAAGCAGGGAGCCGGATGCGGGCCTCCATCCCGGGACCCCGGGTTGTAGCCAAAGGCAGACGCTTAATGACTGAGCTGCAGGGCGTCCAAGGGAGGCTCTTTTGTAGAAGGGCAGGGGTGCGAGGAAGAGCAGTTGCAAACTGAGAGCTCATTGGAGTGAAGTGGGAGCTGGAAGTGTAGGGCTTCCCACCACTGAGCACTGGCGTCTCTCACCAGCCGGGGAGGAGGACACTGGGCTTCCTACCTAGTCCGGTGGTAGTAGCAGCCTGCAAGGTGCGGCTCTCCCTGTCGGGCCTGCAGCGGAGGAGTGGTTGGGGTGAGAGCCGCCCCTGCTGGCCTCCAGACTCCAGTTCAGGGAGGCCCCTTTTACTCATGTCCCTGTGTCTAAAGATCTGCCACCATACCCGCCAGGCATCCCAGTGGGACCTCTCCAGGATGCGGGTCCCCTGCTCTGATGCGCGAGAGGCGCCCTGCTGCCAGGAGGACATCGGCAGCCCGTGAAGCCTGGGGCGGGGCCGAGCCCATAACCTGGCGAGGGCCCCCCCCCCCCTCACCCTTGGGCTTCCCTGCTGCCACGCTGGACTGAGGGACCCTCCCCCAAGTGTGGACCCCCATGTCGAGCTCGGCCATCGGTGTCCTTCTGTCCAGACGCCCAGGGCTTACACACGTGCACGCGCACACGCACTCCTTCCCCTGCAGTGGGGTGGACAGTGCCGGGGGCAAACTTGAGTGAAGTTGGTACTTTGGAGACCTGTTTCCTCCCCAGTCCCTCGGAAAGCAGCGCGCATGCTCTTGGCCGCTTGGACCGGCCTCGTCTTCTTCCGATTCGGGACACAAAGAGACCCTTCGTTCCTTTACACAGCTGCGGGGCACCCCTGCGATTCCAATGCGACCCAGTAAATGACAGCACCTTGTGCCGGCCCAGCATGGCTTTTCCCAAGGGAGCCCCAGTGTAAGGCACCGGCGCCCCAGACTCCTAGCGGGCCGACCAAGGAACCCCTCGGCAGGGGCACGGGGTGGGGAAGGGTCTCTGGGAGGCAGCGCCCCAGGTAGAGGGTGCGGCGGGGTCGGCGGGGTGCGGGGCCGGGCGGGAGCAGCGGCCTCCGGACGCTCTGACCTGTGCATACACGTGGGAGCCCGAGTTAGTGGCAGTTTAATGAGACACGCGGGTGCAGAACTGCAGACGGAGAGGGACCGATGCGACACAGCCGCGCCGCCCGTGCCAGGAAGCCCCCTCCTGAGTGCGCGTCCGCGGGACTTGAAGAGACACTCGGGGTCACCGCGGCCAGAGCGCCCGGTCCCTGCGCCCGTCCACCGGCCAGCGGAGAAGCAGCGCAGCGGATCCGCAGAAGGGAACGCCATGGAGATGTGTCACATGGAGGAACACATGGAGATGTGTCACACGCGTGTCACACGTGCGTGCACCCCAAGGCTTGTGTGAGTGAAGTAAGCCAGTCACAAGAGGACACGCGGCGTTTCACTTCTGCGAGGTCCCCAGCGCCTTCGGGTTCAGAGACAGCAGGTGGGACGGCGGTGCCAGGGGCTGGGGGAGGGGAGCTAGTGTTTCAGGGCAAGACGGAAAGTTCTGGAGGTGGATGGTGGGGAAGGCGGCACAACCAAGGCGCTGACCCTGCAGAGGGGGGGCTTGGAAGGGCCAGAGACCAGGGACCCTGGGTCACCCTCCACCGTGGGGCTTCCGCGGAAAGGGAGGCTGAGACTTTCCAGGGTTGATGTGGATGGAACCAACGGTGCCCAAGGACTAGGGAAAATGAAGGCCACAGGTGCCCGGGGGCTGGGGGCGGGGGGAGGCAGGCTGACTGACCGAAAGAACGAGGCGCACCTCAAGCCGGGAGGGACGAATGGATGAGCCCCTGAGACCCCGAGCTTCCTCACAGGCTCCTGGTGTGACCGGGGGTGCAGGGCATGTGCCCTCCAGCACCACTCGGAGCTCCCAGTGGCCAGCCCCACCCCACCATGTCTGCTAGCTTCTCAGTGCTGGGTTGCAGGGGAGAACGGGGCTTGTGTCCCCTGGCAAATCCCGGAACAGCCTGGGCAGGAGAGCAGCTTGGAGAGAGAGAATCCGGGGAGACTCCTCAGGGCCCCCTGCCCACTGGGGTGACAGGGTCCAGACTCTGCTGTAAGAGGGAAGCCCCTTCCTCCGCTCCAGAGACTGTCGGCTGCAGAGTGGATGGGGGAGAGCCCGACCCGGGGGACACACGTGAGGACCAGCGCAGCTACAGCCCACCTCTGTCCCCCCAAACCCCATCCCCCTAGGCCTGTGGGCTGCAGGTGGGGACAGACACCCTTCCTGTCCCCACAGACACCAGACCTTTGCCCCTCAGTCAGAAACACTGCTCACCCCTCAGTCAGAAACACCCCAGGTCTGGATCTGATCCAACTGGGTGACCGCAGAAGCCCACATGGGGAGGATGAGGGGGCATAGAATAGGGACTCAGGGCTCGGGCCAGAGCAGCAAGGCTCCCCAGGGAAAGCAGGGCCCTGCCCCACCCCCACCATGTCCTCCTCTGCCAGAACGACAGCAAATATGGATGGTTGGGATGTCCTGTCCACGTCTGGTATGAAGTCTGAGCCCAAGTCTGCTCCTACCAGGAAAAACAAGGTGACCCACTAGGTCCACTTGGCTGGAAGGAGGCCACGGGAACCGCAGACCAGCCACGTCCACAGGGCCACCCACTGGAGCCAGCCGGGCCCAACCGGGCAGCACAGGCAAGATCGGATCCTTGCTGTGCAGGGGGTCTGCGGGCCGGGAGTGGGTGGCCCTGGGGCTGCCTCTGGACATGGGTATGGCCAAGGGGGAAGGGCTCCAAGCCCAGGGCGCAGGCCATGTAGCATGCAAGCTCTAACGTGGCACTCAGCTGCCCATGGGGCTGCCAGCCCTGAGCCCGGCCCTGAGTGTGTCTAAGGGAACCAAGTGGCTGTGCTGGGGTCGTAGGAGGCGCCCCTGTCCTTGAAGCCTGGGGTCAGGAAGCCGCCACTAACAGGCATGTGTTTGAACCAGAACATCTGAAAAGGCCTGGGTGGGCAGAGGGGTGGGTGCACCCTCCCCCAACCCAAGGGCTGGGGGTCCTGTGGATGCCAGGGGTCTGCCATCAGGGGGTTGGGGCAGGAGGTTGAGCTCCCTCAGCCTCGACAGGCCTCTTGCACACACGTTGGCCTCCAGCCCGGGGCTGGCTGGGCAGCGGCTTCTGCAGGGGCAGGCCTGGACGTCTCCCTCCCTGGACGGGGCAGAGGGCACAGCGAGCGCCCTCCATGGAGGGGAAGGGCGGCCAGCAGGGCTGAAGCTGGGCGGTGGCTCCCGGTCAGTAAGGCAGGGCTCTAACTCCACTGCTCCCTGGGGCTGCCCAGGAGCTGCGGTGTTGCAAGCACTGAAATGAACAAAACGTTACCATCCTCGGAGGCTTCTCATAGGGAGCTCTGGCTGGGCCTGTGGGGGTGGGGGGCACAGCTGGCAGGGGGACCCCTGCTCCCTAATAGTTCTGCACTCCCACCCAGGGCCCTCCTGGGAGCAGCTCTGGGCCTGCTGGCAAGTAGGATCCAGGAATGAAGAGGGTGGGCCCAGGGCCGTGTGCACCCGGCAGATGGACCCTTGATGGAACGTGACTTTGGCCCTGGTGTGGGGAAGTCCTGGGGGCAGCCTCTCCCGGAAAATGAGGGGGCTCTGGGGGAGGCAAGGGTGCATGGCTCCCTAGGAATTGAGGCGGGACAACACCTCTTGCTGGCTGAGGCTTCAGAGAAGGGTCGTGGCAGCCAGCCCTGCGGGGACCGAGGCCAGGTGATGTCCTCAACGCTGGCAGGCATTGGCCCCCGCTGGCCAAGACGTCCTATGAGGACCCTGAGGCCCAGAGACCCAAGTGGAGCTGGCCCCAGATGCAGAGGGGGAAAAGGAGCCAGGCCCCAGGCCCAGCTGATCTCACCCCCGAGCCACCTCTCACCTCCTCTCCAGGTGGCCCCAGAGAATGTTCGAGGCACCTGCTGACAGTCAGGGAGGTGACTCCAGGCACCAAGGCACGCACATAGCTGGCAGGCGTGCGGCCCGGGCTCCAGGTCAAATCCAACTCCCTGCCCCTGTCCCCACTTTCCCACTGCCCCCCAGGAGGGGGAAGGGGCTCTCAGTGCCCCTTCAGGTCTGCGGCCCGCAGAGGAGGAGGGGTGCCCCCAGAGAAAGAGCGGGGGGCTGCCAAGGTTGCTAGAGGGTAGGAGGAACCCAGAAGGTAGGGCCCAGAGGCTTGGTCACAGGAGGCATCCCCAGCCTTCCGCAAGCACTGCCCCCAGCGTGGGGCCAGGTTCGCCAGCTGCACTGCTCACGCCAGCAGGCCAGGCCAGCGCGGGGCTGCGCAGGTGGACAAGACGCCCCCCACAGTGACTTCCTGTCCCCCCAGGCCCCTGAAGTCAGGGGGGAAATGGCTGTCCCTGGCCTGACGCCTGGCACCAGGGCCGGGTGAGGCCCATTGTTTGAGGCTGGAGCCGGGGCGGGGGGGGGGGGGCGGGGAGGGCCAGGGCTCAGGGGCCTCCAGGAAGCCCCCGAATGCCCTCTGTCCCACTTCCCACAGACTGTGAGCCTGAGCAGGAGCCCTCGAGAGCAGACCGGCAGCCCCCGGCGGGATGAAGGCGCTCTCGGCTCTCCTGCTGGCCCTCCTGCTGTGCGGGCAGCCAGGTACCGGGGCCAGGGGACACCCCTGCAGCGAGAAGGGTTGGCACGGTCTGGGCCCACAGGGACCCTCAGGACACCCAGCCTGAGGGCAGGACATGGCACGGGGAGCGTGGGGGTCAGGCTGGAGTCTGAGGCTGGAGGGATGCTGACGTGGGCTGTCCGGGGCTCCCAAGGTCCCCAAACCTGTCCCTCCCTAGCTCCAGACCCCACCTCTTTGAATTGAAAGCTTCGGGGTTACCTCTGCTGTCCCGGCCTCAGTGTCCTCTTCTGTCACACAAGCGGACCGTCCTGAGGGTTTACTGGGGCGGGAGGGGCCGTGGCTGCAGGGCCCGCAGCCGGGGCCGCAGAAAGGACCGAGTGGGAAGGAAGAGGGGAGGAGCGACGGAGGACCGATGGGGGGACCCAGCCTGGACCTTGAGCATGTGCGCTCTGTGCCTGGAAGCGGGGCTCACAGGCATCCCTGTGTGGCCAGGCACGGGGCGGGCGCAGGACGAGGAGGAGGAGGACGACGAGGACATCGGGCAGGACGGCTACGACGATGAGGAGGAGGAGGAGGAGGAGGCCAGTGTGGCTGCAGGCGGCGGGGACAGAGGTGACCGTCCGCCCCTCCTGAGGGCGCAGGCACTCTCACTTCCTGGGGGCTCCGCTGACCGCCGGGCTTGGTGCAGGACCGGCAGGACATGGAATGACAGGCAAAGCCTTCCAGGGCGCAGGGGAAGGGACGGGAGGGCCTGACACTCGGCAGCCCCTTGCCTCTCACCCTGGCTGAGACCCTCGACGGCCACCTAGAGTGGGGAGCCTAGAGAAGGAGCCGCTCCTGGGCAGGGAGCCTGAATAGGAGGTCGCTAGGCAGAGAGGGACGCAGTGGAGTCCCTGCCTGGAGAGACCAGTGAGTGTGCAGGCCCTGGGCACGGAGTCCAGCTCAGCCAGACAGGACGGTTTGGGGCTGCTGGGGAGAGGCGGGACGGGGCAGCCCTGGCCAGCCCTGAGGCGGGGTGTGGGCAGGCTGGGCAGGGGCTTTGAGAGGCATCTGCTGGGAACAAAGCACTGGCCTGCAGGGGGAGACGCAGGGCTGCAGGGGGAGGAGCTGGGCCTGCAGGGGGGACTCTGGGCCTGCAGGGGGGACTCTGGGCCTGCAGGGGAGGCTTTGGCCTGCAGGGGGAGGCGCTGGGCCTGCAGGGGGAGGAACTGGGCCTGCAGGGGAGGCTTTGGCCTGCAGGGGGAGGAGCTGGGCCTGCAGGGGGGACTCGGCCTGCAGGGGAGGCTTTGGCCTGCAGGGGGAGGTGCTGGGCCTGCAGGGGGGACTCTGGGCCTGCAGGGGGGACTCTGGGCCTGCAGGGGAGGCTTTGGCCTGCAGGGGGAGGCGCTGGGCCTGCAGGGGGAGGCCCTTGGCTTGAGCCCGCCTTGCCTCCCAGCGCTGCTGCAGTGCTACTCCTGCCAGTCCCTGCGCAGAGGGCAAGGCTGCGAGCAAGTTCAGATCTGTGCCCACAGCCACAGCTTCTGCAAAACCCTCATCTCCCACGGAAACACGGGTAAGCGGGCCCCAGGGTGGCCAGGGCGGGGGGAGCCCCAGCTTGCATGCAGAAAGGCGCACGCCCCTGCCCCAGCCTCTCCAGCCTGACGAAGACTTTCTCCGCCACCCCTCCCCACTCCCAGAGTCAGGGCCTCTGACCACCTACTCCGTATGGTGTACAGACACGTGTCACCCCTTCACCAAGACACTGGAGGGGACCCTGATGACTGTGACCTGCTGCCGGTCCTCCCTCTGCAACCTCCTGCCCTGGCAGGACCCCCCGGGCAGCGGGGCCAGCAGCGCCCGGGGCCGCCGCACGGTGGTGGCCATCGCCCTGCTGCTCGGCCTCCTCTCCGGCCTCCAGGCCATGGGGTCCTGAACAGGTCGTCCCACCCGCACCCCAGCTCCCACTCTGGATGGCCAGCACTTTGTCCAGTGCCCGACCCACCTGCCCCTCCTCCCAGCCCCGGTTTGGCGAATAAACTCGGAGCATCGTACTGGTCCAGCCAGCACTGGCGCTCCCCAGCCCCGTCTGCATTTCCTCTTTCCTGTCTGTCTGGAGTCTCTGGCCTCCTCCTCTCCCCACTGCCTGTGCCAGCATGGGGACCCCAGATCCAGGGCTCCGCTGCTCACATGGCAGGTCCACACGGCCCGGGTAGAGAACACACGCATCCTAGGCCAGAGGGAGACGGCCGTGCCCTCTCCCCACTGTCCCATCACGGAAACGCCTCCAGCCACGACTGTGGCCTGGGTCCTGAGAAGAGAAGTGGGCAGTGGGAGAGGCTAGGGAAGGGAACCCCAGGGTGCCCAGCCCCTGTCCTGGCCAGGCTGGCCCCCTTGGCTGCTGGGGGCTCTCAGCCTTCCTGACTGGTGGCAACACAGAGCCCTGGGAGAGAAGGGAGGAGGCCTGGGTCCGGGCCTCAGTTTCCCCATCGAGCAGCATGGAGCAAGGCTTAGAAGACCCCTCAATCCCCAGCAGCTCAACCTCCCCTGTGTAGAGAAGCCCAGAGTCCTGGCCTGCCTGTCAAGTGACTCCGGCAGGCGGAGTAGCCTCCGGTTTTCCGCTTCCTTTTTTCCTTATTAAAGAAAACCTCAAGGCCTAGCTGGGGGGCGGATCCCTGGGGTAGAGGAGACCCGTCTTTCTTCTCCTTCCTCCTCCCTGCTGGCTCGAGTGCTGCCTGGGGCTCAGCAGCCACTTTGCACCATGAGGCAGCACACTGAGGCCGGCAGGGCAGCATGGAGGAAGGGCGCGGAGATCACTGGCGAACAGGAGCATCAGCCCCACCCTGCCCACCTCGGTACCCCTGTCCCTGGGGGGGAAATGGCTGTGGGGTTAAAGTGAGTCATTTCTCCGTCATCGCCTCATCACACACTGTCACACACACGTGCTCCTGGGGGTGCACACACTGTCATGTTACTCCCACCGGTGTACGCACTCGTGGCCGCACACGCTCACCCACACAGCCCCTCCCAGGGCAGCAGATAAAAGCAGAGCTCGGGGGTCACTCCGTCTGGGTTAAAATGTCAGCTAAGCCCACGCCCCAGCTCCATGACCCGTATGAACGCCACGCCGCACCTGCTCGGTGACCCAGACGAACCCCTGCTCCTGCCGCCCCCGCCCCAGCTGGGTTTCCCTGTCTGCTGCGTGGCAAGGGAGGGGCCTCCTGGAAGGACCAGCCTCAGGGAAGGCCGTCCGCGCTTCGGTGAGCCAGTGGTTGGGACGGGCCGGAGGAGGACCGGGTCGTCTGACGCACCAGGGCCGGTCAGGAAGGGACGGTCACCATCAGAAGGAACTGCCGGAATCAGGAGGTGGTCCCAGGGGACGACTCCCTCTCATCCGGCGTGGGCGGCCCCTCCGCACACAGTGGGCCCGCGACAGTGTCGCACTCGCCATCCAGCTCCACGGCTGCCTCTGCCGCTCATGACGGCCTGGCACGTGACCACACGCGGCGGCTCACACCAGCTCCAACCGGTCACCTGTGGTCCTGAGGCTCGGGCTCCGACGTGAAGGGCGACGTTCCCTCCCGAGCCTGGGACCCTGCGTTCCCGCGTCAGCCTGACTGGGTCAAGGGAGGCGCGGTTTCTGGGTGTGTCTGGGAGGGGCTTTCCAGAAGACATTAGCATTGGAGCGCCAAGATGGTCCCTGCCAATGTGGGGGCCTCACCCCATCCCTGAGCCCCAGATGGAACAAAAAGGCAGAAAGGGCAAATTGACCCTTCTGGGACTGGACCTCCGCCCTCTCCTGCCCCCAGACCCTGGGCCTCCTGGTTCTCAGTTCTCAGACTCCAGCGACTCCCCCCAGGGGCCCCCCTAGGGCTCCAGCTTGCGGGGCCGTGGGGACCTCTCGGTCTCCACAGCCACGTGAGCCAGGCCCTGTGATGGCTCTCACAGACACGACCGGGCATCCGCCGCACCTCTGGAACTGTCCCCTCACCCCCGTCTGCCTCAAATCTGCCTCCTCCTCCCTCTTACCAAGGTCTTTGTGGTGACATGGGGCCACCACCCAATGGAGATTCAACCCCACCACATCGCCCCTTCGCCACATGAGGCCACACACTCCGAGCCGCAGGGACCCGGACGTGGACGTCAGCCGGTCCTTATGGAGCAGCGCCCACCATCCGACCTCAGAGCCCCCAGCCTTGGACCCGAGGAGGGTGAAGCCCAGGTCCAGGGCCCAGCAGAAGGGCAAACTGGCCACAGGGGCCACAGCCCAGAAGTCAGGCGTAGCTCTCAGCCCCCGCACGGCCTCTAGCAATGCTCCCCCCGTCCAGACACCGTCAGACGCCCTCGCCTTTCCCACTGCTAGATTCAGGCTCCTAGAGAGCTGGGATTTTTAAGATTGAATCTGTGATGGGCAGGTGGGGGAGGGGGAGAAAGACAAACCATCCACCGGACGGACAGCCTCCCCCGCGCTGCCCCTGCATGCATGGCCTCCCTGTGCCTGGAGGCTACTGTCACCCTCGGCCTGAGGCGGCAGAGTCGCCTGGGCTGATGTGCCTCAAGGCAGGCCGTTCCCCAAGTCACACACAGTCTTCCCTCCACCAGATACGCCAGTGCCCACGGCACTGTGCGCGGCGCCCCATGCCCCCCTGGTCGTGGCAGATTCCAGCTCATGGGACAAATTCTAACCACACCTCCCTGCCTCGAGCTCTGACCAGCTGGGGACAAGGCACACAGAGACATGGGGCTCTAATGCTCCCCCAAGGAAGACGCAGCTGAGTATGGGGGCCCCAGGCTGGGGGGTGAGGGTGGGGAGCGTGCCGGGGGCAGGCAGACCCTAGGGGCTGCAGGAGAGACAGCGGCAGAGCTGGAGGGCTGCTAGGACCGAAAGGTACTGTCTCATGGTCCTGGAGGCCAGAAGGCTAAGGTCAAGGTGTCAGCGGTATTGGTTGCTCCCGGGGCTCTCTCGTGGGTGTGTAGGTGGCCATCCTGCCCCCGCGTCCTCATGGGGTCATCCCTCAGTGCGTGTCTACGTCCTGGTCTCTTCTTGTAAGGGCATCGGTCAGTGGGGATCAGGGCCCCCAGTGACCTCCCCTACCCTCATGACCTCCACAAAGACCCATCTCCAAGCACGGTCACCCTCTGAAGTCCTGAGAAGGACCCAGCATGTGGATCTGGGGACACGACGCAGGCCATAACCAGGGGCTGAGACAGAGCTCTGTGCAGCAGGCAGAGTGGCGTCAGCCCAGGCTGAGCTTAGGGAGGTGTTTCCAGGATGGGAGAAATGGGGCTTGGTGACAGCCTGGCCCGGGGGGACCCGCAGACACATGGGGGTGCTGAAGCACGTGCCCAAAAAACCAAGAATTCAAGGGCCCCTGCCTGTGGCCCTTCTGAGTGCATCCGGTAGCTCCTGCTGGCTTCCTCAGTCCTCTGTCCATCGGTCCGTCCCGGTCTCAGTGACCTGTCAGGGCTATTTGTGACGCCTGTGTCCCCCATGCGTTTGCAGCAGCACCAGCCGGCCGGCCCCGGAGCACTGGGTCCTGCCCACAGACCGCTGTAAACGGAGACGGGTTTCTCCGTCCCTGTCCCGCAGAACCGGCAGTTCCTGTGGGGATTCGGCTCGGGCCGGCCTCAGGAGTTTGCAGTGGGTGACAGCAGGCACTTGGCTGAGGTCCCTTCTTCTAGACTGAAAGCCCAGGCAGGAGGCTTCCAAGATCCAGGCTCGCCCACAGACAAGGAAGGACGTGTCCGTCCCAGAGGTCACTAGCATAGGACAGGGAGAGGCCGCGGTTGGGAAGGCAGCCTCTGGGGCTTGGTCAGATTCCGCGGTCCTCACCCCAGGGCACCTGCAGGTACACAAATGCCCAGAAGGTGCTTCTCAAGAGCCCTAATGCTGGTAACTTCTGGAGCTGGTGGCCCTGTGGCTCCCTGGCCTTTGTCAGTGTGCGTGGGAGCTGCTGAGATGATAAGGAGCCCCCGGGCTGACCTGCTGGCCAGGCCTCAAGTCTGAATGGGCCACTTCCCAGCTGCGTGACCTTGACCAGCCACGCGGCCTCTCTGTGCACGGTCCCCTGGCCCACAGAGCCAGAGGAGAGCAGAACCCGTTTCCTAGGATCCCTGTGGAGGCTGACTCAGGTGCTGGCCACCACGCGCTGGCGCTCCTGTGCCAGGGGTGATGCTGGTGGTCTCCGCTCTGACCCCTGGAGCTGCTCCGGGGGGGAAGGGGAGTCCAGGCTCTGTCACCCTCTATCCCCTTCCCCGTACTGGGTCCGCCCACTCACCCCTTCCCTTCTGCTCCCCCACAACTGACGCCCGACATGGAGAGGACAAACAAGCCCACTGGGCTGAGGAACCCCTTCCCAAGCTCTCTCTCCACTCACACCTTGGAACCAGCCCCTGGGGCCACCTAAAGGCCCTGTGTGCCCCCACCCAGTCCTGGCCCTGGGAGCAAACTCAGCAAGAAGGCTCTGCTCCCTCTTCTGGGCCCTCAGGGCTGCCGGCCAGAACAAGGGATCCGGGGAGAGGGCGCACGCAGACAGTCCCTGGGCACACCAGCCCGGCAGCCTCCACCCTCCCCACAGCGCCGGGCTCCTCCCCTCTCCTGCCCACCTATGCCCCTCCCACCGCCGGTTCAGCTGCCATTGTCCACTCACCGCCCCCCCCACCCTGGGGTGGTCTCAGGACATCCTTTCTCCCAAAACAGGAAGCAGGTGGCCACGTGCATTTCCTGTTCTTGTTCTCTGCGAGAACCAAGGATGAGGCATTGACCCAAAAGAGAGGCTCCTGACAATGGACCTTGCTAAACACTGGCCCTCTGGTGACCGCTGGGTTTGCAGAAGCTGATGGACCCAGGGCCCACCTGGAACCTTCCAGATGGAGAGGAGTCATGGGCTCCCACCCGCGCTGGTGAGGGGTCCCATGTGGCTTGGCCTCAGAGAAGGCTCCAGGCAGAGGTGTGTCCTGCCTGAGGGGGCACCAGGGAGGGCACCAGGCTCCGGGGCGGGGCTGCTGGAGTGGAGGGACGGCTGGTGCCTGGCCACAGGGTCTCAGAGATTGGGGGGCAAGGGGCAGGAACGGAGCAACAGGGGAGCCTCTCCACGGCCCCTCCCCCGATCCTCATTCCTCCCCGAGAGAGCTGGAGCTGAGCTGTGGGTGCGGAAGTGTCTGTGCGGGAACTCAGTTCTCGTCCCACGACAGAGGACAGAGAGGACGCCGGCCCTGGGCCCGACCCCAGGGGCCCTGACCTGGGAGCATCCGTCGACAAGCAAGCCTTGAAGGCCGTGGCCACAGGAACGCCTTCTGTGCCCCCGCAGCGTGCCGTCCACACGGTCACACAACCCTACGGTCGCCCAGAGAAGCCACGCCGGTCCCGCGCAGCCTCTGGGCCCAGGCGGACCTGACAGAGAACTGACGCTGGAGGGGAGCGGGGGCCTGACCTAGGGCTCGGGCTCCCCAGGCCTGCTGCCACCCGCGCGACCCCCAATCGTTCACTTCCCACAGCCGGCCCGGGGGGCGCCTGCGTGGCACTGACGCTTGGCCTCAGCTCGAGTCTTGATCTCAGGTTGTGAGTTCAGGCCCCGGGGTGGGCTTCGTGCTGGTTGTGGAGGCTCGTTAAAAAGAAACATATATAGAGACATATGAGGCCCATCAGCAGACGAACACGGGGAAGGAGCGTACGTACCACCCGCCTGTCACTAACCGCAGGCTCGAGGGGCCAGGGGTGTGATGCATAATCGAGGATCCGCTCACGGGCAAGGAATCGGTGCTTCTGGGAATGGGAAACCTGACACCTGACGCTTAGGTCCTCACTCAGCACCAGGCATCTGAGGCCTCACTGAGCCCCTGCGAGCGTCCCCACTCCTGTGCTCTGGAGCAGTGGTTCTGGCCCCCGGCCGCCCAGAAGAGTCATCGAGGGGCACTTTTAAATCCTACCAATGTTAGGTGTCCACTCCCCCCCACCGCTCGCCACCGGGAAACCCAAACATTGATTTGACTGGCCAGGCTGTGACCTTTACTTTACCGCGCGGCAGCCCGGAGCCCCGCTCTGCTCACCCTCCGGGCCTGCCTCTGCCTGATAAACACACAAATAAGGAGATATCAGAGTATGTCAGAGCCTGGAATGTGCTAGAAAAAAAATCGCAGGGCCGGGCCCAGGAGTCCGAGGTAGGGGAAGAGACCAGCTGTGGTGTCACGGAGATCACTCCCTCCCTAAATGCAGGTGGCACCTGGGACTTGCTTCGAAACCACAGTATGGCAGAAGTGACAGACAGGACGTCAGGCCTGAGGTTACCGTATACTGGTGACGTCACTCCCACAGTAAGGCTACACTCTATGAGACTCCATCTGGGCAGACCCGGGACAGAGGCTCTCTTGCTGGCCCTAAAGAAACAAACAGCCGCGCTGGGAACTGCCCGTGGAGGGGGCAACACCGCGGGGAATGGCTGGGGGCCACTAGGACCCAAGGCCAGCCTCTAGCCAGCGGCCAATGAGAAGCAGGCCCTCCCTGCCACAGCCCCCAGGAAAGGCGTCCTGCCAGTAAGCAGGGGAGTGTGGAAGAGGCTCCTTCCCCAGGTGAGCCTCCAGCTGAGAACGCAGCCAGCTGGCACCCAGCTGCAGCCTGCAGCACCCGCACTGGACGGCGGCTCGTCGGGGCACCAGGATACGCGTCCCGCAGGAACCCTGCTAGCAGACAAGTGCGGCTGTAAGCGGCTAAGTTTGTGGGAAGCAGGAAAGGGGCACAGAGGGCGGCCGGGTGGGCTCCACGGAGGCTGAGCTCCCAGGGCAGCCCAGGCAGAGCGAGCACCAGCGCCCCGAACACCCGCTGTGCGCGAGGAGCACCGTCTAGGGCTGCAGAGGAGGGAGGGGGGCGCAGGGGCGAGGGAGGGGGCGAGGGAGGGGGCGAGGGAGGGGGCGAGGGAGGGGGGCAAGAGCGGAGGGGGGTGGGGAACCGGGAAAGGAAGAGTGCGCAGGGGTGAAGGAAGGAGGACAGACCGAAGGAGGGGATGTAGGGGCGAGGGCGCAGGGGGTAGGGAGAGGAGGATGCCGCGAGGGAGGGGGCGCAGCGGCGAGGGAGGGGAGGACGAGGCGAGGGAGGACGCTGCGAGGAAGGCGGGGTCCGCGAGCCGGGGCAGAGGTAAGGGGCGGGGCCGGGGCGGGGCCGGGGCGGGGCTTTGCGGAAATGGAAAAGCGGGGACGAGCCGGGCGGGGCGGCGCGCGGTACCACTGAGAGGCCCGGGGCCCCTCTTCCTAGAGCGGCGCCGGAAGGGGCGGGTCCTTCCGGCGGGCTCGGCGGCCCGGCTGCTCGGCTGGGCGGGCGGCCGGGCGCTGGCGCGGGAGGCGGGTGCGGCGGGGCCTGCCGGGGCGGGCGTCGGTCCCCGGGCCCTCGACCTGCAGCCGGGGACTCGCCGGTTCCCTCCGCCGTCGCTCGGGCCCGCCCCCCGGCCCAGGGCCGCGGCCTCTCCTCCTCCGGCTCCCGGGCGCCGCGGGGACAAGGGCGAGGAGCCGCTCGGAGCGGATCGAGGTGACGCGGCGCCCCGAGGCCGTTGGCGGGGCCGCGCCGTGCTGCCCGCGGGGCCCTCTCCGCGGCCGACCCCGCTCGCGGCTGCTGCAGGCGGGCCCGGCGGGCTGGCGGGGCGCGAGCGTGTCTCTGGGTCCCGAGCCGAGCCCCGGGCTTCCGACGGCGGGGTTTGCGGGGACCCGGGCCGCGGGGGCTCCCCGCAGCCTCAGGAGGCCTGGCCGGAGGGGAAGGCGCTGCCCCGGCGTTGCCCCGCGCGCCGCACCGCAGCCCTGGGGCCGGGTGGCCCGAGCGCCGCGGCGGCTGCGAGGTGCGGGCCTGGCCCTCGGGGCGACGCGGTTCGCGGCTGGTGCGGCGCTCGGTGCGCGCCGCCGTCCGGGCCCTGCCGGCGGGAGCTGGGCGGCGGGGACGAGCCCCGAGGACGGTTCCCGAGCGCGGCGTGCGGGCTCCGGCCTCGCAGCTGGCGGTGCCGGCGGGAAGGCGCCGCCTCGGAGCCGGTCCCCCAGGAGCCCGGAGCGCAGAGGAGCCCCGCGCGGGCGCTGCAGTGGGTGGGTCCGGGGTTGAGGGCGCTTTCCCGGCGGCTCTTGGTGTTGCGGTTTCCCGCTGACGCTGCTCCGCGCACTCGCCTCCCCGGGCCGCCCTCAGCCCCACGAGCTGCCCTCGCCCTCGGTTCAGGCTCCGCCCGGGTGCTGAGAGCGGCTCCTCGCAGAACCTGCCCCGGGCAGGGCCTTTGGGGCGTCAGGGGCCTGAATCCGGACCTCGCGTGCCCGCCCATTCTCCTTCGGAAGGAACCAGGCCCTCGGGCTCCTCAGGAGCAGGATTTCACCGCCGCCTCTGCATGGGGGCGCGGAAAGCCCGAGCCTGCCCTTTTGACTAAGAGAATTCAAAGTATTCATAGCTTCCAACTGCTTGTGGTGCCTGGCTGGCTGCGTCCGTGGAGCCTGGCACTCCCCCTGGGGTCTTGAGTTCAAGCCCCCACGTTGGGCATAGAGATTACTTAAAAATTTTTATTTAAAAAGCTACAGTGTCGTCATACACACGAGTTGGACAGACACACAGATGAAAATGTTCAGGTAGATAAATGGGATGGAAAACACGATTCAAAGAAAAATGCACCACTGGGTCATTACCACCTAGGACATCACATTTTGGGGTGAGACAGCCTGTCAGGGATACGGTAGCCATCACAGGCCACGAGATACCTTTTCTAGGAACGCTGTTCACAGGAAATGCTGGAGGGTCAGAACGGGACCTGCCTTTGGAGCTTTCGCTTTTAAAAAGAAAGGCTTTTTCTCAGTCTCGTGAGCTCTCTCACTAGCAGAGAGTCTGAAGTTTGTCGCGGCTTGACTCTGGGGCTCCGCTGATTAGCACGGAGAGAAGAGGGGGGTGAGGAGTAATACAGAAGAGGGAACTCCGCAAAGGAACTAGGGGCTGTGACACTCCTACAAACACGGGGGGCTGTTGGATCCCATGTGAGTTTGTGGTGGGATTGGGTGCTGTTAGATGGAGCTAGGGATCAGGTGTTCACAGTGTACGCAAGATCTAGGTGTTTAAGGAGTGGGCTCTGGTTCAGGGCCCCAGGGAGGACTGGAGCCTGGTCAGTGAACAGGGAATGGGGGCAGCGTTTGGTGGAGTCAGGGAGGCGTCTCCGAGAAGGGCCCATTCAGAGCTCCGAAGTGAGGGGTCGGCCCCATAACACCTAACCTTTGGCCTGTGTCTGGAATCAACCAAGCGCGGAGGCAGGAAGGACTGGGTATGTTTGAGGAACCTAAAGAAAGCTAGATGGTGAAGGGGGGTGAGGAGGGGGCCCAGTCAGGCAGGTATAGGGCTCGTACGTATGAGGGAAGCCACTGGGGTTTGGGACAGATATGTAGGGGCTTTGCCGGCTGCTGTATGGAGATGGACCATGGGAGGAGGGCTGGGTGCCCCTGGGGAGCCAGCCCCACATCTCATCCATCTCAGACTCCAGGCCCTAGGTGACCGGAGGATAGCTTCCAAAGGGGCCCTTGTGGGTCCCACAGGCGGAGAGCACATTGTCTGGTCCCAAATACAGGCAGTGGAGAAGGAGGGAGAAAATGGGGAAAAAAACCACCATGGGGACCACACCGTTACTGGTCCCTGGTTCATGTCAGAGCCCACGGACACAGGCCTGGAGACCCCATCCTCTGGGAGAGGGTTAGAGCAAGTGTTGTGTTTGAAAGGGGAACCAGCGAGCAGAGAAAGGGCCAAGTTTCTGGGTGCCCCCATCTGTCCTTTAGCCTCTGCACTGCAGGGGCCCACAGCTGTGGTCCTCGCGCACACCCGTGTGATCTAACCTTCACGGTCTGGCTTCTCCGGCAGCACAAGGATTGGTGGCGTCCTCTCTCCGGTGCAGACCCTGCCCCAGAGCCCAGAGCGCTCATCACTAGCTCAGGAGGATCAAGAGCTGTGACTAAAGCAAGAGCTTTCGGAAGAAGTGGGGCGTCTGTACCCTGGCCTTTCTCCTCAGCCCATCCTGGCTTCTAGTGTCCCTTCCTCTCCCGGGAACAAAGGAAGATGGAAAAGCCCAGGGGCAAAAAGAAGGCACAGACCCCAAAAGAAGAAGGAGATTTGCTAAAGGACGCTCCCAAAGAAGAGAAAGCTTCTGGGGAGAAAAGGGTCAACCAGAGGTCGGCATCGGCCAGGAAGGCCGGCCTGAGCCCTGGAGACGAGGAGCAGGTGTTCAGCGCCTTCGATGCTTCGTTTCAAGACGACTTTGAGGGGGTTCCTGTGTTCGTGCCTTTTCAGAGAAAGCAGCCCTTCAAGTGTGGCGAGTGTGGCCGCGTCTTCAAGCACAAGACAGACCACCTTCGCCACCAGAGGGTTCACACGGGAGAAAAGCCCTTCAGGTGTGAGGAGTGTGGGAAGACGTTCCGGCACAGCTCCGACGTCCCCAAGCACCAGAGAATCCACACCGGAGAAAAGCCCTTTAAATGCGGCGACTGTGGGAAGGCCTTCAACTGCGGTTCCAACCTCCTAAAACATCAGAAGACGCACACCGGAGAGAAGCCGTACGAGTGCAAGGAATGTGGGAAAACCTTTGCCTACAGCTCGTGTCTCATTCGCCATCGGAAGCGTCACCCCCGGAAGAAGCACTGAGCGAGGGCCGCTGCGCCGTGTTGGTGCCGATGGGAGCCGTTCCTCCCGCAGCACCTGCGCGATGCCGCGGGCTCCGGGAGCACAGCACGCCTGTGCCTGGGCGTCCCCGTCGCCGTCTGGAAAATCAAGCCAGTGGGGGAAGCAAGTGCTTGAGTGTGCTAAAGACCTGGACCGATACACCACGACAACGTGGGAGGGGCTTGTGGCCCCAGAGACGCTGGGGACACGAGCAGCCGTCTGGGACTCTGGAGATGGCTGCTTGCGAGTGGCCCAGCACCTTCCACGGCGGCCTCTGCCCATGGCGTCCGCTGTGGCTTCAGCCCTCTCAGCTCCCTTGAAGACTTGACTCTGCAGATCCCCGACCTGCCGGGTCCTCCCTGTGCAGCCTGGCGGGAGAGCGGTGGCCCTGAGCTGGAGCTGTGCTCTGGGGTCGCGCCCCCAGCGCCACACCAGACACCGGCCGGCCCCACTCAGCCGGCCGTGGGGACAGCGGTTCGTGCTCCGGCTTCCCTCCTCGGGCTGCAGCAGCCCCACCCCCATCCGACCCCTTGTGCGTCCCCCTGGCCCAGGTGAGCGGCCTCACTCACCCAGGCGGGTCCCTCAGGACCTGTGCCGCCACCGTGGGAGATTCCTGCCCCGGACACGTGGTAGACGTCCCGAGGATGTGCGGGCAGCTTCGAGCTGGCCCCATCTGCCACGAGGCTCTTCTGTTGTGAGGCCGTGCGCCCTGCCCCCCCGGAAGGCAGCTCTCCAGGTTAGTTTCACTTCTTCCTGCCTGGCCCCCAAGTTCCATCTTATCCCCCGGGTGAGGCCACATGCTGTGCCCACTTGGTTTCCCCCCGGGAGTGGCCTGGAGGAGGCTCCATGTTCTCAGAGTGGCCCGGTGTGTCCCAGAGTTTCTGACAGTGTAAGGGGAGCCAGGTGACCGCCAACCAGCAGGTAATGGGCTTTCACTAGGAAAATGTTGATGCCACACTTGCAGCTGTTGGGACTCCCAGAATGGCCTCACTCTTTGGGGTTCCATCCTGCAAGGAGGCCCTGAATGAGGGGGGAGACCTGTTTCTCCATCAGGAGGTCACAGACGCCAGAGGGCAGGTGCTCCCGGTGGAGATGCTTCTCCAGGCTGGTAGGTGTTTGCTCCCCTTCTTCCTAGAAGCCGCAGTGTTTCGACGCCGGAGCTGGCACCCCGCCCGGCCCCAGCGCAGCCCCCCCAGCTGACTCCGCTCGCCCCAGGCCTGGCAGGGAATCCAGGGGGACACACCGTGTATGGTCCTCGATGGGCAAGATAGCCGCAGAGGCCGTCACAGGGACATTAGCAAACTTCGTGTGCACACTGTCCACTGGGGGGCAGAGCTGCATCAGTTTCCCGGGGCCTGCTTGGATCGCAGCCATCCACCTGTCCTTGTTGGGAAGGACTAAGGTTTTCCCAGGGGTATGCGGTCATGATGTCTGCGATTTACTCTCAGACGTTCAGCAGAGAATACAGGACCTGTGTTCACTCGGAGCGCGACGAGGCAGATGGCGCGCGCTGGTCGTTCCCGCACCTGGAGCAGGTCGGCAGACGTCTTCTGTGAAGGGTCAGATAGCGACCGTTCCTGGCCCTGCAGCCCTAAGGCGTCTGTCCCCGCGCAACTCCACTGCGGCATGTGACCGCAGCCCCGACAGCACAAGGGAACGCGCGTGGCCGAGTTCCGCAGAAGCTGTATGTGCACAGACCGGCAGCCACCAGGCTGGGTGTTGTCGGGGAGGGGCGCGCGAGAGTCACCCGTCCGGGCGCACGTCCTCCCAGACCCACTGCTGGGGGGAAGCCGGGAGCCCCAGGCAGAAGGAGACCCTGGGAGGCCGCGGAGGGGCCCCGAGCGGCAAGCCCTGCTGCTCGTCTTGGGGTGCTGGAGCGCAGGGTGCGATGCCCGGCCAGAGGCCACCCCCACGGCACGCACGACGTCCAGGGCTGTCCATGTCCTCCTCAGCGTGTCGGGTTGTCTTGTGTCGCCCTCGGCCCGCAAGGACGACAATGAGCCTAGTATGGTGTTAATGCTTCATTTCCGTTTATTTAATCAACTTCCTTAGCTTATATACAGCAGGGTGACCAATAAGGGGTCAAGCAATGGGGAGAGCCAATGAGAGCCCTGTTACTATGCTGATTAAATTTGATACAGCCAATAACTATGTCCTCCTTTAGGCGGGCTTCACCGGAAAGTTCATTGTATACTTGCAGCATGTTTTGCTAGCAGTGAGCCAAGCACCTTCTTGTAATGGCGGGGACTTTCCCGGCCAGAGGCAGTCCCCGACAGTCTTGTCTACGGCCTAAGACACGCCAGGTCGCATGTGTCTGTAGGATCTGTATCCCAGGTTGCCACTGGTTTCTGTTCGGAGGGCGGCGAGCGTGGTCTGTGCCGCTGTCTGGAGGTAGGGGAGGGACGGCTGACTGTCTCCTAACGGGCACGTGGGCTGTTTCTGGCTTCGGGCATTATAAATAATACTGAGATAAATATGTTTCTGCATTTAGGGCTGACAGGATGGGTGCCCAGACACGGAATGACAGGTGGAGATGGTGGCGGCAGGCACCCTGCTCTGGGCCCTGCAGGGTGGGCGTCCCAGCGGCACAGTCGGCGGCTGGCCCGGCCTCTCCATCAGCAGCCAGGTGGGTTTTCGTCATGGCCAGGTTGTCAGAAGAGGATACATGCTCTGACCCCATGGCTCCGATTTCTAGAGAGGGAGTGCGTGGGGAAGAGCATGGGCTCTTGGACTCCAGCCAGTGCCTTGGCGACGTGCGACCAAGGGCATGTCCCTTAACCTCCTCGTGCTGCCTCAGTTTCCTGTGGCGTGACATGGGCATCCGCACGGGGTTTACCCTGACCCAGCGAGTCGCGTGAAGTCGCAGGTGCAGGGCCAGCTCCCCGCAAGTGTTTCAAGAGTGTCAGCTTGGGGTGAGCCTGGCTGACGCGGTGGGTGGTGAGGTCCAGCCCTGCGTTGGGTGTGGGCGTCTTGCCGTGGGGTTGTGTTTGTAGGGAGGCGGACATTTGCCCGTGTGCGTGGGAGGCGGGCCGTGCACACCCACAGCCCTCAGCGCCTCTCCCAGGAAGGCTGCTGGTGACTTCAACTGCACTGGCCCACAAGAGAGCCACAGAAAAATACATTTTAAAAAATAAGACTTGGAAATTTGTTTTTCCAGTACAGTTGAGTCATGAGAAAAGTCACAAAATCAATCTCAAAGCAGTGAGCGGCCTTTTCTGCCTCCTGTCTCTCTGGAAGTTTTGAGGGGCTTTCTATTGTTCTAGTGAAACTCCTCTCCTAAGAAAAAGAAAACTCTCAACAATCTGACCCAAATTTTAAAAAAAAAAAAAAAAAAAGACCAAATCTATAAAACGTGCCGACCTCCCTGACACTGAAGAGAGGACTCGCCCGGCTTCTCTGGGAGCCACAGAAGCTGCATGGGGTCATGTCACCCCCAAGCACTTCCGTCCCGACAGCAGACAAGCTAGAAATCAGAAGCTGAGGCTCCGGCTTTGGAAGTTACAAAAACGAGAACGGAACAAATGCACTGTGGCACGGAGGAAATCGCAAGGAGCAGAGAGCGGCATAACCCATGGGCACGGAGGCCGTTGTGGGCAGGAGACAGTGGATGCTGGTTGTTTACCAGGACCGTTCAGGCTGGCACTGGCCAGCAGCAGCGTCCAAGAACAGAGCAGGAGCCACCGAACCGTCAGGAATGCAAAGGGGACGTGACAGCAGGGACACCAGGGATCGGGGAAGCCAAAGCTCGGGGCCAGGGAACGGAAGCACAGACGAGGAAGGGAGACTGGTGCGCGAGCAAGTGGCCCAGAGACCCCGTGCCTGCCACGCGGGGTGCGTCCGGAGTCTCGAGTCTTCCTCGAAGAATGCAAGTCCCGATGTTATACAGAGGGTCAGGAACCCATTCTGGTCCTCTAGGGACTCAAAGGTTGAAAAGAGGAAACCCCTTGCCTTACTTTATGAGCTGGGACAGCCCGGATGTCTGTGCTCACGGCCGCAGAGGCCGGCGCGGCGCGGACAGACCCGGTCCCAAAGGGCAGGAGCGCAGCTCATAGCACAGCCAGGTGAGGTCTCCTTCAGAAAAAGCAAAAGTAGCTCAAAACGGATGTGATCTCTCCCCTCAACCGATGGGGGAGGGGCCTGTTATCACAGAGTTAAGTCTGTGCCAAAACCCACCATCCGTTCGTGATTCGGATGCCTTCATAAATAAGGAGCATTGCAGGGTTGTCTAAACCCGCACGGAACCTCTCCCGGCACCCGGAACAGTGCTGTGGCCCGGGCTCCCGTGCGGCCCACGTCCCCTCTGAGGGCAGAACATAAGGGGGCCGCCTTCACGGCTCCCCCTGCGCCCGGAGCCAGGCCAGGAGGAAAGGACGCACTAGGATTACAATAGAGCCCCCGAGTATGGTCGTCAGCAAGTGACCTACCGTCTACACAGAATCCACACACCGTCCCCGCGTACTGGACTGAAGGGCTGAGCAGGCTCTCGGCGAGAAGGTCAGCATCGGGACTCCCAGAGGACCCCGGTGCGAAGAAGGGGAGTAGGGTTCCTCCGCGCCGGGGGGTGCGGTGCTGTAGCAGGCGGTCGCGGTGGCCTCTGGAGGACACAGCTCGAGTGTCCCTCACCAGACAAGCGTGGTAATGCCGCCAGACGCGGGCTCAGCTGTCAGCCGCCAGGGAAATAAGCGCAGACCCCTGGGTCGCACGAGTGGGAGCCTCGGAAGCCCGGGGCAGAGTGCCAGAGGCCGGCGGGGACACGGCTCTGCACTCACGGGAGGGGCCGAGGCCGTGCCTCCCCCACACCGCCCGGCAGGAGATGTTCCCCGGGGACAGAGGATTTTAACAGGTGCAGGGTTCTGCTGGGAATGATGAAAAGGCTTTGAGCGGAGGGCATAAGGCCGTGCTGCACGCAGTTAAGTCAGTAAACACCTGCGTATTTCCTGCCGCGAGAACAGTCCGTGGAGTCCGCGGTCCTGGTAGCAGCGCTCAGTCCACTTTAGCAACAAAACCGCATTTCATAGCAAGTTAGAGACGCGCCCTACCGTGCTAGCCCAGAATTCTCGCTCGTTAAAATCCCGTAGGGAACCTCTGTGCACGCGCAGTAACGTTGCTAGTGCATGTGGAATGTCAGAAAAATTGCAAATAACCCCAGCGTGTCCCTGCAGTGGAGTGGGGCGGCGGGCGGGCGGCAGTGCGGGGCTCCCGACCCGCCGGGACCGGGGGCGGGGCTCTGAGCTGCTCTCGAATCACGTCATACCCACGACGTTTCCGGGGTTTACGTGGGTTTGAAATGTTAGTTTCTAACTTCCTTAACTTCTTTGAGACCTGATGCTCCCCCCGCTGCTCCGTTCTGTTGCTGTCCAGGCTGGGGGGCGTGGGTCAGGACCTGGCCACAAGCACGGGCCAGTCTGGCTCCTGCGCCAGGAGTGGAGTGGGGGTGGGGCACAGCCAGGTCATAATTGCATTTCTTTGTTTAAAAGGTAATTCGTGTCCCTTTCTGGCTGTGAGAGCAGATCACCCTGGTCAGGAAGCTCCTGATGCGTAAGAGTGACCCGTCCAGCCGGACAGGCCAGCCCTGAGCCCCGGGAGGCGGTGAGGAGGGCGCGGGGCAAGCGGAGAGGCCCGAACCCAGACGTCCTCTCCGTCTGGGGGCGCGGGGGCGGGGCTGGGCTGGAAATCTCTGGGCGCTGGGGGTGGTGCTGGTGGGCAGGTGACCCCCAGCAGGTGGGCGGGGTGGTGCGACAGGTGAGCGGGGCCTCCTGTCCCCTCGCAGAGCCCCGTGAAGGCAGCGAACACCCCGAGGGCCCTTCACCGGTTCCCCAGCCTCTCCGAAGGCCACAAAATTCACACCCGTGGCCCGCTGCACCCAGGAGGGCAATGCGGACACCACCCGCCTTCTAGGGAAGCGCTGCAGGCAGAAACCCCACAGGCAACGTCAAGAACTTCCCCAGCATCCTGGGACTGTCCCAGAGAAATGCCTTTTCCAAATGGAAAACCTTCAGGGACCCCCGGCTGAGCGTGGTTCTCAAAGCCCGATGCCCGGGACCACTTAGGGCCGCGCCCACAGAGCACCTCAGCCCCTGGCCCAGCCTGGAGGGCGTGGGACAGACACCAGGCCAGGGGCCATGGAGGACACCTGCGGATGACCCAGGGAGGTGATGTGGATCATCCTTCATGCTGGCGTCCTGTGAGCCGGGCCAGCATGTCCCTGCGGGACCCCTGCCAGGCCCGATCTGAGGGAAGGTGGCCGCCAGCGCTGTGGCAGAGTGGGCAGTAAGGGCCACGCAGCCGGTGGGGCTTTGCTTCCTCCTCCGCCTGCCAGTTGGGGGGTTGTCCTGTGACCAGGCCCACTGCGGTCCTGAGGAGGCTGTAGGCACCGGGGTGCTTCCTGGCCTTGATTTGCAGCGGCCTCTGTGTCCGTCCCCAGTCTGGACACCAAGTGTGCTCGTCCTTTCCCTGCAAGTGAGTGAGGCCCCAAGACTCACCGCGGACAACGCAGGTCCGGACACAGCCCAGAGACCTCGGCTTCGGGGAGCTGACCCCCGGGCTCCCGAGTCCTGGTGCTCGCAGCAGAAGCTTGTGGCACAGAGGACACTTGGACATTTGCTCTGGAGCAGGATCGGCGAGGACAGGGTTCTCAGCCATGACGGAGGGGTAAAAGGGGTGTCCCCAAGGCCCAGGGAAGCAGTGTTGGACCAGAAAGGGAATGGACTGAAGACCAGTTCAGACTGGGACCAGCCACATAGATGAGGGGCAGACTCCGGTCTCGCGCCCAAGGACACAGCTCTGCTCTGGGTGGGGCCCATGCCTCCTGGGACCTCTGTGCACTGAGCATAGAGTTGGTCGTCTCCTGGTGTCCCAAACTCCAGGCTGCCTGTTCCACAAACCCACAAACCACAGGGTCCTCCCCCTGACCGGAGTCCTGCCAGGACCCAGACAGGGCCAGGGGGCCCTGGGGACACTGCTGCTGGGCTTGCCTGCCGTCTCCATAGGTGTGGGCTTCCCAGGCCTGCAGCCTGAGCCCCACCCCCCTGCCGGTGCCTCCTGCCCGGTGCCCACGTGGATGCCAGCACCGAGATCCGCACGAGCTCCCTGTCACACTATGTGGGCCCCGAGTCCCTGCAGCCACCCCGCGGCCATCTGGTTCTAACACGTGCGTGTGTCCTGGTGAGCTCGGGCAGCGTCCTGGGATCATCTTCACACCGCCGGCAGAGCGCGTCCACTGGGCTCTCGGCACGCAGCTGCGGGTCCCACGCGGCCGAAAATGGGACTTTCCCAGCAGTGACCTCTGATGGACTCCGGCTCCGATCCCTTCACGGCCTTCAGGCCCCAGAGCGCGAGCACGTGCGCATCTGGGGACACGTTCCATTTCGGTTTATCCGAGTTCTGTGGTTTACGCTCCATGGAGCGCTGCCTCCATCCCGACCGGCATTGCACTGGTTCTGGTACCTTCCAGCCACCCTTCTCCCCACCACACGTCCTGTCCTGCTGCTTGTGGATAATCTGTTTCCCCCGTAATAAACTCTGTTCTGACCCATTCGCTGGGTCCCGCTCATCTCCCTGCAGTTTAGGGGTGCAGTCGGGACTCCCCAGGGCCTGCAGAGCCAGAGACCCAACTGGTCACTTCTTCCAGGTCTCTTGGGGGCTGCCTCACATGAACCAGACTCATAAGAGACTGACAACCAGAGATGGAGTCTGCTGGCTCAAGATGGGAGTGAGCCCTCGGGGGACAAAATACTATGTCCCTCCAGGGACATGGGCCTCCTGGCCCCAGATGCTGGGGACCTAGGGGTTTCTTGGCGGCTGATGCCTGTACTCATAACGCTGGAGGGGGTCTGGGAGGCCCTCTGCCTGCTTCCTCTACTGCAGAGCCCGGGTCGGCGCGCCCTGCCACACTGTTGTTCTCTTCTGAGGCCACTCCTGCCCCCCAGAAGGGGACATGGTAATGTCTGGAGACATTTTGTGTTTGTCACAACTGAAGGGAGGTGCTACCGGCGTCTGCTGGGTGGGAGCGAGGAAGCCGCTCAGTGTCCTGCAGAGCGCCGATGTCCAGTGGCTGAGGACCTGGCTAAGGATGGAACTCCAGGTCAGACCCAGAGTCAGGGACAGGTGGGGAGACACACAGGCAAGACAGAGAAGAGCAGAGCTGTTGGCTAGGGGAGGGCCAGGCAGCTCTCTACAGAACCCTACACACTTGGTAGGAGGTCTGTGGAGGCTGAGGAGCCTGGCTACTGGGCAGCTGGGGCTGTGGCCCCCGAAAGTGGGGCAGAGGCAGGCGGGACACCTGACTGGCTGGGAGTCTCCACACCAGTAATTACCCACCCCCACCTCCCCAGCCTCGTAGGAAACAGGAGGGTGCTCCACCCCACTGAAGCTAACCCAGCAGGGCCACGCACAGGCCAGCAAGGAGACGGTGAGGGACAGACTGAGAAGGGGAACTGGGAGCCCCCAGCTACCTCTGTGTATCGTGGGCATCGTGTCCAAGACAGAACTCGGCTTGTGGCACTGCCCTGTCTCGAAGCAGGCTTTCAGTCAAACTCCAGCCTGAACCCCAAGTCATCGTGCCCCACATCCCAGCAAGCAGCGGGTGCTGTTAGTTTGGTCCCCAACACGGGCCCTACCCAGCCCACTCTCGACCTACATCATCCGTCCCTTCCTGCCTCCCTGCTGTCCCAAACTGCTGTGAAAATGCACAGCCGATCTCACGCCCCAGCTCAGGACCCTCCGTGGCTCCCGGTGCACTTAAAACCCAGGCTCCTAATGGTGCCTTCAAGACTGCTTGTCCACCTTGTTTCATTCCCCCTTGGCTCACCACACTCCCAGCTTGCCTGGTTGCTGCAAAACCCTTGGCAACACTCATGCCTCAGGACCTTGGCACATGCTCTTTCTTCTGCTTTGAATACTCTTCTCTCGAGCCTTTGTGTGACTAGCTTGCCCCACTCTCCTCCTCCCTTCCTCTGGTGTCACTGCCTTCCTGAGCCGTCCTTGGATCACTAGGCTCTTGGAAGCTTCCTCCAAGTTCTTACCGGGGCTGTGGTGCCGGTGTGTTTGCCGATGTGTGGTCTGCTCTCTCCCACGTACTGGAATGGTGGCTCCATCGAGTCAGGGAGCTAGCCTGTTCCCAACGTACCCCTGCTCCTGGCCCAGGGCCTGGCATGAGGTCAGGCAGAGGCGAGCAGCGGGAGGTTCTTCGAGAACCTGCAGGGCTGGGAGCCTGAGGTGCGGGCAAGGGAGGCAGCTGTGGCAGGAGGCTGCCCTGTCTGCAGGTTTTAACCCTCCAGGGGTCAGCGGCTCGGGGCTGCCGCTGCCTGTTTGCCAGCGCTCACCCCGTCTCCCCACACCGAGTCCTTCACTTGTCCCCGATGCCCCAGCTTCTCTGCCGCCTGGCACCCGCCTGGGACCTGGGACCAGATGCCGGGATTCTTGGGTTTGGGCTCCCTCCCTGCGTCCTGGGCATCCCCGCAGCCTGGAGCTCCCTGGCTGGTCCTCCCTGGTTGTCCTCGTGCTGTCCACCCGCCCGGCCGAAGGGCCAGCGTCCATCCCGCCGGGTGAGTTCGCGGAGCCGTGCCGGCTGTCCGCTTTCCTGCAAAGCCGGACGCCTGCTCCCCTCTCTGCGGCCGCAGAAGCGACGGGGCGCGCGTGCAGGAGGCGCTCCGCGGTGAGGGGTCGGGAGAGCCTGCGGCCGCGCCTCCGCGCGCCCCGGAGCTCGGGAACACTTGGCGGGCCGCGGCCCGGAGGGCGGTTGAGACACCCCGTAAAAGAAGAGAATCTGGCGGCGACTGACGGCGGCCAGCGGGACCCCGCGAGGGCGGCCGCGCGGCACGGACCGCGCCGTGGGCGCAGCGGCTCCTGGAGAACTCGGGCCTGCCCGCCACGCCCCCGCCACGCCCCGCCCCCGCCACGGAGGCGGTGTCCTCCCGCGCCCAGAGCGTCCCGGAAGTGCGCGCGGGCGGGCCGGGGCGGGGCATGGGCGCACTTCCGGCCGGCGCGCGGGCGGCCGCCTCCCGCTCGGAAGGTGAGTGGGCGCCGGGCGGCGGCGGCGGCGGCGGCGGCGGCGGCGGCGGCGGCGGCTGTCGGGGTTCCCGGCCGGTCCGCGCTCGCGCGTCGTCCCCGCGGGCCCCGCCCCGGCCGCACCCCGCGGCGCCGTGACCTCGGCCCGGGCCCGGCCTGGGGGCGCGGGTGGGCGCCCCGCCGCCCCGGGGCGCAGAGGAGGCCTCCGCGGGGTGCGGGCCGCAGCGGGCGCACCGGTCCCCGGCGAGCGCGGGCGTCCGTGTGCGGGGCGCCTCCCCACGCGCCGGGCACCGCGGGGACGCAGCCGGCTTGGTGCCCACTTTGCAGGTGGGACGCGGAGACAGAGAAGTCCTCGGCCGGGGGCGTGAGCGCCGGACCTCGGCCGGGCAGCCTGCGCCCTGCCGCCCAGCGCCCCGAGATCGGGCCCTTCCCCGCGGGGCTCAGGCTCCGGGCCAGGAGGAGAGAGGGCGGGAAGGCCTGTTCCTGGCCGGGGCGTGTCTGTCCCTCTGCCCGCCCCCGCCTGCAGCCGTGTGGGGTGCAGTCTGCGGCCGGAGCCCGTGCAGGCGGCCGGGTGGGCGCCACCCCCGCGCGGACAGCCGGGGCGGGGAGCGTGCCCCTTCCCTGAGAAGTCCTGGGAAGCGGACCGAGTAACTTGAGCTGGACGTAGGAGGTGGAGGGCCCGCGCCCAGACGTTCTGACTGCGGATGACCCTGCGTCCACCAGGGTCCACTTCCCTGAGAGTCCGCGACCCTTCCTGTCATTAGGGGGTGCGGTGTGCCGAGATGGCCCAGGCGCTGGCCAGGAGCCCCGCGGCGGCTGCCTCCCCACGTCCTTGAAGCAGACACTGTTAGCGGCCCTTGGTTAGTGTCCTGTAACCCGTGTCCTCGCCACACCCCAGTAAGGAGCCCCCCTTCCCCACAGTGCGGAAGGAAACCCTTCTCCCCCGGCACAAACCATTCTTGCAAACCAAATTAAAGCAGGTACCTCGAACCTTAGAGGAGGCGCAGAGCCCTGTGGGCTGCCCGTGTGGTCTCCAGCGGCAGCCTCCGGGGCTCTGCAGGGTCTGCGGGGTCGGAGGTCCGCGGTGCTCCCCTCAGGAACTGTCTTGAGATTTAATCTGGAACGTTCATGCTCCAGCAGGCGGAGTGCGCCTTCTCACCCTTCTCCGGGGTGGCAGCGCCCAGCAGTGCTGCGGGAGGTTCTTCGGGCTGGGTCCCTGCAGGTGTGCAGGTGCTGTCCTCGTGATGTGATGTGGCGGAGCAAACGTACCAGGGGCCCAGCTGATCTCACCCCCGGCCCCACGTGGCCTCTCCGGCATCCTTGTTCCTGTCCACACCCCATGAAGGAGCCCCCGGCTCCCTTGCGGCTAACGGGCAGCTGGCATTGCCCCCACCGTCCACTCGTCCCTCTGACCCCCCCTTATCCTGCCATGGTTTTCATTTCCCCAGGTCCCAGGTGTGCATACCTTCAGCAGGCCTTGGGGAAGATGGCGACCCTGGGGGACAGTCAGGAGCCCCCTCGTGTCCTGTCCCCGGTCAATCTTGCGTCACCAGGGACACCTGGAACCTGCCAGCGCGAGGCCCAGCTTCTCCACGGTCATGAACACGGTACTCACCCTGCGCTGCACTCCCTCCGCCTCCCTGCACCGTCCGCCCGCCCCGCGCCACTGGCACTGCCTGCTGGAAACAAGGCAGCTCACCGGGTGCCGGGGTTCCTGCACCCTCGCACTTGGGTCAGGCCAGGGTAATCCGTGGCGGAGGCCAGAGACCGAGCCCTGTGAGCGATGGCTCCCCGGAGTCCCCTGGGACTGGGTTTCGGGGACTGGGGAAGAGCGGCCTCAGGGGTAGGGTCCTGTGTCCCGCCCTCTCCCTTTATGAGCTTCTGTTCCCACCCCAAGAAAATAGCACCCAGAGTTCTGGGCAGGCCAGTTTGGGTTGGGGGCCCCCCAGGACCTGCAGGGATGGAGCTGCCGGCCTGTCCCCCCTCCTGGCAGGGTCTCAGGATGTCAGAGGCGTGGAAGTAGCCAGTGACTGGTGGGGGCCAGGGGCGGAGAGGATGTCCAAGCCCATGGCGTGGGGTGCCCCTGGGTCTTACTCGCACTCAGCCATCAGGAAGCCACAGGGGCTCTGCCCGTGCCCCACGTGCCACAGGAGGCCTGGCCTCTCTTCTCACAGCTGAGGACACCATGAACTGATGACCGCCAGGTCAAGGGCTTGGGCGTGTCTCATCCCACTCTTGGCATTACAGGAAGTGACGTGATGACAGCGGAGATGCGCCAGCTCTGTGCCGAGGACTCCCTGCGGGCTGTGTTGGAGCCCAGTGACCGCCCTCTCCAGGGCTTTAGCAGATGAGGACAGTGAGGCCCACAGGGGTCACACAGGGCTAGGGAACGTGTTCACCCCCAGCTTAGTCCAGGATCAGAACGGGAGAGGTTCCTAACCTGCGCTGCGCCTGGCTCGGGGATGGCCGGCCCCCGGCCTCCTGTCCGTCCCAGGGGTGGCCAGGCTGGCGCTGGGGGCGGAGCTGGGTGCTGCGGGAAGAAGCACATAGTCTGCAGGGCTCTCCCTGCACGGTGCTTTCAGGCCTGTCCCCCACGCAGTCAGCATTACGGGGCCCGCTCTTCCCCTCCAGTTTCTCACATCCCCCCTCACAACAGCTTGGCAAGGTAGGACCTGCTGTACCTGTGTTGCTGACACGGACATGGAAACCCAGATGTGAGCCAGTGGAGGCCGGTAGGACTCAGAACACATCATTGGGACTCAAGCCTGGGCCCTCAAGCCCACCTCCCCGCACTGGGCCCAGCAGGCTGGGGCTCGGGGCTCGTGTCTCCTAATAGGCAGGACGTAGGACCGGGGAGGGACTGTCCTGGAAGACATGCTGACCAAGCCAGTCTTGCTGGATGTGAAGACTGGTGCCGGGGATGCAAGTCCTCCCGCTTGCAGCTTCAGCACTCCCTGTGCTGTTCCGAAATGGGTGGGGCGGGGGGCTGTTGCCTGCCAGGAAAACAACCAAGACTGACCCTAAGGAAGAGAGGCATGGGGCCTCCGGCAGGCTGTGAAGGAGGAGGTGTGGCTGGAGGGTGGGGGAGCCCAGGGAGGTCCAGGGGGCCAGAAGGAGGAGAGCAGCCGGACAGAGAGAGCCGGGCCGCACGATCAAGCTGCTGTCCGGGGCAGAGACTTCCGCTCGCCGTCTCTGGGCCTCATTTCCCTTTCCGGTGGGTTCCTCAGTGCCGTGTGGTCCACCCATGCCCTCAGAGGAAAGACCCCAGCATCTCAGGAACCTGCCCAGGGCCCTCCAGCCAGTGAGACCAGGACTTCTGGAGCCCCAGCCTCCCTGCTCCCAGACCAGAGTGGGTGGTGCAGGCCGGAAAGAGCACTGGGGGTGGGGCCTGCCCTGGGAAACCTGGTGTCCCCATGCCCGCACCAGGGCTGGATCCCACAGTCTCCCACATCACCTGACGCAAGAGCCAGTTTCCAAACTCTGGCTGGACACAGTGCTGGAGGGGGTGGGAAGGGGCAGAGGACATCCTTGAGCGGGGAGCCATTTGTCCTTTGGGTGGGGTGGGCACGAAACTGGTCCAAAGAGGTGGCGGCCACTTGTCCCCGAGCCTCCAGATCAGGGAGCTGGGCAGGTGGGGTGTGGGACAGGACAGAGACATTGGGAGCCAGAGTGCTGTGGGGCTGGCCAAGGGGCCTGGCATGAAGCTATGTCCGCCAGAGCCCAAGCTTCCAGAATGAGTTCTGGAAGGCATGGTCTGGAACCCTGGGGCAGGAGGGGCAGCCAATGGGCAGCGGCAGGTGACGGAGAAGGATGCGCCTCCCCCCCCCCCCACCCCACCATACCACAGCCCGGAGGTGGGGAGGGACCTTGTGGCCAGGGCAGCACCCCCTGCCCCCCAGCAGGGGCAGGCTTTCCAGATAGGGTTCCCCGCCTTGGCACTGAGACCTGAACTCTGGCTGTTCCCCTACCCCAACTCCCTTCTCCCTGTGTCCACGTCCAAGTGTGGACTAACTGCCATTTTACAAACAAGGAGTGCCCCTTCCAGCCGGAAGAGTTTGCCCCGCCCTCTTGGCCCCAGAATTCCTTCGTGTCCACAAGAGCCCAGGCCTGGGGCCTCCACAGAGGCAGAGCACTGTGTCACAGCACCCCCCCCCCCCACCGCCTGGAGGTGCCCAGGGCCTTCGGAGGTGGTGGTGAGCGACTTGGGGGCTGGGAGAGGGCAACGTGTGAAGGCTGCAGCCCAGAAAGGCCCGTGTTCCCAGGACTGCCCCACACTCCAGAGCAGCCAAGCAGTGCCAGAGGGCCCTCGCTCTCAGGGAAGGAGTGTCCCATGGCTGCGCTGTCTCCCCTTGTGGCTCTTGGGGAGCATCAGCCCAGTGGGCCCCCCAGGAGGGCAAGGAGCAGGTGGCATTCTACAGGCAGCTGAGCGAGGCCTGGGCTAGGTTGGAGAGGAGGGGGAGATGAGCCCCCGTCCCCCTTTGCCCCCAGACTCCCCTGGCTGCAGCCCGGAGACGCTCTCCCAGCCACTGCCCGAGGAGGAGCCGTCCGGCCTGGATCTCCAAGATGTGGAGGAGGTCCAGATCGGCAGAGACACCTGCTGGCCAGGTGAGTGAGCAGAACCCCCGTCCGGCCCTGCCGGAGTGCACGTCCCATGGCTGCACGTCCCGCGTGCCGGGCTCTCCACAGCACCCCTGCATCAGGCACGACCACTGCCAGGACACCAGCTCATTTGTCCCTGCCTCAGTGCTCATTTCTGTCCTGGAGATGACCCCTACCCGGTTCAGTCCTAGTCTGTCACTGACCTTTCCCCAGGCTGTGAGTGCAGCCCAGACCCCTTCCCTGAGCCCCAGAGCTGTGGCCGGCCAGCATCCGCTGCTCAGTGGCACTCTGCAGCCAGAGAGTCGTCTGGGTCCCCTACCCATCGTGTGGTGCCCTGGGCCTCCACCAGTCCCCTAGTTCAGCTCTGGTCCCCACCCCCTTCCCTACAGCCTGGCTGGGGCAGCACTCCTCCCACCCCTAGCCACACGCCCGCCCTCACGCCACCCCATGGAAGCCCTGGGAGCCGACCCTCCCCGCCACAGTGTTAGGAGCAGCGGGCCAGGCCAGGAGACGGTGGCCACCCAGACTCCATCCTGTTCCCGGCGGTGCCCTGAAGTGGCCCCATCCCTGCCGGGAGCCCAGGCGGCCCCTTTTGGAGCAGGGGGCGTGGTCCAGGTGGGTCCGCCGTCACCCCGGGCTCCAGCAGCTAGAGCGGCAGAGCCGGGGTGCGGCGGAGGGAGAGGCCGATGCCCGAGGGGGTGCCATCTGCCCCTCCCCATCTCTTTTCAGACTCGGAGGCAGAGCCGGAGCAGGCCCCGTCGTCCCCTCACCCCCACCACCCTGAAGCCGGGGCGGACCAGGCCGGGGGGGCACTGAGGACCCTTTCCCGTAGACCCCGGTGTGGGGGCCGCTTTGGGCAGGAGTCCAGCTTGGAGCGGCCTGCGGGCCAGCCGCCGGGAGCCGCGCCCTGCTCCCAGAAGAGGGGCCCGTGGCGCGTGACGCTGTTGTCGCAGGGAGCCCCTGGGGCGGCGGGGGAGCCCGAGCGGCCCGGCGATCTGGAGGGCGGCCGGGGGTCGGGGCCCGGGGTCCGGCAGGGCGGCCCGCGGGGCGGGAAGCCGCACCGCTGCGAGGCCTGCGGCAAGAGCTTCAAGTACCGGTCGCTGCTGCTCAAGCACCAGCGCATCCACACGGGCGAGAAGCCGTACGCGTGCCACGAGTGCGGGAAGCGCTTCCGCGGCTGGTCGGGCTTCATCCAGCACCACCGCATCCACACGGGCGAGAAGCCGTACGAGTGCGGCCAGTGCGGCCGCGCCTTCAGCCACAGCTCGCACTTCACGCAGCACCTGCGGATCCACAACGGCGAGAAGCCCTACAAGTGCGGCGAGTGCGGCCAGGCCTTCAGCCAGAGCTCCAACCTCGTGCGGCACCAGCGGCTGCACACGGGCGAGAAGCCCTACGCCTGCAGCCAGTGCGGCAAGGCCTTCATCTGGAGCTCGGTGCTCATCGAGCACCAGCGCATCCACACCGGCGAGAAGCCCTACGAGTGCCCCGAGTGCGGGAAGGCCTTCCGCGGCCGCTCCCACTTCTTCCGCCACCTGCGGACCCACACGGGCGAGAAGCCCTTCGCTTGCGGCGCCTGCGGCAAGGCCTTCGGCCAGAGCTCCCAGCTCATCCAGCACCAGAGGGTGCACTACCGGGAGTAGCGGGCGGGCGGCCGCGGCGGGAGGGGCCCGGGTGCGCGGAGGTTGTAGAGAGAGGGCTCCCGCTGCCCCCTCTTCCCGAGCCGCGTCGCTATCCCCGCACGCCCAGCGGCCCAAATAAATTTTTAACTGATGGAAGTAGGAGTTGCTGCTGCCTGTGTCCGGAGAGGTGTGGCTGGAGTTTGGTCTCTGGGGGCCCTGCCAGGAGGCCTCCTGACTTAACCTGGACCCATAGCTGGGTGTTTTCAGGTGCAGGGAGCCCAAGTGGGGCAGGCGAGGTCAAGTGGTGGCTGCCCAAGGCAAGGGCCCTCCTGTCCCTTACCTTGAGCCGTGTGCGAAGTGGCCCAGGCTTCACAGCTTCCTCCAGCCTCCAGAAGAGGTGGAGTTCGGGGGGTGGGGGGACGGGATGTTTGCCCTCTGGTAGGCATACACCTCTGCGGCTTTGGCCCAGCCTTGGCTTTGGCCTTCCTCAGACCTGGCCTGCAGCTCTGACTTCAGCCTGAGGTACAGGAGAGAGATCAGCTAGGTGGAGAAGCCTGCATGTTCCCTGCCCCACCTGCTTCCTCCTGAACACTTCAGGGACCCCACCCCACACTGAGGAGCTGTTCAGCCCCTCCCGTGGCTGCAGCTCCGAGCTGGGCCTCCCCAGTTCCAAGCCCAAGGGCCTCTGGCTGGACTGCTTTACTTCTCTGGGCCACGCTCCCAAGGCACCATGGCCACCAAGCACTTTGGACTCCTCGCTCTGTGCCCCCACTCAGAGCAAGAGCAGGTGTAGGGGAGAGGAGTAAAAGTCAGGGTCAGGCAGTTTCTGAACCCCAGCTTTGAGGCTCCAGACACCTTATGAGTCACCTTTGCTGGCCTGAAATAGAAAAAGCCGCCTTCTCCCCCCAATACGGCAAGGGTCATGTGGGACCTCGGCGTTCCAACAGCCCTGCACGCACAGTCCCCAGGGCTTCACAGGGAGCGGGGGTGACAGACTGTGCACTGGAAGGGTCAGCCCACCACCTCTGTGCCCAGGCTGCACTCGGATGCTGGCACCGCGACCAGACCTGGTAGGCGGCCACCAAGAGCGGAACCTGGAGGTCTTCCACAGCGCCCTAGACTGTCCCTAGACGCCAGTGCCCCATGCACCTCTTACAAGGACTGGGTGGGACGGGGCCTGCACAGGTCAGACTGGACCTTTTTGTTCTATTCAGTCCTTCAACTGATTGAATGCGGCCCACCCACATAGGAGAGGGCGCCCCTTTCAGCCTGCTAACTGAAATGTTCATCTCCAGAAACAGCTTCACAGACAAACCAGAATAATGTCTGACCAAATGTCTAAGCGCCCCATGGCTCGGTCAAGATGACACATACAATTCACCACCACAAGCAAGGATAAGAATTGTCCTTAAGGCATAGGGTCAGCCTAATTCCTGCTGCTACAGAGGGGCTCTCGCCGTGACAGAGCGGAGCCGAAGGCAGCCCCAGACCCGCCTCCTTCTAAAGGGGCGAGGAGTCTTCTGAAGCTCAGGCAGCTTGGAAACATCCGGACCTGCGCGACGAAGCTTTGCACGCTGGAAAAACCGGCCGCAGGTTGGAGAGCGGCGGAGAGGACGGTCCCGCGGGGCCGCGGGGTGGGAGGCGCGGCAGAAGGAGCGCGTCCTTCCCTCCCCCGGCGCCGCCCGCTCCGTCTGGCGCCCCTAGCGGCAGGGCCTGGCACGGCCGCACCGGCCGGAGAAGCGGCGTTCGCGGGGCCTGGCGGGGGGTGGGGAGGGGGACGGCGGGGGGGACGGGAGGCCAGCGGGGAGCGCGGGTGGAGGTGAGGGACAAAACTTAAAGTGTGGAGCCACTCGCATCTGAGTGTTATTCACAAGAGAAATGCTAAAGGCCGCAGTTTAGTCCGTGCTCAGGTGGCCTCAAGCGACACTTTGCGGGAAATCCTCACCCACGTGCAACCCCCCCCACGCTGTTCCTGGGTCTCAGACACACGGCCACAGGGGCAGACCGGCGCCCAGTCGGGGCTGGAACCCGCAGTGCGCTCGAGAGACGAGGTGGATGTGCTGGCCGGGGAGGGCACGGGCTGGAGCGCGGCTTGCTGGAGCCTTTTGGGGCGGTGGGGCGAAGACCTGAGGACCGTCACGAACGCGCCAGCGGCCAGCGCGAGCTCAGGCTAGGTTCAACATCAGCGATTCACACCGGAAAGGAGCCAGTGAGTGGACCAGACATGGCGAAGCCTTTGGGGGGGGGGCAGTCGGTGCGGGATCAGAGTTGACGTGCAGAGACACCCTCTGAATGTGGCGAATGTGGAGAAGCGCGCTGGCTGATCGCGGAGTCAGGGAGGGGACCGTGGATGCCGGGCTCAGGGACTGGCCGCAGCCGTCTGCACTGGAGGGAACCGTGTCGCTGTCACCATGCGGGGTACGACCATCACCCAACACTCCTGGCGTCTGCGAAATACTAGCGAGAGGACCTGCCGCACCCCTGCAGCGGGCTGCCACCATGAAGCCTTCGGGCAAAACCCCCATGCCCCAAACACCAGCACCATCACGAGGGAAGCAGCAGGAGGTGACACTCTCCTTCCCTCGTGTTCCACCGCCACCACAGCCGGGGCCCTCGAGGCGAAGGGCTGTGTGCCGCACCCCCACGCTGAGCCCAGCTTGCCTTGGTTGCAGGAAGCCAGAGCTGTCTCCTGCCGCTGCTGCGGGCCCCACCGAGACGCCCAAGAGAGGGAGGCTTCTCTACAGTCTGTTGGACAGTGCACACATTTCAGGCGCGCTCCCCAGCCTCGCCCTCCCTGTTGTTCAGGCTGTACCTCCGCCTTGGGGTAGCTCCATACACCCCTGTCTTGGCCTTGGAGGTCTCATGCTGCGCTCAGCGAATTCTTCTCAGGCACCGGCCTCCCCCAAGACCCCTTGCCTTCTTTTCCTGAATCTTATTTCACGGGGTGTGAGCATCCAGTGAGAGGCCATCCGGTTACACCGGCCTGGGAACGTGCTGGAAAACAGCTCGCCAGGCCTGGGGTAAAGCAGGGAATCTGGGTTTGCTCCCAACACCCCCCCAGGGACAGTGACAGCGCTCCAGCTTGGGACCCTCTGGTCTCATGCGCCCTCAAAGGAGTAGCACCTGTGCGGGCAGGTGGGGCTCAGACCCCGCCTGGCCCGGCCGCTGGGACTGCCCGGCACACAGCCCGGCCAGCCGTCCCGGCCGGGGGCTCCGTTCTAAGCACCCGACTCCCTCGGCTGGCCGCAGGGCTCTAGGACTGGCCTTAGCGGTGCACGCGGTGCCCTCGCCCCAGTCCCAGTCCAGGCTGCAGCGGTGCCGGCCTCGCCGGGCGTTGCCCGCGGCCCTTCCTGCCCGGACCACTCCAAACCCCGCAGACCCGGGGGTCTCCACTCAGACGCTGGCCTCCCGAAGCCCCTCCTACGGCCTTCCGGGCCCTACACGCCAGGTGCCCCCGCTCATCGCCTCCGCGACCGCTGCGCGGAGGCTCCGGCGCCCCGGCAGCCCGGCACCTCGGACAGCTCCCGGCTCGCGCGCCCGCCTCAGTCTCTCGGGCGCCCCCGCGCGGGTCCCCGGGGCCGGTCTCCGAGCTTCCCGGGGCGCCCGGAAGTGCCGGCGGCGCGGGGCGGGACTTCCTGTGGGCGCGGCGCGCGCCTGCGGTTCCGCGGGCCGGGGTCGCGGCCGCTTCCGGCCTTGCGTCCTGTGGCCGCCGGGGCCCGCCGGGGCCCGCCGGGGCCAGGGCGGCTGGAGCTGCAGGAGGGAGCCGAGGAGGGGCGGCGGCGCGGGCGTCCCCGCTCCGGGGCCTCCTGGCTGCTGCTTCGCCGCGGCCCCGGCGTGACGCGCGCGTCCCCACGGCTCGGGCTTGCGGGGCGGTGCCGGCGACCCGGGCCCTCGTCGCCCTTCCGGGGGAGACTTACCGGGAGGAGACTTACCCAGCACCGGCGCGAACCCGGCGCGAACCCGGCGCGGGGCTCGCGGGAAGCCGGGCGGGGCCCCAGACGGAGAGTCGCCGTCCGCGCCGCACGGGGACCTCCGAGGGGACAGCTGCCCACGTGTGCCCGCGGACTCCCGGCCCTTTCCTGGGTCTCAGGCAGGGGATGTCCTCTGTCCAGACCCGCCCGCGCCGGCCTGGGAGGCGGGTGCTGTGACCCCGGCCCAGGGCCTCCCGGCCGGCTGCCCCGGTGAGCACCCCCGGCTCGCCACCAGCCCGCAGAGGGTCGGCGGTGAGCCACACCTGGAACAGACGGAGGGACCTGCAGGCACAAGGGGCAGATCGCTTCCCTGGACCGCGACCCACTCGTCCGCCCAGCAGCACCCTCCGCCGGCCCCGCCTGGGAGAGGGCACCAGGCGATGGAGCAGGAGGCCTTTCACGTCTCTGAAAGGCCTAGACACTGTCCACGGTCCCTGCCCTCCAAGGGCCCTTAGGCGTCTTTAAAATCCTTGGGAGTGTGTTCGTGGATTCGGGTTTTCCCTCGCGGGCCTCTCCTGAGCCTGAGCCTGTCCATGGTGTCGCCGCGGGGCGGCCTCACGTTTCCTGGCCCCTGAACTCGGAGAGCTTGCCCAAAATGCACGGCTGCTGTGGGACACGGGAGACGGAATTTTCCTGGCGCGGAGTGGTTAGCGGAGTGGTTAGTTTATCAGCGTGTAATTTAACATACTTAAAACTCCCCCACCTTCAGTGGCCTGTCCCTGTGGGGGCCTGGCCTCAGATCGCGGGCCTCACCTGAGCACGCGGTGCCGCTCGCGCGCACCCTCAGACCGGCCCCCTGGGCAGCGACCTGCGGCTCCGGGTCAGCGTCCTGCCCGCAGAGGCTCCAGCCAGACCTCTCAGAGGTGGGGCCTCCCAGGCTGGGCCGCAGGGCTCTCCTCACGGCTCGCCATTCTGCATGATCTTGATCTCCATGCTTTTGGCGGTTTGAGGGAAGTCAGTAAAAAGCAGTATCTTTGGCCGGAAGTTCTGGTTTATTTTTCGGAAAGGTAAGCAGATCCTACATATTTTCGGCGACTTTGCTCTGTCGCACTAGCACCGGGCCAGCCTGAAGCACACGAAACACAAGCTGCAGGGGCATCTTTCCAGTCCGACACAGGGCGCGGAGACCCTCCTGCGGGGACCCCGGGGCAGCCGGCCAGCGCCCCGAGCAGGCTCAGTGCAGTGGTGCAAGCCGGCGCTCTGTCCCGCCTCCCCGCTGCCGTGAGACAACGCTACACCAGCCAACTTGCCGCCTGCAGGCTCTCCTCCCCCTACCCCTGCAGGAACCACAGTCCCAGCTCCTGAGCCTCCCAGGTGAGGCCCATCCATGAGGAGGCCAGACCCCCAGGGGGTTAAGCTGCACTCCTCACATGTGGGAGTGAGGACGGGCCAGGGGCACACTGCCAGCCCTTTCCCGTGTCCCCGTCACAGCTCTCCTGCCACCCGGCCCTGGGCCCTTCTCAGCCTGCCTCTGGCCTGGCCTCCCCCCTGCTCCCAACACACCCCTTCCTATCCGGAGCATCTGTCCTTGCTGCCTTTTAATCCCTCACCCAGGCTCTAAGAAGACCCAAGGCTCCACGCTGTGGCTTGGAGTCTGATGATACTTGCATGTGCCGCACAAGGAGGAGCAGATTCTGCTGGAAATCCTGGCGGAGACAGACCCCCGGGGTGTGTGTGAGAGGAGAGGGGGTGGGCAGAGCTCCCAAGGCCTCGCCACTGGGCCAAAGACCTGTTGGGTCCTGCAGAAGCCATGGGGTGCCCTGGGGCTGGTGGGGCTGCCCCCAAGGAAGACGGGAACCATGACACGAGCCCGGAGGCAAAGGCAGCGTTACCTGAGCCTGGTGACCCACCAGAAACTGGACAGGTGGGAGACGCCGTAGCTGTGGCCCCGGCTGGAGGGGACACTCAGAATCCAGTAGGTGTGGGGAGATCCAGTGGGCCAAGCCAGCAATTCCCCCGGCGGAGTTCTGCAAGGTCACCCGGTGCGGGGGCCCTCGCGCTCCAGCCTTGGAAGCTTCCCGGCGGGAGCAGCTTCCCGAGGGCGCTGGGGGCTGGAGGGGTTTGGGCCTCCGGCCGGACGCGGTGAAGCAGGGGCGCAGGCCCACGCGCGCGAAGCCTTGCGAGCCCAGGAGAACCTCGTGCACAGCTCGCCCTTCACGCCGCACCCGCGGCCCCACAGCGGCGAGCGGCCCCGAGCGCGCCCAGAGCGCAGACGCGCCTCCAGCCGCTGCCGGCCCCTGACCCAGCGCCGTCGGTCCGCGAAGCCCAGGGAGCCCCGCGGCCGCGCCAGACGCTGGGGTGCGCCCTCACCCCGGGCCAGGCTAGCCGGGCCCTACCGGCGGGAGACCCAGCGGCCTGCCGTGGACAGACTCGCGGGGAAGCGCAGGAACGGAGGGCGGCGCGGACCCACCGCGGCAGCCCCGCGCCGAGCCCCGGACCGAAGCTCCCGCCCAGCTTTCCTGCGGCCGTCGGTGCCGACGGTCCTTCCACTGCCAAAGGGCTCTTACGAAGGGTCACTACGCAAATAGTCCGTCCTGTCCAGCCCCTCACATAGTTTGCGGGCTCCTGGTCCGGGTCCTTGCCCCGCGACACGGAGTCGTCCGCTCCCTGGCAGCTCGCCCCGGGCCGTCGGGGGGGCAGGTGCGAGGGGGCAGGGTCGCGCAGCCCTTCGGGTCTCAGGGCTGGGATCGCGGGCTCGGGGCGGGGCGGGGCGGGGACCGTCCTGCAGCACCGAGGGGGCGGGGCCGGCGGCCTGGGGAGAGCCTGCGCCGGGGGCGGGGCCAGGGGGGGCCGGCGGCGGGGCGGGGCGGGGCGGGGGTCCCGCAGGTGGTGGGAGCCGAGTCTGGGGAGCGGAGGCCGGACTTGTCGCTGGGAACGCCGCTTGTGGGAGGAGCCGCCCGCCACAATACCCGAGGTATTCCCTGGAATGCGTAGGGAAAACTGTCTCCTTCGAGAACATCCTTTTAAAATGTCTTAATTTTTACATGTTTTTTATAGTTAGAAATAAGTAATGCAGTGTGTGGTGGGCGTTTGCGGATGCCGGCGGCCGGGAAAAGCCTCGGCACGAGATGCGGAGGCTGGACGGGCAGGCTGCCCTTGGGGACTGTCGGACCGGAGAGGCTCCAGAGGAGGCCGGGGCCTGGCCGGAGGGACGGGGTGGGCTGCAGGGTCCTGACGAAGCTCTGGGCCGCGCAGCCTGTGATCTCCATTCTGCCCTCTTCACTGGGATTGTGAAACTTCTTTTGGACCAGAAGAGTACCTATCCTGGGGTGGGGGTGGGGTTTCCAGACGGCCTGGGCTCATTCCCTCCTGGCCCCACTGCTGGCCATGAGCCAGGGCTGTCCTCCGTGGTCTTGGCCCTCATCTTTCTCCTCAGGTCACAGCAGGATGACACACCCTAGTCCCCATGAACCTGGCTGTGCCTACAGCTTGCAATAGAAGGGAAGCATGACGAGCCAGCAGGCTTTCTTTAGATTCTTTTCGCCCTCTGCTTAGTGACCAGCAGTGTTTTGTCAGCCTGGGCCCGGAATGAGGAAGACTGATGGAGCAGAGCCCGCCAGCTGGTTCCCAGCTGGTTCCCAGCCACAGAGACTGGGTGCTGGTGTCTCAGTACCAAAGCAGCCAGGATCATCCTGACTCGGTGAGGCTGTCACTTCCTTTACCCATGTGCCAGCTCCTTCCTCGGGAAACCCCCACTTTCTCCTCTGCAAAGTAGCGTCTCTCTCTCAGGGACCTTACTACCAGAAGGGGTAGTAAGGTGACACAGTGAGGGGCTACAGACAGGCTGTACCAGCAGAGGGACAGACCCCCTGTACGGCAGGCTCTGCAGACCAGTCGGCGAGACTCTGGCCCTCACCCCCTCAGCACAAGCCTGGCCTGGCTGACAGCTGCTCCAGGCACCTGCCCCGTCTTGGGGGCCCAGGGCCTGGACCCTCGAAGTCAAGCGACCACTGCCAAGGCACCAGTGTGAGCAACAGGAACTCCTTGGCAGCATCTGGGGTGCCCCCAGGCTCAGAAGGACTGGGGCCAGCCCACAGGGGCAAGCACTGCTCCAGCAAGGCAGGGAATGCAGGTTTCCTGGCGGGGACCAGAACCTTGCTCGGCCCAAGTCTCCCTGTGGCCTTCCCAACTCTCATCCCTGCAGCGCCCTGTGTGGCCTCGGGCTCCAAAACGATCTAGGGGCACAGAGGGAGAGCAGTGCTCCCCAGAAGGCAAGGCATGCTCTTGAGGGAAGGGGTCCTTAAAAGAAGCAAGTATAGGTCCCTCGGGTCCCTCCCCCCGCCAAACCTGCTGGAAAAGAAAAATAACATGCAGGCCAGGATGGGGTCACCGCTCTAGCCAGCGAAGAGAAAGCCCTCTCCAGCCTCCTGGTTGTCAGAGCAGTTCCAGCAAGACAGGAAGTGGACCCCAACCCATTTTTTTATATAATAGAGGCAAAGTATTTTGTAGAAAATTTGGGAAACGGAGACAAACAGATGTCACAGTAGTTCTGTGTGGCAGAAATGTACTCTTCAAATTTGTTTTTATCTACACAGATCCTTTTCTCCCAGACCTTTTTAGATGGTTTGCAAACACCAAGTGCTTTGGTCTCCTAATGCCTTTGTGTGTGCTTCCTACCCTCGGGTGTTCTACGGAGCCACAGGACAGTCCCTGCCCCCAGCTCTGCCCACTGCTGTCACTTCAGTGCATTCCCTCCCATCCAGTGGCCATATCCTGCCTCCGGCTGCCACGTGTCTTCACGGTTCCTACTGTCCTCAGCAACTCCGCCTTGCTCCTCGAGGATGGCTTACTAGTTGCAAAGGGAGAAGAGGAACTATACAGTGGGAAACCCAGACAACACTTGGACCATGTAATCAAAATGATCCCTAGTTAGTGACCAGCCGACAGATGCAGCGGACACCTCACTGCGGTCCCCCCTCTGGCAGTGTAGGACCCGTGTTTGGTAAGGAGGAAAGGGAACGAGTCTGTGGACAGTGCCGGTGGAGCTTTCCAGGCTGGGAAGCAGAAGGAGCAAAGGCTGAGAGAAAGGCAGGAGCAGGCTGGCAGGTCCCGGGAATGACAGCAGGTCCCACGGTTGGGAGATGGAGAGGCGGTGCTGGATGTGCTGGGGTGACGGGCCAGCGCCAGGCTGATGAAGGGGAGGGCGCGCTGGGCACAGCAGATGGCACGGAGTTCCTAGCTCCTGGAGAGCCAGCGCCCTCCATGGCCGCCACTGCTGGCCCAGCCCAGCTATGACAATCCCCCTCTTCTTGCCCGGCACCGGGGGCCACTCACTGCCTGTGCTTCTGTTTGGTGAGTGGGGTTAAGGACACAGAGCGGACACCACTGCAAGAGACTTTTGTAGAAGCCTGTAGAGAGGATCACTGTCAGGGAGCAGGTGAACGCTTCCAGGGGCCCTCCGTGCTCTGGGGTTTCTGTCTGAACGAGGGGGCTGAAGAGAGGCCACAGAAGTCACTGACAGGAAAGCTCCTGGGCACGGAGAGACAACCGTATGGTGCCTTGGGGACATGCTGTTCGAGACCCAAGCCCCATGACGCACACGTGTGGCAGATGCTGTGAAGGTTTCTCAGCAGCGATGAAACATGACAGCGTCCACTGTGTTGAGAAACCCCGGAATGCAGTGCCCGTGGGAAAGCCCGCATCCCGGCGAGGAGGGGAGGGACACCAGGAACTCCTAACTCCCACCCTCAGGACCTGAAGCCCGCCAACATCCCCAGCCTGGAGGCAGGCGCCACCCCTTGGAGCCTCAGGAGAGCCCCGGTCCCCACCCACACCTCAGGGCACCCTGGGACCGACCCAAACACAGGCGTGGCTGGGCTGGCCCGACTCCCTGACCCAAACAAATGGAGATCGTAAAGGTAGGGAAGCTAAAGAAACATCATTTTTTCTTCATTGATTCTTTAAAAGACTTTGAGAGAGAGAGAGAGATCACAGAGCGGGGAGGGTCAGAGGGAGACGCGGCCTCCCTGCTGAGCCGGGAGCCGATGCGGGACTGGATCCTGGGACTCCAGAATCACGACCCGAGCCAGAGACCGTCGCTCCACTGGCTGGGCCCCCCGGGCGCCCCCAGAGTGCGGTTTCCCCGCTAGACGCGAGCACACGGGCCTCGGAACGGCCGACGCTTGTTCCCGCCGCAAGCGGCAGCCAGAAGGTCCTCACTGAGCTCTGTCCCCCGCGCACACGCCCGCGTACACCCGCACACGCCGCACACGCCCGGAGGGGCCAGATCCCGGCCGCGTCCCAGCGAGCGGCGGACCGGCCTGGGCGGGCATCAAGCCCCTGCCGCCCCGCACGCCTCTGGCAGGGCCGCACCCGGGCCCCAGGCCACGCGGGCTCACGTCCCCCCGAGTCCGCCAGAGCTGCGGCTGCCCTCGTCGCCCGCCACGAAACGTCCCCACCGGCTCCGCTCGCGCCGGACGTCGGCCCCCGCGAAGCCCAGCGCCCGCACGGCGGGTCCTCGGCCCCCAGTGCGGGGGCGCGGAAGGCCGGCGGGGAGGCCCAGCGGGCGCAGGGGGGTCCGGCTGCCGAGCGGGGGCCGCGCGCCCGAGGGGGCGGCTGCGGGGCTCCCTCCCCGCCGCGGGCGCTCGCGGCCCCTGGCCCAGGGCGCTTTCCCCACACCCGCCCCGGCCCCGCTGCTCCCCCGCCCCTCGCCCCCGCCCACGGCCCCCGGACTCGGCCCACCCCTCCCCCACCCCTGTCCGCCCGCAAGGCCTTCGCCCGCGCCTTCGCTCATCCCGCGGCCCCCGACCCCCACCCGGGCCTGGCTGGAGGCGAGGGAGGAAAGACGGGAGGGTCGCGGCTCTAGGAGGCCGGCGGGCCGGAGCGGGGCGGCGGTGGGGTCCGTGAAGACGCGGCGACCGGAGCCAGCGCCCGGGCCGCCAAGCTGGGGAGCCGCCCCGGGGGGCAGCGAGGTGCACGGCCCTCCCGCGGCCTAGAGCGGCACCGGAAGTGCCCGCGCCGCGGCCGCCCGGGCAGCAAGGTCCATAGTCCTCCCGGCGCCTAGAGCGTCACCGGAAGTGCCGCGCCGCTGCGGCCGCCCGGGCAGCTGGGTCCATAGTCCTCCCGGCGCCTAGAGCGGCACCGGAAGTGCCCGCGCCGCGGCCGCCCGGGCGGAAGGGTCCATAGTCCTCCCGGCGCCTAGAGCGGCACCGGAAGTGCCCGCCGCCGCGCGGGGGACGGCGGCGGTTCCGGCGAGCGGAGGGGCTGCAGGTGAGTGGCGGGGTCCGGCGGCGGGCCGCACCCGAGCGGGGACCTGGGGCGCGGGCGCGGACACGTGCGCTTATGCGGGGCGCTCGCTTCGGAAGAGCTGCAGGTGCGCCGTGGGGAGTGACAGCGGAGGGGAGTCGCGGCCTGAGCCGCGAGACGGCGCGGGGACGGCTCCCCCGACCGTGTGACCGCCGGGACCGGCCCCCGACCCGCGCGGCGGCCCCGGACAGCCCCGCCCCGCCCCAGCCAGGCGGACGGCGGCGGGCACGGCGGCCCTGGTCCCGGGGGGTCGCCGGGGGCCGCTGCGTCCCCCGCGGCTCCGGCCCTTTGCGGCGCAGATTTCCGTCGAGACGAGGCCCTCGGCTTGCTCGGCCGCACGTTGGGGCGCCGCGTCCGTGCGGGTCGCGCTCCCGGCGCCGCGCGGTGTGGGGTCGCTCCCGCAGGTGTTCCGTCCCGAAGAGTAGGAACGGGGTGTTTCTGTGAAGATGGTACTGGTTTGCCGGAGACAGAGAACCGGGGCAGCGGCGGGCAGAGGGGACCAGGCTCCCCGCCGAGCAGGGGCCGTCGGGCCGGAGCGCAGGACCCGCGATCGCCCGACCGCAGCCGGAGGCAGGCCCTGACCCCACGGAAGCGCCCGGGCGCCCCGCGTCGCCGTCCTCCGCGGCGAATCAGGGGTCGGACCCTCGAGGGTCCAACGCGGCGCTGGCCGCCTGCCAGCTCTTCCGTGGGTCCCGGGGTGACTTCAGCGCTCGCCCTGATTTCCCACCAGTGTGTCGCGCTCCTCACGAGCAAGGCCGGGAACCTGGGTTAGAAACCTGCCGTCGACCCCCGCCCCGCCCCAGGTTCCTTCTTTCCTTCTCTGTGTCCGCACTGGACTTCCTCGCGTGGTCGCGTCTGTCCGACGGTGCCTCTGGTGTTAGCGCGCAGGGTCCTCCTCCGGCCAAACCTGCACCAGTCCAGTAATTTCCTGTTTCCCTGGTTTCCTAGTTTTATGATCAAATCTTTATAATTACCGAGAGAAGCCGTACATCCCTAGATGTGTCTGCAGACATCTGAGGACTGACCAGCGGGCGCTGGGCTTGCTCGTGGAGGTGCAGGACCAGGCCGGCAGCTAGTCCGGGGCTGCCGCCTCCAGCGGTGCCCGCCGGGGCAGGGCTCAGGGACGCCAGCGTGGTCCAGACGGCGTTCCCAGACTGCACCCTATGGAGCCCTAGCTACTGGGGCGTCCGTTTAGTCATGACTTCGAGTTCTAGTGGCAGACACAGGCCCGTGCAGTCCCCAGCAGTGCCTCTGCTGTCAGCAGTGGCTCCCCTGTCACGTTCTCCCCTTGTCTTCTCTCTTACCCAGGCAGGGATTCCCACTCCTGGTGCTTCTGCAAGGCACGGCAAGGAGAGCCCCCAGACTTGGGTCTCCAGAACGCCACGGACAGGGCTACCCTGATGGACACACACACAGGTGAGGGGTGGGCAGCAAGGTGGGCTTAGGGAGGAGGGAACAGCTTAGGAATCGGGGCTCCCAGAGCCCACCTGCCTGGCTGCTAGGGGATGTAGCTGGGCTCGGGCAGCACTTCCTTGTCCCTTTGTTGCCTAACACAGCTCCCACCCTACCGCCTGCTGTCCTCGTCACTCCGTGTTCCATCCCCTTGCTCTCGTGGCCACACTCTGCACCCCTCTTCCTCTGCCCCTCCCCTGCCTGGAGACTTCTGAGAACGAGACTGTTAATTCTGGCCCCATTTCTCAGGGCCCGGCTAGCCTGGGCTCAGACTAGGAGGCCCGGAAGAGTATGGAGAGAAAACCTGGCTAGTCTCTCCCCTCCCAGGCTCCAGACCCTCCTCTGTTCTGAAGGTTTAAGGCCTTGATTGCGGGCTGTCGAAGCTGAGGACTCCTGTCCCGCTTACCATTGTCACTGTGGCCTGGGACGATGCCCGACCCCTGCCCAGCATGGACACTCGCGCTGCCGCAGGCTCTCCCACCTCCCGGCTCTGGTGCAGCGTGCTCGGCAGCAGGAGCCTGGCTGGAGTAGACCCTGGCCCGCAGAACGTACTGCAGACCCCCTGCCCACACACCTGCACCCGTTCTCCCTGGAAGCCAGAGAACCCCTGCGTCAGGTGGTTCAGCCGCTCTGTGTCCACGAACACACGCTTGTCCCTTCTTTGGGTCTGCCATGAAGCTGCCCTTCAAGTCCCGGGCTTGCCAGGCCTCCCTTGTCTGACCATCCTGGCCAGATCTGTCCCAACGGGGCTCTTCACTGTCCTGCGGTTTTGGACCAAGTAACGGTTTTAGCAAATGTCAACATACACAGAGTGGCGGAGAAGAAACAGGTCACAACAAAGCACACATTTATAAAGGGAATAGGACCACTGTGTCCTGGTTGCTGGTCTCAAGCACATGCCCTGGGGTCCGTGGCCTGAAAGCAGGCTGCAGGAGAGCGTGAGACCGGAGGTGGTGCTGATGGGGCTGGTGCACGTCAGTCGGGAGACCAGCAGCTGTTGCCAGGGCCCTGAGTTTCTTGGTTCGAAACCAAGTTCTCACCTTTTGGGAAGACTTCCCTCCACCAGGGTTTCTCAGCCTTGGCACTGGACATCCTGGGATGGAAGACTTCTCGTGGCTTACAGGGTGTCCTGGGCGTTCTAGAATAGTCAGCATCCCTGGTCTCCACCCACAGAAGGCCAGGACCACCTCCCGCAGGTGTGACAACCAGAGATGGTTCCCACATAGCCAGTGTGCCCCCCCGGGCAAAACTGCCCCAGTCGGGAACAAGGCCTCCAAGTTTAGGGCTCCTCAGGGCACCCTGGGAGGTCATCACTGAGAGGATTCCCCCCTTCACACCCACACGCACACTCAGGGCTGCCTGCTGGGGGCTGGGATGGCCTCAGGAGGCAGGACCCAAGGCCTGACCCACTGGAACTGGGTCAGCTTTTAATTCTGAATATTTCTTTCTTCAAAACCAGTGCCTATGAGTTGTTTTCTTGAACTTCTAAGTCTGCCAAACCTCACGACCAGACTGGGCCTTCCTAGAGGGCCTCCTGTTTCTTGGCCCTGTGCCTGGGGTCTCTCCCCATCTCCAGGTGCTCAGGTGGGTGGCCCCCTAGTTAGTTAGTTAGTTAGTTAGGGAGTCGATGGAAAGCGGCTGTGGGTGCCTGCCCGCTCCACCGGCCCCCGGGAATCCTGGCCTTGCCCTGCCCCCACCCCCCACGCAGGAGCCTCTGTCACCTGGGCGGGCTCAGTCCTTGACAGGTGCTCTGTTACAGCGGTGCAGGCACAGCCCCCTCGGTCCCCTTAGAAAGCTGCCCTGGGGGCTGCCCTCCTACCGAACCACCTGCAAGGAAGCATCCTTGTCTCACCTCCCGGGTGCTCCCATAGACCCTGTGAATGTGGCAGGAACTGCCTGGTATTCTGCCTTGTGGCCACATCCCTAAAGCCGTTTGTCTTAATGGGCGTGTGGTCTGTGCCCAGGAGCCAGCAGGGCCAGCAGCCTCACCACCGAGCAGCCAGGACTGGGAGGCCCTGCAGTCCAGCCCGCTGGCTCCAGACGCTGGCTGTTGCTTGTTCTTGCCATGGATTGGTCTCTGAGGAAGGATCCTCTTACTTGCCTGGACCAGAGGCCTTTGAGTTTGGTGGGTCATGGGGAGGTGTCAAGGACAGAGTTGTCGGGGGGTCCAGAGCTGGGGAAGTGAGCTGGGACGAGAACCCGTGCCTCCCGGTCCCTCTGCCTCGGTGTTCCTCTGGCAGTGTTCTTTGCCTTACCGGCCATACAGCAGAGCCAGCGGCACTCAAGGCCCGGGCTTCTGCCTCCTGCTGTCCTGAGCCTGAGGGGAGAGGCTCAGGCCACCCTGGAGTCCCAGTGGAGGGACCACAGGCACTGGGGAGAGCTGGGCAGGCGTCGCGCCGGTCTGCCCCACACCGTTACTGTCAGCTCTGCCCATACCCCAGCGGCCACCACCCTGTCCACGCCCATGCAGCTGTGTGCCCTCAGAGCTTCCTTAGGCCTCCAGTCACTCGCCTCTGACCCTCTTTTCCAGCTTCCCTGGCACAGGTGACGGGTGGTAGCCAGGCTTCCTGCCGGGCTCCTTCAGTGGCCGAGCAAGGGGCTCAGAGTGCCAAGCCAACGCCAACGCAGGAGGCTTTGGAAGAAGAAGAGCCTTGCCAGGGAGAGAGAGTGCTGGGCCCATTACAGGGGCCTCCCTGGGCCCTGGGGCTTCTGGACGGCTGTGGGAATGAGGAGGCCGGAGACAGGCCCAGAGATTCCCTGAAGATACCAGTTGTTTCTGCGAAACCTGGAGGGCAGAGCGGTCTGGATGGCAGAGTGTCCCCGTCAGAGGCCTCCCCAAACGCTCGCTCTGCCTCAAACAGGAGGGGCCCCCACAAAGGGCGGCCTTATCAGTGTGGCACCTGTGACCGGAGCTTCAAATGCTATTCGGACGTGGTGAAGCACCAGAGCATTCACTCCGGGGAGAAGCCGTACGCGTGCAGCGACTGCGGGAAGGCCTTCATCCACAGCTCGCACGTGGTCCGGCACCAGCGCACCCACCACGGGGAGAAGCCCTACGTCTGCAAGGAGTGCGGGAGAGCCTTCAGCCAGAGCTTCAACCTTGTCCGGCACCAGCGAACTCACACGGGAGAGAAGCCGTACGGATGTGCTGAGTGCGGCAAGTCCTTTGGTCAGCGGTCAGACGCCGCCAAGCACCAGAGGACACACACGGGCGAGAGGCCGTATGCATGCAGCGAGTGCGGGAAGGCCTTCCTGCATAGCTCCAATGTGGCCCGGCACCAGCGCACCCACCATGGGGAGAGCCCCTACGAATGTCAAGAGTGCGGCCAGGCCTTCAGCCAGAGCTCCAACCTCCTGCAGCACCGGCGAGTGCACACGGGTGAGAAGCCCTACGCCTGCCCCGAGTGCGGACGCGCCTTCAGCCGGAGCTCCTTCCTCAGCGAGCATCGGCGCATCCACACCGGAGAGAAGCCATACGCCTGCGGGGAGTGTGGCCGCGCCTTCAGAGCCCTGTCGGGCTTCTTCCGGCACCGGCGGGTCCACACGGGGGAGAAGCCTTTCTACTGCACCAAGTGCGGCCGCGCCTTCCGCCTGAGCTCACACCTGATCCAGCACCAGCGCGTCCACGGCACAGACTGAGCCTGCAAACGGGCCGGGATGCGGTGGGTGCAGCACCCGTGAAACTGGCTGCGCCTGGAGGGCTGTGTCCTTCCTCCCACCTGCATGAGGAGGACGAGCGAGCAGCCTGGCACTTCAAGTTCTCGCCCATGGGGAAGCCCCTAGTGCGCCTGCTGCTCCCCGGCTGGCGGTCAGAGGAGAAAGAGTCCAAGGAAGGCTGGTTTTTTTTTTTTTTTTTTTTTTTATAAAAGATTTTATTTATTTATTTGACAGAGAGAGAGATCACAAGGAGGCAGAGAGGCAGGCAGAGAGAGAGGAGGAAGCAGGTTCCCTGCTGAGCAGAGAGCCCGATGTGGGACTCGATCCCAGGACCTGAGATCATGACCTGAGCCGAAGGCAGCGGCTTAACCCACTGAGCCACCCAGGCGCCCGGAAGGCTGGTTTAATAGGGAACAAAGGCGTCCCCGAAGGAGGGCGATCTGATGAGGACACGTGTCCCCTGAGACGGATTTCGTATGGGTAGCACTTGCTGACGTGTGATTCACATTTGTGTACCGCATAGATCTGAAGGGCTGGGTTTTATGAGATTTGACGAATGCGACCTGTTTTGACCTTTAGAACCGCTGTGTTCTCAAGATAATAGACTGTCTCCATTGCCCCCTTAGCCTCAGAGGCACCCAGTGACGTCGTTTCTGTGGCTCTAGTTTTGCTCGTTCTAGAACCTTACGTAAATAGGATGATCTCACATATACTTTTTAATGTCTGGCTTCTTTTCCTCTGCTTAACGTTTTTGAGATTTATCTATTGGTGGTTCTCTGTTTTGCGTTATTGTTTTCTTAGTTCCATGGCGGTTTTTAAAAGGCAAGAGTCCCTTTCTATTTTGTGTCAAAGCTCTGAGTTTATGTCTGTGTCTCTCCATCCGAGTAGGAGCTCCTGTAGCCAGAACTGATTGAATACAGCCCTCAATTCAGAGGATGCCAGAACGGAACATACTCCACCAAAGGGTGTCTGTGAAGTATCTTGGGAAGGGTGTAAGAGATGCCCCACAGAGACAGGGTGGGCCAGAGGCGAGGACACAGATCTGCTGTGTTTTCACGCCATTTCAGAGAATGCTGCTTGCAGAGCTCTGCTCAGTCTCTTAAAGGTAGTACAAGAAAAGGAAGTTTAAGATATTTGTAATTTTTTTTTTTTTTTAAATTTTACTAAGTTAACATACGGTGCAGTATTGGTTTCTGGAGTAGAATTCAGTGATTCAAGATATTTGTACTTTTGGGGCACCTGGGTGGCTCAGTTGGTGGAAAGGGGAAGGAAATGAAAAGGGAAAGAAAGATATCTGTGCTTTCTGCAGATGTTTCCTAGGCACACACTTGTCCAGACTCTGTGCACTGTTCTGGGAGAGACAAAACCAGCCTGACACATGTACTCAGAGACTCTACAGGTTAGAGAGTGACCCAGACAAGGAAAGCCTCTGTGTAGCGCCCAGTGACAAGCCCAGGAACAGCAGTACGTCCAGAGTACCAAGAGCACAGACAGTTGGGGCAGGAGAAAGACACTGGGCAGACTTCCCAGGAGGGCTGATTCCAGAGCCCTTTCTTCAAAAGATTTCATCAACAGATGGGCTCAGTGTCGTGTACAAAGCAGAGGTCAGGGTGCACTCGGGGGTGTGAAAGGGTACGAGACGTGTGCACACTCATGAAACCTTGGAATCTGCAGTCAGAGAAGGCAGAAAGTAAAACTCAAGTGAATTCACTATTTATAACTTACTATTTCACATCATACCACAACAGCTCCTTGGATACAGACATGTGTTATTCGCCAGAAATGGAAAGAAGGAATGGCAAAGTGTCTTTGTTGCATGTCCTAGAACTCTGCCATAATGAATCGAGTGAGGTCATCTTGTTGAAAGTTTACTGTAATGACTAAGAAAAGTCAGCAGTCACCTGGCCATGAGTCCTGGGGCCCAGCTTCAGGATCCCAATCTGTGCTGGCCAGGCCGTGGTTCAATGCCATTTCCTGGTTATCACCTGCTCCAGTTGGTTGTGTTATTTTGGGTCCCATAAGCAGCTGGGACCTCTAAAATCGCTGTACAAGTTTAAAGCTCTCGGGGGTCACCTATTTCTTTTCTGATGCAAGCTTAGGCCAAGGGCTATGCAGCCTGTGGAGGCAGAGCTGCCCTCAGGTGGATTCAGTGGCACCACAGCTACTGGGTGCCTGACTCTTGGACCAATGGGGAGGTAGAAAACTGAGCCCCCAATTCAGGTGCTGAGCCCAAATCCTCAGATAAGCTGAAGGGTCCCAGGTTCATGGTGCCTCTCAGAGACCAGTAGAAGCCAAAGCAGTCACACTTTGGAGGAATTAGACCTGCAGTATTCCTGTTTGTAAGGTCAAGCAATGAACTTAAAGATCACCAACCACACGGGAAGTTCTCACTGAATGAGGGCCAAGGAAAACAGCAAACAGTAGACAGAAACCTCAAAGAACTGCAGATGATGAAATCACCAGGTGATACAAGCAAGGGAACAGTTATGTGTGAAGTGTGCACAGAAATAAAGAAGCCAGTCACAGCAATGAGAAAGCAATATCAGACTATCAAGTATGGACGGGCAGGGTTTTTAAAGACCTTTTAGAATGAAAAATACAACTGCTGAAATAGAACTCAGTGGGTAGGTTAAATAGCAGAGAGATGCTGCTGAAGAGAGCATTAGTGTAGTGGAAGACACATCCAAGGAAATCGGATACCACATAAACAAGTTGATGAAAAATCTAAAGGAAATGTGAAAAGGTTTGTAAAGCAGAATAAGGAAGTCTGGCGTAAACCGGATAGGAGCCCCCAGAGAAGAGAGTGCAGGAGAGGACACCCAGTGAGGCCCTACGATGACATGCCCCCTGATTATAACAATTCCAACTTTTTTATTAAAAGATTTTATTTATTTATTTATCTGTCAGAGAACGCACAAGCAGGCAGAGTGGCAGGCAGAGGCAGAGAGAGAGAGCAGGCTCCCTGCCGAGCAAGGAGCCTGACACGGGACCCGATCCCAGGACCCTGGGTCATGACCTGAGCTGAAGGCAGCAACTTAACTGACTGAACCACCAAGGCATCCCGCCAAGTCCAACTTTGTCAGCAGCTGGCTGCTGCAGCCCACCCAGTCCCTATTCTCCAGCAGGCTCAATCTCCCATCCTGTGCCGGACTCAGAATGGAGGTGAAGGTGAGGTTGGGCAGGGAGACAGCACCCAACCCCAGCTGGAGATGAGTGTCTACAGCCCCCACCTGAACTGAGTCCCCCCCCCCCCATAATCAGGCCAGCAAGACAATCAGTGAAAGGAGAGGACACTGAACTCGTTACCAATACACTGGAAGTTCCAGCCAGCCTCAAGACCCAGAACCGCCACCCCCGACATGTCAGCTACAAAGGACAATGGTAATCAAGCTGTGCTGGTAGACAGCTGAGACGCCTAGAAGGGCTGGCATCTTTGTGGGCTCATTCATTCTTCGCAAGGACAAGCTTCTGCACTTTACAGGACTGGATTTCTTTGGAGCCCCCATTTATAGTGTCCCTTCAAGCTTTTCTTTATTTACTGAAAAACCACATCTGGGCAGCATAATGTCTTTGAAGCAGCGTACATAAAGAGAAATCCATACCTAGACACAGCACAGTGAGAGCACAGCCCAGCAAGAAAGACGTTCACATTGTCCCAGAGAAAGGCTCAATTGCTCCCAAAGGAGCCAGCGGCCCACCCTCAGTGGATTTTTCAAAGAGGCATAGAGGGGGCAGTTGGCTTCACCTCTTTGAGGCACTGGGAGGAAACACCTGTCAACCTAGAATTGCATGCGCAGCAAAATTATTTCTCATGAAGGTGAAAACAGACATTTATAGATAAGTAAAATATAAGATCGTTTACACTAAGGGACTTCCACTGAAACAACCTCTGAAGTTTATACAGCAAAGAGGGTGAAAATGACTGCAGAATGATGGTCTTAGGACACGGAGTGGGGAGCAAGCAAAATGACCGATATGAATGAGGTCCAAACGCTGTCTGTATAAAAGAATAATGTCTCCTGGAATACCAGACAGTCGCGTGCCCGTGAAAGGGGCAAACATCCTAAGACCCTCCTACAGCTGGGAAGGGGCACAAGACTCTTTAATTTCAGACTTTAATAAACGTGTAATATAAGTTAATGTTAATTAGTATAAGCTGTATATATTTTCAGTCTGAAAGAAAAAATGCAGTAATTCAAAGTGAACAACTACGATCATGAAAAGCATAAGTTGGAAAAGAAGATAAGAAAAGCACTGGGCCACCAACCAGAGTGAGCTGGCAGAGCAAGTCCCGTGATCACGAAGGCCTAATGGGAGGAAACTTGCAGTTAAGAAACGAAGATGGGTTAGAGTTTGTTACTCAGAACCACAGCATAGACAAAGACAGAGGTAGATGGAGGCGTCAGCCCCCCATGGGGGCAAAGTCACACACGAACAGCCAGAGGGATGAGGAGCCAGTGTGCGGCGGGAAACAGGCAGCCACGGATGGGACGCTGGGAGGCTCAGGGCCCTCAGAGGAGCGCGACATCCCAGAGAGAAGAGAAGAAGTGCCGTGCACTGCAAACCTCAAAGCCAGTGTGCTCGAGGGCTGGGGCGCCAATGAGCCTCGCCTGTGCCCATGGGGCTCCTGGCCACCTTCACTCCTGCGTGGCGGGAAGCCCGTCTTCACCAGGCATCTTACGGTCGTTTCTGATGTGCAAGTGAGGAATCAGACCAAAGGGGTAGAGATGGTGCAGCCAGAGCAGAAACAGCCCGCAGAATGATGACTAGTGACCTGAGGCTGAAAAGGAACCATGGGGGCACCTGGTGACTCATGTGGTTGAGCGTCTGCCTTCAGCTCAGGTCATGATCCCAGGGTCCCGGGACTGAGCCCCGCGTCGGGCTCCCTGCTCAGCGGGGAGTCTGCTTCTCCCTCTCCCTCTCCTGCTTTCCTTGCTTGTGCTCTCTCCATCTCTGTGTCTCTCTCAAGTGAATAAATTAAAAAAATAATAAAAAAAATGAAAAGGAACTGTGTGCATTAAAAAAGAACACATAGTATTTTAAAAGGAAAATTTCAAAATGAAACATTGGAAGTTAAATGTGAGAGTCAAAATTCAAAACAAATTAGCGAGTTGGCTGAGAGGTGAAGTGGGGAAATCTTTTCTTAAAAAGAAAAAGGCAAAGAAGCAGGTGAGGAGGTAGACAGATGAGGCCTGATGAGTTCCAGGAAAAACCAGAACATGGTGGGAATGGGATGGCCAGAGACGGCATCATATTCTCCCCAGGCCTGACAGTCCCACATCGCAGCAGCAGAAGCACCTGCCAGCTCCCCCTGCCGCCCAGTGACAGTACTCAGGGCATCCCTGGCCGTGTGTGCAGACCCCACGGGGTGACGAGGCCTGGGGAAAACCTCTTCGCACCGTGTCACAGACAGAAGACAGTGCAATGAGGCTCTAACAATTACACGAGAAAATAATTTGCAGCCTAGAAGTTGACCCGTGTTCAGATCACCAGTCAAGTATTTTCAGAGATGCAGATTCACCAAAAATGCTTCATGACGTCTTGTGGAAGCGTGCTCCGGGAGACACTAAGAGGAGATCTCCGAAACAAGGGAGAGACTGAGAAAGAGGAAGGGGAAGGCTCCAGCAGACTCTCTCGGGGGAAGAGCAGAGGTCTGTGGCCAGCTTTGGTTTCCCCCAGCGCACCCTGCGGGCACAATGATTCACTGTCCTTGCCCATGCAGAATACACTGGCTCCCTTCACGGCCCCCACAGGTCTCCACCTTTCATGGCACGCTCAGAGGCCGATGGGCATCTCGGGATCTTCATCAGGTCCGGAACGAGAGGAGATGCGTCTTGAGCCAGAGACCTATCAACAAAAAAGAAGTACCTGACCGCTGGCAAGAGAATTTAAGCCCCCTCCCACCCCATGAACGCCTCGAGCTACAGAACCTGGAGGGAAAGCCTGGCCAGGGGCACTCGGCAGCCTCACCCCGGGACACAGGCTCAGGGCCGTGCCGTCCTGTCTGTTCAGCAGGTCTGAGGGGTCCCTGCCCAGCGTGGGGACAGGGTGGGCGTGGCACACGGGTCTCTTGTGGGAAGACCGGATCCTTCCCTGAGTCAGGGCTTGGGGTCCACCCTCTTTAGGGCCCCCTCTGCTAGTGCCAACACCCTGCACATCCTTAGGCACGTTCCAGAGGGGGGACGGGTGGGAACATAGCCACGGCCCGGTTCCTGGCCAGGCTGCCAAGTGGCACCGCCTCCTGTCCCTCCTGTGAAAAAAGCCTGAGAGCTGGAAGGGACATGCTTCAAAGGATGGGCCGCGTGTGTTGGTGATCTTCTGTGTAACTGCAACAGACGCTTGCACAAATAGCCCATTGTACAAAATCCCCAATACTGCTTTTATACTTGGGGGGGGGGGATGCAAAGTAAGTCGCAGTGAGGCAGAGACGTGCCCTTAGAATTCAAGGTCTTGGATTGCCGGGTCCGGAGCCCATGGAAACTTCCCCCTGCACCTCCCGTAAATCTCCACAGACAGCCGGGCCTCAAACTGGCAGAGAAGACCAGGGTTCTTGGGAAGAGCCGGGACACAGGTCAGGACACCAGGGTCACCAGGACCTCCTGCCCCACAGCACAGCCACCCCTCCAAGGGTGCAGAGGGACCTGCTGGGGCCAGCGTCTCCCGCAGCCACCACGTGGGGCTCACGAGCGACCCGGCTTCGCTCACACACAGCGAGCAGGCTGAGTGCCTCCTGCCTGGGGAGGGGGGTCGGGGTGCAGGCGGCCTGATACTCATGGTCACCCCACCTCCCCCGGCTCCGTGTCCCAGAGGCCTCAAGGAGGGAGGAACAAGACAGGAGACTTGGCATCAGACGATCAGCGGCGCCCATTCTAGGAAGGGCCTCTGCTGACCATGGGGACTCAGGGGCCAAGCTGGAGCCTGTGAAGCAGGTGACACAGATCCAAGGGTCCAGGCAGCTGAGGCCGGGTGTGGCCAGGGCCCCAGACTTGCTCTCCTCCTGCCTGGAGTCCGCACGCTCCATCTCGGGCTGCTCCCCAGCTTCTCCAGCACTCTGGCAAAAGTAGGGAGGGCCACACTTCTGACCTGGCCCCGGCCCGCCCACTGCCCAGACAGGATAGGGGAACCCCGGGAGGCAGGGACTCTGCCCGTGCCTCCAAAGAGCCCTTACCAGGGTGGAAGCAGAGTCATTCTGGCCAGGCTTCACAGAGAGGGTAAGTGTGGACATCTGATGGGCAAAGGCCATAGCCAGAGAGAAGAGGAGCAGACAGAGGAGCCGGTCCGTGCCCGAGAAGATGCTCAGCTCTGTTCTGCCTATTTGTTTTTTTTTTCAGGAGTGGGCAGCAAAGTGAGGTTTCCTGAGCAATAGCGAAGGGGTTAGCACAAAGCTCCCAGAGGTGGAGGGGACCTGAGGGGGTTGCCCTCTGTTTGCCTTTTATATATGTATTTACCGATGTATTTATTTAACAGAAGGAGCGTGAGCACAAGCAGCAGGGGAAGCAGCTCCCTGCCGAGCCAGCTGGGAGCCTGACGCAGGGCTCCATCCCGGGACCTGGAGATCACGACCTGCGCTGAAGGCAGACGCCCCGCCATGTGAGCGGCCCAGACGCCCCATCTGTTCCCCTTTTAAAGGAAAATCAAATGTGTTGGACAGGCCGAGGCTGTGGGGCAGACCCCCGCTGCGCACGTGGACTCCGGCCCCAGGCCTCCTCCGGGAACTCTGCTCCGGACACGCATGTACGTGGACATGATGCCGCAGCTGCCAGAGCAGCCCCCAGAGGCTGGGGAAGTGGGCGTCCCTCCCGAGACGGCCAGGAGGCTCCCCGGCCAGGGCCACAGGAGGACGGGAGACGCTGGGCCGCTGCTTCTGTGGAGCAACGGGCGGGTGGGGCCACACACCAGAAGCTTCCCAGCAGCTGCCTCTGGGGATGGGGAGGTCGGGGCGGGGTGCAGCCTGTCCCCAATGGCACGGGGACATTCTTTGATCTGACCACTTACCATTCCCCACGCGCACGCCCCACTACTAAAACCTCCCTCTCTCCCTCTGGCTCCCGCCCCCCGACCCCCACTTGCTCACGAGCACACTCTCTAAAGGATTACTAAATAAATCTTTAAAAAAATAAAGTTGAGTGTCCGAGGTGTGCCGATCTCCACTCCCCTTTGTGGCCATGTGACCCTGAGCAAGTCAGCAACCGCCCGGGAGCCCGGACTGCCCTGATAGAGGCCGACAGGGTCCCCTTCACCCAGGCCGCACCAGAGGCCGAGCAGCCACGGAGCATGCGCGACAGCGCGCAGGGTCCGCTGCACCCAGGGAGCCCACATCTGGGGCGCTGCAGGCGCGGTCGGTCGAGCGCCGGATTCCTGGCTCCTGCTCGGGCCGCGACCGGGGGGTCTGGGTCGAGCCTCGCCGTGCCCCAGGCCCAGCTCCGAGCTGGCTTCAGACGCTCTCTCTGCCCCTCCCCGCCAAGATAAACAGATGAACCTTAACACACACACACTCGAAAGCTGCTCCTGCACCCGAACATTCAGGAGTTACCCTCCAGGCCTCCCGCCGGCAGGTAGGGCTCCCCGCACCTAACGCACCGCTCTCCCCGCGCACGCCCTGGGCCCGGCGCCCTAGCTCCGCCGCCCGCGCCCCCACCCCCGCGCTCGGACCCCAGCTGTGCCTCGCGCCTCAGCCTCTCCGCCCCTTCACCGCGGGGGTAGGTGGGGGGGGTGGGGGGGACGTCCGCGCCGGCGGTTACTTTGTTGCCAAACTCGTAATTATTTTTGGCAAAATCATTTATTCAAAACAAAAAGAGAGCAAAAAGAAAAAACGGCCCATGGCAACTGAGAGAGCGTGCACAGGCCGTTAGCCTTCTGCCTCCGTTCCAGTTCGCCTGTTCTTACTTCTGCCTGAGGCAAGCAAAGACTGTCTAAACACAGCAGGGCAGGTCCCAGCCCCACTGCCAAGGCCGGACCGAGGCCCCGCCCACTGCACTCACCTCACTTCCCCGCCGGCCCTCCCCTCCCCTCCTCCACGGAGATCAGAGATGGGGACTGAGAACAAACCCTACCTGGAAACAAGATTATCCTGGCCTGGGTTTTCTTTGGAAATGGAGAACGTACTGTCTTTCAAGCACGGCCACAAGTCACAAGGTAGCCGAGCGCTCCTTCACTGAGAGCTTTCCGTGTCATGACAGACGGTGCCAACTTCTGTTAAAACTCTAAAAAGACCACCACCAACGTGGCCCTGGGAAGACCAAATATGGCAGCTGGGATGTGAGACCCCTGACAGGTGACCCAGGTCACTGTGACATCCGCCAGCGGCTGCTCCTCCTCCAAACTCGGCAGGGGCTCTGACTAGTGAACAGCCACATGCACCCCCCCGAGGACAGACTCCAGTCCCGCGCACCACACAGAAAGCAGCGCACCTTCTGAAATCTGAAATAAACATACTTCATGTGAACACGAACTGCATATTTTTTAAATATTTTATTTATTTGACAGAAATCCCTAGCAGACAGAGAGGCAGAGAGAGAGGAGGAAACAGCCCTGCTGAGCAGAAAGCCCAGTGCGGGGCTTGATCCCAGGACCCTGAGATCATGACCTGAGCCGAAGGCAGAGGCCTTAACCCACTGTGCCCCCCAGGCACCCTGAAGTGCATTTCTAATTAACAAGATGACATGCAAATTAAGGAAGGCTCAGGGGTTAAAAAACGCAGAACACAGCAACACAAACTGCGGCTTTCAAAATGAGACACTGACAGCAGCTAGAAGACCCAAACCGGGTGTCCCTGCATCTCCCCCGATTTTCTTTTGGTTTGGTTCCTTCGCTATTTCTTGGAGTTTCTAGCCTCCTCTGCTCACCGGCGTCTTCTTCCTTTACTCAGAGAAAGGTCTCCGTGGGACTCCCAGGGGGAGGAAGGCAAAGCCAGCCAAAGCCAACGTGGAAACAATGTCTTCGATGGGCAGAAACACAAACTGCACAGAGAAGTGACAGGATCGCCCCTCCGCCTCCTTCCCGTTTGACAGGCGAGCCCTCGCTCCGCAGCATCTGCGTGGGTCGCCAGCGCACACCCCCTTCCCATTCCCCGTGCTGCAGGCAGGGCTCAGGCAGACGAAGCGACTACAGGAGCCCCGCCAGCTGGCGAACAAGTCACAGCCCACCCAGCCAAGGCCACTTCTTCCCAGAAGTATCCTGCCGTCTCAGGAGCGCAACTTTCTCGTTCCCGGAGAGCGGCTTCCAGTCAGACACGGGACCAGCTCGCACGGCCCCTCCTTTACCTGGAACTGCATATTCCCGACTGTAAGAAAGCGCAGGGGCCTGGGCAGCGTCTGGAAGACCCCAGGGCAGGTGACAGGTCAGCTCTGAAGGTGAGCCGTGACCCATGCAGCCAAGAGGAGAGCAAAGGCGCACTGCCCCCGAGTCCGGTGGCACGGACAGTCCGCGCAGCCATTCTTCCCTGTTCTCACTGTGCTGAGTCTCTCCAGGAGCGTGCGGGAACTCCAGCCAGGCGCTGGGAACGCGGGCTCAGCCCCGCTGACAAGAGCCTGGGAGCCAACTCGAGCTTCAGAAGCATCAGACCAGAAGAAAAAGGGAAAACCCTGTAAACTCACAATGTCACAGGATTACAGGGCGTTACCAGCACGGTGCCAAGGAGGAGGAAGGCGCATCGGGGTCACGAATGAGGGGCCGGGAAGACCGGCTCCCTAAGATCAGCCAGGCGGGACCGGCAGGGGCCAGGGCAGGAGGCCCTTTACGGTGGAGGAGGACGGGGGCGTGGGTGGGCCGTCATCGTCCCTGGGGAGGGGAAGCCCTGGGGGCGGGGCGGGACTCCCCCCACTCGGGCAGGTGCAGGGGCAGGGCTCGGCGGCGGTACCCGAGCACCCCCACCCGCCGCAGCAGGAGCCGCAGGGCGCGGGGTGCCAGGGCGCGGGGCGGTCTCCCGGAGGAGAGGGTAAGGGCGCACGAGCAGGAGGCACCCTGAGCCGCGGCACAGCCGGGGACACCGAGGCAAGGCCGGGTCAGCGGCGGGAATAAGTCACCCAAGGCACGGCCTCCTCTGGGCCCCGCACTGGCCCCTGCACACTCAGGCCGGGTCCCATCCCCCCTGCGGCTCTGCCAGGCTCCCCGGAGCCCCCACACCCACAGCACCTACACCCCGGGCTAGGCCGCGTCCTCGCGGTCGGTCCCACGCCTGCGCCGTCGCCGCCGGCACGCGCAGGCCGCTGCCGCGGGGGCCTCTGGGAAGGCCGGTGGGCGCATGCGCAGCTGGCGGAGGCAGGAGCCTGCGCGCGGTGCCCCGCCCCCCACGACCCCCGCGCCGTGCGGGCACCCGGGCGGCGGAGCGGCGCGGACACCACGCTGCCTTCTGGAGGCCCAGCGGGCCATGCTGGAGAGAAGCTCCCGGAGCCGCTGTCGGTGGCCGGGGCGCGCCGCGGGCCGGCCTGCGGGGCCTGGGCTGGGTGTGGGGCTGCGTGTCCTTCCGTCGCCCCCAGAGCGCGGCGGCGTGGGCCGGGCCCGCGGAGACGGTCGGGAGCGGCGTCCCCTGGGCGGAGTCGGGAAGGCGGAGACGGCTCCGGGCGCACGCGCTGTGAGCACGAGGCCGCCGCAGGGGCTGCGCAGGACGGACAGCGGGGGTCCGCGCGCGCCGTGGGGGGTCCGCGCGCGCCGTGGGGGGTCCGCGCGCGCCGTGGGGGGTCCGCGCGCGCCGTGGGGGCTCGCGGCGCGCTGTGCAGGTGCTGTGTCGGGAGGTGGGCCCAGGAGGCAGGGCTGAGGGAGCAGGAGCCCCGCAGGACCGGGAGAGGCCAGGCCCTCGGGTGTCCCAGCGCCAAGCTGGTGCGGCGGCTGCTCCGCCGAGCGGACCCGAGCACTGACTCACTGGCTGCCGGAGCCCCGCCGCAGGTCCCAGGTGCCCGCGGGAGGAATCGGGGCGCGTGGGAACAGCCAGTGCGGAGGGCGCCTGGCCGGACTGTGTCGGGGCGACTGTGGGAGTGTGTGTGCCCGTGGGGGACAGGGGTCGGCTGGGGGGATGTGGCTGCTCCGGTAGCAGGGGCACCGCCATGTCTGGTAACAGAACCACTTTCTTCCTCTTTTTCTTTTTCTTTCTTTTCTTTCTTTTTTTTTTTTTTTTTTTTAAGATTTTGTGTATTTACTTGACAGAAACAGAGAGAGGGAGCACAAGCAGAGGGAGAGGGAGAAGCAGGCTTCGTGCTGAGCAGGGAGCCGGATGCGGGCTGGATGCTGGGCTCCATCCCGGGAGCCCCCCGGGAGCCCCGCATCCCGACCTGAGCCCAAAGCAGACGCTTAAGGACTGAGCCACCCACGCACCCCCCACTGGCATTTTGAAGATGACTGGGTTCCGTGGGCAGACGGCTCCGGGCAGGGAGGCCTGCAGGCAGCGGAACACCGCCCCGCGGGACACAGAAGTGAGGGTGCGGGGAGGTGGAAACTAGGAGCCTGCAGGGTTCTAGTCCATGGGGCTGGCTGGGGCCGGCGGCCTGTCTCCTGACCCTCCTGGCCGGTCACAGGAGAACCACCTGGAAACCATACAGAGGAGGCCAGGACGGGCTTCTCTGCCTTACACTTTGATCATTTTATAGGTTCGGTACCTTTGTGTGAGATGATTCAAGATGCCGTTTTCCCGCCTTCTGAACAAATGGACGTTAAGTAAATAGCTGTCTTCCTGCCTCGGTGAGTAACGGCCTGCCGGCAGCCTTCGTGGGCGGCGGGCCTCACACCGCCAGGAGCGCGTGCCGCCCGAGCTTTGCACAAAGGTGACATGTCATCTACAATTGTGCCTGGATTTGCGCCAGCCCTGCAGAGCCTGAACTCATTCTATTCCGAACGCCACGGCAACAATAACCAAAAAAGGGTACCGTGAAGGCAACATCTATCATACGCCTCTTAAAAAACCTCCTTGTCAGCATCAGTGACAATGGCATCACCACTCAGTCACTAAGATTAAAAATTAGTCATACGTGGAAAATAGAAACAGGTTTTCAGGGAGAAGGAAGCTTTGGTTCCACTGAATAATGCCCCCTTTTTTGCTTGGCGGAGGAATGATGCATGTTTTCTGATGATACATTTTTGCGGGTAGCTGTGAGTAGGTGGTCCCAGATTTGGGGTAAAAGGCTTGTTCTCAAGTGACTGGCCGGACGAGTGTCAAGAGCACTTCATAAATTATTTCCCAAACTGTCTGCCCATGGGGTGTCCTGTGGTCACGTCAGCATTCCCTCCATCTAGAATCTGAATCTTTCTGGCTCATGTCACAAATGAATTACAGTTTTGGGGAATTAAAGGTTTTTCTTTGCCGCCACATATCCCGAGTGATCGGTATGGCACAATCATTATCCAAGGCCTCATTTCGCTGTCCCGTGCCCTCTCACCCCTGCAACCCCCCCCCACCACAGAGCCCCACCCTCCTGCCACCACCTCTGTCCCTCCGAAGCCCACAGTCAGCGGGGGACCTTGCTTCCTTGGTCATCAGCACACAGACACAGTCCACAGGGAGCCACAGCACCCTCCCAACCCCACAGGCGCCACGCCCGCGTCCCCCTTTCTCTGCCTTCTGTTCTGTGGTTGGACTGTTCCTACTTTTGCCAAAGGCCTGCCGGCTCTGTGGGTACTGCGCCCCCCGTCCCGGCCCCACGACCAGGGGTCACAGCAGTCCTGTGCTCCCGCCCGTGCAGAACGCCCCAGACGTGTTCTCTTCCTGCGCCCGCCTCTTCTCCAGCTCGCTTTTGATTCCAGTCAGAGCAGCCTTTTGTCCACGCCCCCCAGGAGTCTCCCGGCAGGGTCTGCGGCACGTCCATGCCCCGTCCCTCCAGCCGTTGGCAGCATGACTCGAGGCATCAGCCACCAGCAGTCCTTGGACCTCAGCCCTCCCCAGGTCTCTGGGTGCTGTCGGGCTCAGTCCCTGCTGCTCTGGGCTGCCCTGCTCTTGGGGACCGCTATGGTGCCCCAGCAGGGCTGCTTCCCGCCTGTCCGCTGCCCTCCAGAGCGCCCTTCTGCCTCCAGCCCCAGGCGCTTCTTCAGCAGCAGGAGGCATGGCAGAGGGTCCCGGGGAGGTCTCCGTGGTGGAGGACTTGCAGATGTTCTCTGCGATCAGGCCAGTGCGTGCCTGAGTAACGCTCAGGGACAGCCCTGGGGCCCTGGCCTGAGCCCTGCTAGGGATGGAACCACTCCCCACGGTGGCCAGAAACAAAGTCCGTGGGGCCGCACCGTTCTGCAGATTTGCAAGGGCACTAATTTGTGGCCTCTCCCTGTCTCCTTGGACCTCATTCCCGAAAAGTGCCATTTCCGCAGAGGCCCACAGGCAGGACTCCTCCCTCCCTCCCCATGTGCACACCCGACCCCTTTACACCCAGGACAGAAAGAGCAGAAAGGTGGCCTGGGAAGTCTAGAGAGCTGTGGGCCTGCAGAGCCCCTCCCCCTGGGCCCCGTGGGCAAGGCCCCCTCTTGAAGACGGGAGCTTGAAGTTCTCACGGGTCCCCAGTGGCATTTCGTATTATGCCCTGCAAGCCGCCCTCCCAGTGGCAGTTCCCACTCCCGTCCAAATGACTCTCACCTTGTCTTCAAATAAGAATAAATACGTGTGTCTGTCCTCTGGGGCCTCTGACAGCGCCGAGCTGGCCCCTGACTTGGGCGGGATTGATGGCGCCGTCTCGCTGGGAAGCCGGGTGTCCGGGTGATGCATCGTGTCTCACAGACACAGAATTGGGGATAGTATTTACTAACAATTCATTCTTCACGTTCTGCTGATTCTCCTCCGTTGTCCCTTGGCGCCCCCCCCCCACCGCTGATGGTCGGGGGTGATCACTGCCATTGATTGAGGCTTGCTGTGGTCCCGCAGAGCCGTGCCTCCGTTTGTCACAGACAAGGGACTTGCACGCAGCAGTACATCACGCTCTCTCCGTGCCTCACTGTTACTTGCTTTTCAGTTTATGTCGTTGAGCCGGGTGTGTGCGGGAACAGCAGACTCGCAGCGGGCCACAGCCGGGACAGGTAGACGCGTGGTCACATGGTCCGGCTTCTCCCTGATCCCTGGGCCTCCCGGCCTCGCAGCGAGGAAGCACCAATGTAGATAAACAGGGTCAGCACGGTCACCTAACTGAGACCTGGGACGGGAGAGAGTCACGGAAGTGCCCCTACTTGCTTGACATTCAGGACTGAACCAAAAAACCCAAACCCAGAATTTTCAGCACTTCTGGGGACAGTCCTGGAAGTGGCCCAGTCCCAGCGTGGGGAGGATTTTCTAGAATTGGCCGCTTTCACCCTACTTCTCTACCTATACCGGTAGCTTGTGACCTCCAACGGCGTCTCGCACGGCCAGGAGACGGGCTGCCCTGGGCAGACGGTGCCGGACCCTGCTGCGGGGCCCCGGGCTGCGGGCAGGGCTCGTTGGGCCCGTCCGGTCCTCCTGGGGGACGCGCAGAGGCTCGGGAAGGAGGGAACGTTTCCTGCAGGCTCAATGGCCCGCGTGCTCATGTTCGCGTCGAGGGCCTGTTGGGCTTGGGTTTGCACATATGATCTGTGCGCCCGTGCGAGGCCGACTCACCTGCCCGTGGTGTCCCTGTCGTGGAAACCCCCGTGGAGGCCTTCGTCCCCTCCAGCCACCGACCGGCCGTCTGTCTGCCTTTTCTAACCCAAGTTCTCCACTTTCTCATTTCCCCTTCTCTCGCCGCCCTGCTTTTTTCACCCTCAAAAGCACGGAGCGCATTCTTGCTGCGACAAGTGTGATGGCGGAAGCGCGGGGGCGACCTCAGCGGGCGCGGCTGCCCGTTCTGCCGACAGAGACGCGCGTCTGAGCCTCCTTCCTGGTCTTTCTTTTTAAAAATACTGACGCGGGGTTCCTGCCCCGCACAGATGTCCTCTGAAGTTCGCGCTCTTTGTTTAATGATATGATGCAGTCTGCCTCTGAAGTCATTACATACAGCTTTCATTTTATTTTATTGTTTTCAAATATTTTATGTATTTGTGACAGAATCTGAGAGGCGGACACAGCCTCCTGCGGGAGCAGCTTGCTGGCATCGGCCGGCCGTGGGGTCCTGGACTTTGCGGCCTGGCCTGGGCCCCGGGGCCCACACCTGCCGCCCTGGCCTGGGCCCCGGGGCCCACACCTGCCGCCCTGGCCTGGGCCCCGGGGCCCACACCTGCCGCCCTGGCCTGGGCCCCGGGGCCCACACCTGCCGCCCTGGCCTGGGCCCCGGGGCCCACACCTGCCGCCCTGGCCTGGGCCCCGGGGCCCACACCTGCCGCCCTGGCCTGGGCCCCGGGGCCCACACCTGCCGCCCTCGCTCCTCCACAGGGTCCCACCTGTGGGTTCCGCCTCCTCCGTGTGCAGCACCTGGCGTGGGGCTCGCTGTCCCGGCTGGGCACGGACAGACCCCTAACCTTTGCTCGCTTCGTCCACGGTCACCCTCGACTGCTCTGGAGTTATTTGGGGGCTCCGTGACTTGGGGCTCTCCTTTGTCCTTTACTGCAGGTGTTGCAGTTTCTTCTCTCTCTCCTTTGTCTTTCGACCTCTTTGTGTTTTGTTAGAAATACTAAATCTCGGGTGCCCCGGGGGGCTCAGTCGGTGAAGCGTCTGCTTTCATCCCAGGTCATGGTCCCAGAGTCCCACGATCGAGTCCCACATCGGACTCCCTGCTCAAGCCGGGAGGCTGCTTCTCCCTCTGCCTCTGCCTCTCTTTCTCTGTCTCTCGTGAATAAATGAGTAAAATCTTTTCAAAGAACAGAAATAGTAAATCTTGATATTATACAATCTTTTCCTCTATGGTGTCTGGATTTTCTGCTTCAGGGTAAAGCGTTCCTCCAGCCTGAGGTCATCCAGATTTCCCCTTTTTTCTTCTCACGTCGTTGGCAGTTTGCTTGTTTACGTGGAAACCTTTAAGCCCCATCTAGGGAGAGTGGACATTTTTGTAGTAAGTAGGTATTTCCTCAAGGTGCGTGGTACAACCAGGGTCAAGTGTGGTTTTAAGTTGCTGAGTAAAACTGTACGTCGTGCAGATCATGTCATTGCTTCTGAAGCTCCCTGCTAGCCGTCAGACGGTCTTGCCGCGCTTGTGACTAGAAATGTTCCCGATTCCTATCTTTCAATCCCCAGCCGCGTGTGCATGTTTTAAGCAGTCAGTCTTTATACGGTGTCTTAATCTGCTCCGCCCCATAACACAATACCACAGGCTGGGCAGCCTACAGCAACCGGAATTGATTTGCTCACAGTTCTGGAGGCTAAGTCCAAGATCAAGGTGCCCCTGCTTCAGTTTCCGGGGAGGGCCCTCTCCCTGGTTTGCAGAAGGCTGCCTCCTCCACGTGGGCCTGCCTGCTGGGGGCTGTAGGCTCTGCCCTCCCTTCTTATAATCCTGCCATGGGGCCCAACCCCCCACTGCCTCCTCTAAGCCTAACCACCCCCCACCCTCCCAAACACTGTCACTTTGGGACAGGCCTCAACATATGAAGAGGGGGCACAGTTCCATCCCTAACATAATTAGCTTGAAATGAGCTACCTTACCAAGTTCTCTAATTAGTTCTAATCGTTCTTTTGGCTGATATTCCTGGGATTTCAAATCACACAATCATGTCACCTCAATATAAAGATAATTTTGTCTCCTTTCCCTAAGATTTAGTTTTCCTGCATCATTATTATTACTATTATTACCATTATTATTTTTTTAATTTTTTTAAGATTTTATTTATTTGACAGAGATCACAACTAGGCAGAGAGGCAGGCAGAGAGGAGGAAGCAGGCTCCCTGCCGAGCGGAGAGCCCGATGTGGGGCTCAATCCCAGGACCCTGAAATCATGACCTGAGCTGAAGGCAGAGGCTTAACCCACTGAGCCACCCAGGCGCCCCTATTATTATTGTTATTATTACATTATTTCCTTAACGAGAACTACAAAGCCACACGGAAGAACAGTGGCATCCAGACCTTGTTCCTGATTTGAATGTGGATGGTTTAAAGATTTCAGTGTGTAATGTACTCACTGTCTGTGTTTGATACAGTCTTTATGAAGGTGGGCTAGCCCCTTCCATTTCCGTTGTACCCAGAATTTGTCATAGAATAGCGGCTGAATTGTCCCGACATGCTGGGGGCCCGTGGGGATGTCCACGCGGCTTCCCCTCTGTAAGTCTGAGGTCCCCTTGGCTGGCGGGTTCCTGACGTGGGGCCTGCTCGGTCAGGCCGGTCATGCATTCTCGCGCTGTGGGACCGGATTTGCTGTTACTTATATTCCTGCTGTGTCGCGTTGGGACACTTTCGGCTGCCGGCATCCGAAGCCCGACTTTGGATGAGTGACTGTGATGGAGAGGAGCCAGAAACCAGAGGAGGTGCCGGGCCTGGGGCCTCTGCCACGCTCAGCATGTCCATGCTTTGCCCCTAGTCCCAAGGTGACCACACCGTTCTCGGCACTGCGCCTGTAGCGACAGCGTCCGGAGGCGGGGAGACACGGTCTCCTCCCACGGGGCTCTCCCGCGTGTCCTCGGAAGACTACCCTCTTGACCAGCTGAGTCCTCAGCCTCTAGGTGCAGATCAGTGACTGGCAGAAGGCCTGTGGGGACCTCTGTGGCTCACTGTGTCCTCCTGGAGTCTGGGCAGCGAGTCTGAGTGCTGTCCCCGGCCTCTGCCAGCAGCCCCTCCCCGTGGTGCCCGCTCCCTTCCGTTACACCCCAGTGGTCTACACCTTCTGGGGCTGAGCCTGGCCATCCTTCCCTGGACAGGACAAGAGCCTGGGAACGGGTACCCTGCTCCCTGCTCCCCAGGCGGTCTGGGGACAAATAATAAACATGTCACTCCCTGTGGCTGAACTGCTGTGTCCGGCTCCCACGCAGTCAGAGGCCGGTCCTTGCTGACGCGACCTCTGTTCACACTGCTGGGCCCTCTCGAGGACTTGTCAGCGTTGTTTTCCCGAACACTCAGTATTTTTGCTACATGACTGAAGCCAAGTTTTAATCTTTATTCGTTTCCTCTTTGTACTTTGTGAATTGCTGTCATATATGCCCACACGTAGGTATAGGCAGTAAACCCACCTAAGTTTACAGAATTGCCTTGGGTTTATTCCATTTCTGTTATTTAATGTAATTTACTTTCCAGTTACATTATAGGTAATGTGCAGTTGGTGTTCTTTCTTCCCATTCAAACCTTGTTTTAGAATGATATCCTCACTTCCAAATGTTTGTTTTCCTTTGAATGTTTTTTGTTGCCAGTTTCTAAACATTCGCTGTCTAAAGCACAGGCTCTGGGATGGCTTCATTACCGAGGGTGCCCCGGGTCACCATGCACAGCCTTCTGCTGGAACTGCTTAGCGGAGAAGCAGCCACCCTCCCTCCGCCAGGGGCAACCCCTGTGACGCTGGGGCTGGTGAATCCCACGGTTCTGAATGACGCGCTTCTGCTTCCGGAGGTCTGTTTCCTAATTTCAGGGTTACTGGTTGCCTTAGCCTCAGGAGGATGGAGTGTAAGCAGGTCTCCCTTGCACTTGGCCTGTCCCCTCCACCTTCACCTCTCCCCTCCTCCTAACAGAATCCCGGGATAACTGCCCCGAGGTCAGGATGCCAGGAAGACGTCGGATTACACTATTAGGACTGCAAAAGGAATGCACAGCCAAGTCAGCTGAGTCTGTGATTACTTTTTATTTTCCCTGGAGTTACCGGCTGTCTTGTTTCGCTGCTCTCCTGTGTCAGATGGCCGGGGCCGGGCCAAGCGGCTTAGCTTACAGGTTTAGCTCCACCACTGCAGGCCTCGGCTTGCGTGGGGGTGGTGGGGGAGCGAGCCCGCGGGTCAGCGCCGGGATGCGCGTGGGGGGACAGCGAGCCCTCGGGTCAGCGCGGGATGCGCGTGGGGGGACAGCGAGCCCTCGGGTCAGCGCGGGATGCGCGTGGGGGGACAGTGAGCCCGCGGGCCAGCGCCACAGGGACCCCGGCGGGCGGGGAGGACGGAGACCGGGTCTTCAGCGAACCCGAGGAGCACCGGCCCGCCTGCTGCTTGTGCGTGTGTCTCTGCCCCCACGAGAGGTGTGCGTGGAGGGAGGCGAGCCCCGCAGGAAACCCGCGCGTGTTCCGGAGCCCGCGGACCCGGGGAGGCTCTGGCGGGACGCGCGTGGGGGTCCGCCGCCGGCACAGCCCCGCAGGGAGCGCGGGTTCTGGACCGTCTGACTCCGGAAGCCGGGTCTGCGGGCCAGGCTGGTCCTGGAGGCCGAGTCGGTTCTGGACGTCGGTTGTGCAGGCCGGTGCCGCGAGCGGAGGCCGGGGTCGGGCTCCGGGAGGAGCGCGCGGGCGGGGCCGCGAGCAGACGGACGGCGCGGGGGCAGCGGCCACATCCCTCGGACGCGCTCCTCGGGGGCCCGTCGCTGGGGGGCGGCACCCAGCCGCGCGGCGCACGTCCGTGGGGTCGGCCTCAAGGAGCCCAACACGCAGGCGCGTGGAAGGTCAGGCGGGCGGTGTTTGGAAGTTGCTTTTCTCCTTTTTCTCTAACTTTCCCGCACGCTGAGCGGCGCCGAGGCGCATGCGCGGTCTGAGCCCCTCCCGGCCGCGGGGCGTCGGGCCGGGCGGTTGCCGGGGGCAACCGCATTCCCCGGGGACTCCACGGCCGCGTGGGCGGGGTCTGGCCGACCCGAGCCCGCCTCCCTCGCGCTCTGGTTGGCTGCGACTGCTGTTCGTTAGAGCCGTCGCGGCCGCCGGTTGGGCAAAGACGAGTTTCGCACGCTCGGCTCGGCGCCACGCCCCCTCAGCCGGCCCGCGCCCGCCGCCCGGGAGGAGGGAACGGCGGGGGACCCGGCTTCCAGGCGGGCACGGCCCGAGCGGCGGGCGGCGATGATCCCTGAGGAGAGGCCGGACGGCCCGGGCGCCGGCCAGGAGAGCGCGAGGCTGCAGGAGGCCGGCGGCGTTCGCAAGGTGGGTGCGTCCGCGGGGCGGGGGTCTCCCGGAGGCGGGGTCCGGGACCCCCAGCGTCGGCTTGCGGGGTCGGCGGCGGCTCCTGGGGTCTGAGCGCGCGGCGGGAGTTGCGGCAGCCGCGCTCCTCCGCTCTCCCCCGGAGGCAAGCCGGCCTCCCTCTGGGGAAACTGAGGCGCGGTGAGCGCTCGCTCCGCGGTGCGCGCCTCTGCTGGCCTCCTCTTGCGGGTGCGGGGCTCGTCCTGTGCCGCCCAGGAGCGGGTGGGAGCGCAGGTGCAGCTCGGTCTTCGCCGCCGCTCCGCGGGGCTGGGGGGCGCTCCGGGCCCCGTTCTGGGGCAGGTGTTGGGCTCTGGTGTGTGACGGACCGTGGCCTCCGTGCTAGGTCGGAACCCCCATTTCTCCTTTCCTAGCTTTTGCCTCCTTCTCCGCGGGGCGGCTCCCCTTTACCCTGGGCACCTGGCTCTGTGTTTGATGAAACTTTCCATGGCGGCGGGCAGGCAGCCCGAGCCTCCCGGGGGCAGGAAATGGCCGCAGGACTTCACAGCTGGACAGTTCGTCCTTTTCTCACTCCCCACGCGCTCCTCCCCCTCCGCGGTCCCTAACCCTGGGGCCCCGACTGGGACCGTGGACCCTTTCCAGGAGTACTGGGGAAGCTCTGCAAGGTGGGTGGGAGGTGGAGACCGGGGGAGCCTGTGCTGGGAAGGAGGGCGCCGCCCCTCTCTGCAGCCTGGAGCTTAGGCATTCCCGGGGGGGTGGGGGGGGTGTCACCAAGAGGCGGTCACCGTGTTCATACCAGGCCCGTGAGGAGTGCTACAGGGCTCAGAGTAGCTTCTGGCTCAGAGTAGCTTCTGGCTCGGAGACTGCAGGCCTCCCCACTTCCAGCACGTCTCTCCAGGAGCGCTGGACATCAGAGACCAGACAGTGGGGGTGATGACAGCCCTCCTGAGCTGATGGGCTCTGCCCGGCACATGGACCAGCCCCTATCCGGGCAGGTGGTCATGGCTGCTGGCCCAGAGCCTGCTGGAGCTTTGTAGTCGGACTTTCGGAAAGGGACGGATGTAGCTCCGACAGTTGCCTGCTTCTCCCTTCCCAGGTTCTCAGGCCTCCTGGAGGGGATGCTGTCCAGGGAGGTCTTCCTTGATTGATCATTCTTGAGAACGCTGGAGCCTGGGGGAGATGTTGAGTCATGGTCCAAGTTGGCCGTCCGCCGGGAGCCTTCAAGGTGGGAGGGTGGGAGGCCTTCTTTAGGGGGGCCCCTCCTTGAGGGCAAGATATAGCCCCCAAAGAGTGTGAAATTGCCCTGTGCTTAACAGTGGGGGGCACACCGAGGGGGGACGCATTTCCTCCAACATGTGGCAGACAGCAGATGCTGCAGGAGGCTGGTCTCAGCACTGCTTGGAGACACCTCCCTGTCCCTGTGTCAGGATGGGGTCCTGGGAGCTGCTGGCCTCACCCCCACTGGGCTCAGGGGCCGTGTGACCATCTTTGGGGACGTTGCCCAGAGAAGGTGCATTCTGAGAAGTTCTTCCTGGCTCCAGGGCTGGCAACTGTCCCATACAGTAGATCCCTAAATGGCCAGGAGGCATGGTCACGTAGGGTCCCGAGAGCTGCTCCAGCTTCCCGTCCTGGCTCCTGCGGGGATCCTCACCTTCCCTGGCTGGATCCTCCAGGCACCCGTCTGCAGCATCTCTGTGCCTAGGGACCCTACATCTCTGCTTGCAGCTGCTGCATGGCTTTCCTGCCCCGGGGCCCCGAGACACCGGCAGCTGTCAAGATTGCCCCATACAATGAGGAATCATGGCCGAGGTGGGCAGTGGGCAGTCAGGAGGCCTGACCAGCTGCCTGGGAGCTGAGCGGCCCTGGGCCTGTGCTTTGAGCATTTGCCCAAAGGGATCCCACCAGTGAACAGCCCTCTGGGATGGAGCCCATCCCAGGCTCAAGGTGCACCAAGCACCCCAGAGAACAACTGGGCTGGAAAGCTTCCAGCGTCCTGTAGGCAGCCTCCTTGCCCTTAGCACCTTGGCAAGATCTAGGCTAGGTCGTCCCCGCATGGCCATGCCTGAGCTTATGCCAGAGTTGTGCGGGAAGAGTGAATCATGGCGGTTATGGAATGAAATTCAGAAGTGCAGGAAGACGCCAGGGGACTCAGTTAGCTAAGCGTCTGGCTCTACATTTCAGCTCAGGTCATGATCTCAGGGTTGTGAGATCGAGCCCCGGTCACGCTCCACACTCAGCAGGGCGTCTGCTCAAGATTTTTCTCTCCCGGGGTGCCTGGGTGGCTCAGTGGGTTAAAGCCTCTGACTTCGGCTCCGGTCATGATCTCAGGGTCCTGGGATCGAGCCCCACATTGGGTTCTCTGCTCAGTGGGGAGCCTGCTTCCTCCTCTCTCTCTGCCTGCCTCTCTGCCTTCCTTTGAACTGTCTGTCGAATAAATAAAATCTTTAGAAAAAAAGATTTTTCTCTTCCTCTGCCCCTTCCCCTCTCCGTGCGTGCCTGCAGGCACTCTCTTTCTCTCTCTCCCGCTCTCTCAAGTTAATACACGTATTTTAAAAGATTTTAAAATGCACGTGCACAATCCAGGGAGCTGCAGAGGGAGAGGGAGAAGCAGGTTCTCCGCGGAGCCCAAAGCAGAGTTTGAGCCCAGACCCCCGGGATCACGACCCGAGCCAAAGGCAGATGCTTCCCCGACTGAGCCACCCAGGTGTCCCTAAGTCTTTTTTAAAAGTACAAAAGGCTGTGTGGTGAGCAGATGGCCCCCTCCTGCCAGCGGCTTCCAGAGTCCCGTGGCACTGGTGCTGGCCCCACAGAGTAGGGGCCACAGCCCCAGCCACGGCCCCACCTGCTATGTTCTTCCTGGCCCAGCTGCCCTACTGCCCTCCTCCCGTCCTCCTGCCTCCGCCAAGCCCGAGTTGGCCGCTGCCATCAGTGGGGGCTGCGCCTCCCCCACCTGCCAGAGTCTTCTGGCATGTGGGAGCTGTTGGCAGACCCTGGCCCGGCGCCTGTCACCCTCAGCCTCTCCACAGGGCTCCGACCCGCTGGCCCAGAGCCCGCATGGGCGCCCACAGAGCCGCAGGGCCCGGGTTCGCCAACAGATCACCAAGGAGCTGCGGATGCGGACAGGCGCCGAGAACCTGTACAGGTGCGTGCCGGCGGCCACCCCCGTCGCTCAGGAGGGGGTGCCGCCCCCGGGCCCCCAGCCGGCCGGGCCTGTGCTGGGTGATGAGTGCAAGGCAGCGACCCAGGCAGGTGCCCACCCTTGTGGTCTGGCTTGGGAGAGGGACACGGGAGCGGATGATGATGGCCGTGGCGGGCTCCCAGGAGAAGGGGCTGGGCCTCCCACCGGGCTCTGGGGCAGTGATCAGCAGAAAGCCTCACAGGCCACCTGGGCTTCTGCCTTGCTGGCTCTCCCTGGCAGGGCTCAGCTCAGGGGCTGGCGGGGGCGGGTGTGTGGTGTGGGCGCCTCTGATTTGTATGTGGTGGCCCACCGGCACCGTTCAGGCTGAGATCTGACAGGTGTCCCAAGGTTGGGGATCCGGGAAAGTGTCCTGTGGGCTGAAAGGGCACATATCCATGAGAACGGCAGCTGCACATCTGCTCAGACCTTCACCCATGTCTTCCTCGGCCCACTCGGTGGCTGAGGGCCCGGGAAGGTGGTCCGACCTGCGGGACACAGTGCCGGCCACTGTGTGCAGAGCCGGCCGACAGGTTCTGGGACGGGGTTGCTGGGCCCCAAGGGCTCCTCCGTTTCCTTAGCAGCCCTGTGTCCCTGTCCAGGCTAACCCTGCTCTCAGCCGGGCCTTCCTGGGGACCCATCGGCCCTTCTGTCAGGTGCCCAGATGTAGGCACAGAGAGGACCTGACCCCCGAGCTTTCCAGGAAAGCCAATTTTGTGTTGCTGTGGAGGGCGAGCCAGAGCCTGCATCCAGGGAGAGCGGAGGGGGGAGGCCAGAGCCTGTGGCCTGGAAGGTCTGGCTCCGAGGGATGTGCCCTGGGCCGGAGGCGTTGTCTGTATGCGTGGACAGAAATAACAGCCGCTGTAGGGGCACTCAGAAGAGAAGAGAGAGGTCATCCGGTGGGCCCTGGGCCCCAGTGCTGCCCCCCAACGGGACTGGGCCCGCAAGCACAGCACGCTGGGGGGTTCTGGAGGCCAGGGCCAGGGCCACATGCCATCCACCTGCAGAGCTGCGGCTCAGCTCACCTTGGCCTCCCCAGAGCCACCAGCAACGCCTGGGTCAGGGAGACGGTGGCCCTGGAGCTGAGCTACGTCAACTCCAGTCTGCAGCTGCTGAAGGAGGAGCTACATGAGCTCAGCGGCGGCCGTGTGGAGGCCGACCGGCCCGAGGGGTGCGTGCGCGGGACACGGCCGGCCCCGGGGGTGTGCATGTGCACGTGTGTGCGTGCGAGGACACGGCCGGCGCCGGGGGTGTGCGTGTGCGTGTGCGTGTGCACGTGCGAGGACATGGTTGGGGCCGGGGTTGTGCGTGCGTGCGCATGTGTGTGAGGACACAGCCGGCCCCGGCGGGGGTGTGTGTGCGTGTGCATCCGGAAGCACGGGATCCAGGTCAGAGGCTGAGTGGGAGCAGGTGTGAGGGCACCGGAGCAGCATCCGTGCTGTAGGGTGTGTGTCGGATGGGAGTCAGAGTCGGAGGGGAGGGGTTCCGTGCGGCTGGGGACGGAGGGAGTAGCCACTGGGGACAGCAGGGGACAGCCTCAGAGACTGGGTTCCATGGCTCTGGTTCCAGCGAAGGCATCACTGTCCCTATGATCCCCCTGGGGCTGAAGGAGACCAAGGAGCTGGACTGGTCCACACCCCTGAAGGTGAGCGCTGACCTATGACCTGGGACTCGCACCTGCCCTGGGGTGTGCAGGGATCACGGAGGCTTCCCGGTCCAGCATGTCCACGGACAGTTGGGGAAAGAGGCGTGGAGGGAGACGGAGCCTGCCTGGGCCGGGCTTGCGGTGGGGGGGGGGCTGGCTTTGGAGAAGAGCCCCTCCAGCGTTGGGGGGTAGGCATGGCAGAGCCGGTCATCCTGCTGGAAGGCCGAGATGGCAACAGGGTTCCCCTACCCGCACTCTGAGCACCCCACTGGCCGGGGGCCCTCCAGTCGGAGCCAGAGCCTCTGCTGCAGAAAGCTCGTCGGGGTTCGTGAGCCAGGCCCCCTGGGGCTGTGCCCAGCAGGCCTCTCACCTGTCTGGTGGTCGAGAGCCCTTGCTGTACAGGGCCTGGCGAGGGACTCTGCGTCCCCAAACCCCGTGTCTGTCCTCAGCCCTTCTCCAGGGGCCCAGGGCTTCCCTTCCACTCCCCGTCTTTGCCTGCGTGGGGTGGGGGGACCAGAGAAGCCTGGCACCTGCCCCTCCCCTACCAGGAGCTGATCTCTGGGCACTTTGGAGAGGACAGCGCCTCCTACGAGGCCGAAATCAGGGAGCTGGAGGACCTGCGGCAGGTGGGTGGGCTCTGCCCCCCCCTCCCCCTTCCCCGCCCCATCCCGCCGCCAGTGGCTAGTCTCCCAGGTCATGTTGAGGGAAGGGGGGTTCCGTCAGGAACAGAGAAGAGGAGCATAGGCATCCGGCGGGCCGGAGTCCCCGCCTGGGGCTGCTCTGGGGACAGTAGAAGGCTCGCAGGCGGCTGGTGCATGGGGGGCATGGTC